>NW_020664435.1:11453135-11600352 GCF_002925995.2 Terrapene triunguis | reverse complement strand
GTGTGTTTCTAGTTTGGTCCACAGGGATTGGTTCTTGCCCCACACTATTTAACGTTTTAATCAATGACAGAAGAGAACATAAAATTGCTACTTCTAAAGTTTGCAGATGACACAAAAATTGGGGGAGTGGAAAATAATGAAAAGTACCGGTCCCTGAGACAGAGTGATCTGGATTGTTTGGTAAACTGGGCTCAAGCAAACATTATGCATTTTAATACGGTTATATGTAAATATATACGCCCAGGAACAAAGCATACAGGCCATACTTACAGGATGGGGCACTCTATCCTGAGAAGCAGTGACCCTGAGAAAGATCTAGGAGTCATAGTGGATAATCAACTGAACATGAGTTCCCAATATGATGCTACAGCCAAAGAGGGTATGCGATCCTTGGATGCATGAATAGCGGAATCTTGAGTAGGAATAGAGAGGTTATTTTACCTCTCTATTTGGCATTGGTGGAATACTGTGTCCAATTCAAGAAGGATATTGATAAGTTGGAAAGGGTTCAGAGAAGAGCCATGAGAATGACTGAAGGATTAGAAAACATGCTTTATAGTGATAGACTCTAGGAGCTCAATCTATTTAGCTTAACAAAGAGAAGGTTAAGGGGTGGCTTGATTAGTCTGTAAGTGCCATTTAATAATGAGCTCTTCAATCTGCAGAGAAGGATATAACGCTACCCAATGGTTGGAAGTTGAAGCTAGACAAATTCAGACAGGAAATGAGGCATAGATTTTTAACAGGGATGGTAATTAATCACTGGAATAATTTACCATGGGTTGTGGTGACTTCTCCATCACTGGCAATTTTAAAATCAAGACTGGATGTTTTTCTAAAAGATCTGCTCTAGGGCAGTGGTTTTCAAGCTTTTTTTCCTGGGGACCCAGTTGAAGAAAATCGTTAATGCCCATGACCCAATGGAGCTGGGGATGAGGGGTTTGGGGTGTGGGAGGGGCTCAGGGCTGGGGTGCGGGCTGCTGGGTGGGGCCGGGAATGAGGGGTTCAGGATTGGGGAGGGGGCTCTGGGTTGCCGGGTTTGGGGGTGCTCAGGGCTGGGGCAAGGGGTTGGGGTGTGGGAGAGGGATTTGGGGGGGGCTCAGGTCTGAAGCAAGGGGTTGGGGTGTGGGAGAGGGGTTTGGGATGCAGGAGTGGCTCCGGGTTTGGGAGGCTCAGGGCTGGGGCAGGGGGTTGGGAGGGGGTCAGGGCTGGGAGGTTTGAGGTGCAGGAAGGACTCAGGGCTGGGGCGTGGGCACAGACTTACCTCTGGTGGCCCAGCCGGGATGGACTGCGCTGTGCCCTGGAAGTGGCCAGCAGCAGGTCCGGCTCCTAGGTGGAGGCGCGCAAGCAGCTCCGCACAACTCTCACCCGCAAGCACTGCCTCCGCCCCGGTTCCCATTGGCCAGCAATGGGAGTGCGGAGCCGGGGCTCGGGACGGAAACAATGCAGAGAGCGCCATGGCCCCCCCGCCTAGAAACTGGACCACTGCTGGCTGCTTCCGGGGCACAGCGCTGTGTTGGAAAAGGTAGGCACTAGCCTGCCTTAGTTGGGCAGCACCGCCGACAGGACTTTTAACATTCCTGGTGCTGACCAGAGCAAGGTGACCCAGTGCCTTACATGATGTGACCCAGTACTGGATCGCGACCCACAGATTAAAAAACACTGCTCTAGGGGAAGTTCTATGGCCTGTGTTATACCGGAGGTCACATTAGATGGTCACAATTGTCCCTTTTGGCCTTGGAATCTATTAAACTAGTAACACTGAATTTAATGGAACGACTGCTTTTCACGATCTTAAATTCTGGCCCTTTACTTTCAGTACAGTAAATATAGCACACTATCAGTTTAATGAAATAGCAAACAAATTCTAACATGTGGTGTTTTAATGAAATACATAGTAATCACTTGTGTTTTGTAGCTCATGTATACAATTACAATAAAATAACAGTAATGAATGGTGATGATTTCAGTTCTATGTAAGCAATGGAAGTGCTCTGAGATAAACTGATGAAAAGTGCTATATAAGAGCTAGATATTATTTTCAAGCAGCTGTGCATCCCTATTTTGGGAAAGCATAGTTGTAATATTTTAATCCCTATTCACCAGATTCCTCCCACCTTTGTTGTTGTTGCTGCTGATGAGAATAAAAGCAGACGCCCAAAGAATTTGCATTTGTTAGTTCTTTCTTTAATAAAGCAGGTTAGACATTCTTCCAGAGTGAAGATATAAATTTCCACAACTAAATGAATACCTAGTCAAAATATGGTGACTGCCTTTCCGCAGTAAGGTATGACTGACATTACATGCACAAGACTTGAAACAATCATATGGTACAGACTTGAGATACAGTACAATAAGCCTCAAATTGGCTCAGGTATATTTTTTAAAGTCCCACATTAGTACTTATCTGTAATTTACAATGCATATATTTTCTATCAGATTACATGTTATCCATGAACATTATGAGCAGGTCATCTTTGGAAGAAAGAATAATCCTGTGTTTTAAAATGGCAATTTCTTCCTTGGTATAGTAACATAAGGCAAGATAGGGTGATTATCTGTCATTTTGTCCGAACTATAGCTATTTGGCTTAATGTATATAAAAAAGTCTAATGACATTTCCAGTATGATCAAACAGCAGCCACAAATGGTATTTGGAATGTAGAGGGACATGGTATAACCAAAGTGGATTCATCTAATGGGATTCACTCAAATCTAATTTGTATTAATGTCTCTCTACTGCTGAGGATTTGTTCAAATCCCATGGCACAATAGAAATTCAGCCAACAGGGAGATTCACTGATTATTACAAACTTGTGAGTTTTAAAAAAGTTTTATACTTTCAGCTTTGCTTAAAAATTTGATGTTAATGACATAACCATTAAATTTAAAGAATAAGAGAACTGTACAAATCACATTCTTTTATGGCACTGAGACTGTTCAAGAGAATGACAATGTGATCCCTGGAGTAAATGGACAGAAAACAAAAGAATGCTTAAAAAAAAGATTAAAAAATAAAGTGTTTTACCCCTGCCAGACTGCTGTGGTCACTGAAGATTTTGTTTTTATGGTACACAGTACTTCTTGATTCTCTGGATCTGCATAACACTTTCCCCAGCTTTACATATGTGCTTCCTGAGCAGATTCACCTTTGTGCCTCATCAGCAACAACTCTAGCTGGAAGGGGTAATGCTAGAAAAGCCTGAAGGCTCTAAATTAACAGCTATTTAATCCCCTGACAATCGCACAAACTCAGGGATACAAAATAAACTTGTACACAAGCATGCAGGTTAAATCCTGAAATGTTTTTTTGTGATGATGTAGAAATGAGAGGATTAGAATTAAACCAACATAAAAACCCCTCCAAAATGTTACGCGTTTAAGATCTTTCAGCAAAACAAACAGCCATCATGACTGTGCGGTACCTCAACCTGTCACGCACATGATGCTAAACCTGCTCATAACATTCCAGTATTTCTTCATTTTACAAGGCACAAATAATTTTGGAAGAATTATATGGTGGCTGTCGAATGTGTACGTGTGTGGCAGCTACCCTGTAATTATGTGATAATTACCTTTTCATTTCAGTCTTCAACACTAGACCTTGTAAGAGCCAACTACAGTATATCACATCACCTAACTTTGAAAAACTGTATTTAACTCCAGTTATTTGCAGATGAATTGATCATTGTATGTACCATTTATTAACAACATAACATTTGTCATGCAATTACAAAGTTATTGCATGGTAACACTGTATGTGTCCTGTAAAATAAAATCCTATAAACGTGGAGGGATTTTGTTGTTGTTGTGTATATGGCAATTTAGTAGCATTCTTTCTATAAGTGTATCTCCTCAGAGCTGCTGAAAAAGTAGGCTCCCATTTATTAATAATTTCTTTTTATTACTTCCAAAGAGTTTAAGAATGATCATGGAATGCAAAAAATCCCACATGTATTATCAGATGCATTCCACATTTCATGGGAAAGAGATTTCCTTTTCCGAATAGAAAAACAATTTAGAGAGTTAATTAGACTCTTGACCTCATTGAACCACTGCCTTTTTCTTGACCAGCAATGGGGAAGATCATGTCATTGTATACAGAGAATACATGGTTAGTAGCATTGCGATATAAAGTGCTTTTAATTATGAGTGCCTCAGAGCTCTTTTCCTCCTTCCCTGGTAAGTTATGTTCACCTGATAGCTGGAAGCTGTTTTAATTCAGTCTGCTCAGATCTAACACCATCAGATGGTTAAAATTTCCCTAGCAAACCACTGATTTAGACATGTTAATGTCATGCTTCTAATCAAATAAATGGGGATAACTCCAAGTCACATTTCTAAGTGAATTATTTCTTAAACTGTAACAGAATTGCAATGAAGGAAAACTACAGCACCATCCATCATGAATGGACTTGATTCTTATACATAAATGAGGCTGTACAGTTCTTAAAACATTTACAGAAACAGATTCCAAAGGAACACTACTCCAACACACAAACCCCGGACCACCTCACTCAGAAATATTAGAAGTCTTTTAACTAGTATAGATTCAAGCTTCCCAGTGCTTTAAAGAGGCTATTTTAGAATTAATTTGGTGTTCTCCCATACCTGAAGTGCTGGTCTTATCGTTTATAGTTTCTCTCTACTACTACTAGTCAGAGGTTTTTTCTGTGACTCCAGTAATCTTGATGCCAGTTGCTGAACCAGTTGCTGAAGGATGCTTTGCATCTCTTTGATTTGCCTCCCCTCATTTTCTACCCATAATCTCTAGCGAAATAGTTCCCTTCCCACCCAGCATAAGCCTAACCTGGCATGTTGGAAAAAGTAAATGTATTAATTGTAGTTTTGTCTCCTCTCCTCTGGGTATCCATTAGAATATATGCTACAGGTTATTCTATGTGGTGAGAAACTAAGTAAATAGTACTATCGTTCTAGAAGGCGCTAAGATAACCCTACAACTAGCAGTAGTTGTATATTAGATCTGGATACTACTGCAGCTGTTAAGGTAATCACTACAAAACCTTTATACTCTTTGGAGGGTTGCAATATACTGCCTGTACCAAATTTGTGCTCTGATCGATTAGCTAGGCGTTTAGCAGCTGAAATGGGTTACCTTTATATACCTTCTGTCCTTCTGAGTCAGTCATCCAGCCCTGCGGAATCAAAGTTATTTCAGCTGAGGTTTAGTAACTGACCTCACAAGCTCTCCAAGCTGTTTAATTAGATGTCCAAGGGGCTGACAATAGTGAAGTCAGAATCCTTGCTATTATTGCTATCATCATCATCAGGGCTGGAACTCAGGTTACTAGAGGAGGAAGAAATGGAGCCCATGAGTGGATCAGAAAAGACCAAAGAAGAACGAGATGGAGCTTCATTCTTTGTTGCCGCCTCCTTGTGTGTCTGAAGTGACTGCTCGTGCTCAGAGACAGCACCTTTATTTCCCTCCTCTTCTTTGGAAACCAAGATATAGTCATCAGTGCTTCTGCTCTCTGAATTTCCGCTTGTTTCAGCTGTTGCCTGTGAGACAATAGCATGGAAATGATTTAGACTAAGTGGCAAAACTAAAAACCACATCTTTATTTTAAAATCTCTATTATACCCATCATTGTGATACTGGACATAGGAAAAATAAACAACTGTTGCCAACAACTGACATAACTCAAGTCTACTCTGACTTGTATGATCTCCACCCACTGACCTGACAAATACCCTTGGTACTTTACATGCGCAAACAGTTAAATTCAGAGTATAAAAATGTATCTTGCACTGTGTCCTAAAGATCACTAAACAGGACCCTGGTTAGATGCATGGAAGGAATTAATTCCAGGCTCAAAAGCTCCCCTATGAAGAATGACCCAACGCTCATCTCTCAAACCTCAACCCTGGGGAGAAACAGCAAGAGGAATCTGGCTCATTGCAAGCATTGCAGAAGGGCAGATGAGGGAAAAATTATGTTTTTCAACTAACAAAACAGCAATGGCTAAAAGTACTTGTTTACATTTCATGAAATATAAAGTTGAGAGAGAATAAAAATACATCACCAGGTACTGGAGCTTGTACTAGTGCTAAAGTACTTCTCTCTCACATTACTGCAGTTCCCTATAGTTCTACATAACTAGGTGATCTTGGGATCTTATAGGTACAGTATAGTACTGAAGATTTGACATTTTTTCTGTTGGTTGATGACCTAGTATTAGAGAACCTTTGGCTTTTAGAAGTTAGTGTAAAATCACATTTTGGAGAGTGATCTGAATCTCCACCTAGCCCATGTGGAGGCTTGTTCACCAAACTTTTACACCACCTGGAATAACTGCAGTCCTCCAAGAGGTCCATGATTTGAATCATGAGGCTTAATGGCATATCCAGCAGAGCAGAAATTCTTTTATTAGCAAATTTGTAATCTGTTACCTTGAATGGATGGCAGACTATTTCCCCTTTCTTCCATAAGAAACATTAATATCATATTCCTGTACAGGAAGCAGTTTGTTCACCTACCAGGGATCATGACTGGGTGCCTAGTCAATTTCATACAGCTGCCACTGAGTAAGAATACAATCTGGCAAACAGTCTGACATGGGATAAGCGGTGACTCCTTGTTAGCCTGAGGTGAGATGAACTTGATTCTAACTTGTTAGGTTCACAGTAACACAAGAGTGACAAAAGGGAAAAGAAGCGGAAGGAGCAGCTGGAGGAACATATGTGTCAGTTATGTAAGGCTCAAATAGACAATGGTGTGTTAAGTAGGGGCAACTCCATCAACAATGATTTTTCAGGCAAAGTTATATTTCCCAGCATAATGTAACTTTAGGGTAAGAGATGGGAGGCTTTGGTAGAGGGGGAAAAAGAATAAAATAAAGGATATGGAACAGCGTGAATGAGATAGAGACAATTAGTAATATAGTACCTAAAATTATGTGCATCATTAAGGTACTGGTGATCCTTTAGGTATCCCATGGGCTCTTGCCAAATTTATTTTACTGCAGTTACTGCTGATAGCCATTTCCCATTGTCTCTTGTTCATTGCACAAGAGTAATCTCTTGAAAGTCCTCAGTCCATCAATGGATTGGGAGGACTGAAGTACAGGATATATAGGAAACTTATGCTACTAGCTATTATGTAAGTAGTTGCTACAAATTATTAAAAATTAACAAGGCAAAATATCAGCTGAGTGAAAAAGGTCAGAACAAAGAATTGTGACTCAGTACCTCAAGAACAAAGAAAAGTTTGTATTAAAGGGGTTCCAGAGACATTGCCACTATCAATATGGAATATTTTAAAAAATTCTTGCTTATATAACTTTAATATTAAACATTCTCATTTTTATTTATATTTTCTTCTATAAATAAATTACCCATTTTAATACTGTCTCGCCAATACAAATGGAAACATCTTACGTTCAGTGTAGCAACAAAAATATGACATAAATCACAAGCAATAATAACAATTCATTATAAAATTAATGGATCTAAAAAATTGACTTTAGCTGAATACTGTTGCTAATCTTTACATGCACACATCCCTTTTAAAATAACAATAATTAATTTTCCTTCAGATGACCATTATAAAATTAATATAACCCAAATTGAAAAAATTATTTTTAAGAGTTCCAAAAACTATTTAGTAAGTTCATAATGTAGTTAAAACTGACTGGTTGTAAATTTCCTACTCCTTTTGTGAATTTAAAAAAAATGTTTTCAGTACTCCAAGAAGTTACAAACAAACAGATCTAATTTACAGACAGAGGCACTACACTATATAAACACCTTTTTTATGATGAAACATCATTTTTCTTTAATTACTGTTTTTGTTTCATCTGATCTATTTGAATTACCATCTTCATCATCTGTCAGTTAATCAGCTATCATGTCTAGGGCTCTGAGAACACAGACAGTGTAAAAGAACGGCTCAGCTCCAGAAATTAATCAACAGTTTCCTGCTTGATTCTATGGACATTCATCACATAGCATTACAGAGGGCCAGATTAAGGTCTTCTGGGGCTGTAGGTTCCATTCCAAATTTCATGGCCTTCTTTTTCTTTTGACAACAGTAATGAAAGCTATTTTAAACACCCCTAGCTGACGTAATCCACTTTCCCCTGTTCTTTTTGGAAGCCCCTGACACACAGATACAAATTTAAATTTTGAGCACTGAGTGTATTTTATAATTCCAGTCTGATGGCATCATATTAGCCACTATTTCAGTCTTCCCAGCTCTCTTGTCCAAGATGGCTGCTACCCTAGGGAACCAAAGGCATTACCTAGCAACACACTTACAAATAGGTTACCAGTGCTAGCGATCTTGAAGATATCTGTAACGCGAACAGGCTGACTTCCTTAAGGCAGTGAACAGGCACCGCCTTAGCTAGTTCTACTGGGGGCCTGCTACTGCAGTTTCCTAAACTCTGAAATGTGCTGTTGCCTAGTTGGACAAAAAGAAGCATAATCTCTCAGCTTCTTTTCTTTATGGTTATGTTCTTCAATTTTTAGGCTACTCAAATTTTGGGCCCCTAAACCTGCGTTTGGTAGAAGTATGTACCCATTCCCTTCAATATGATATAAAGGCTTGGTATAAATATAGGTCTGTCTTTAGAACACACTATTGATGCTGGTATTTCCAGAGGTAAAAATATGTCTCCCCACTCCTTGCTCTGTCTGTTTCTCTTTCAGGAAACTCGCACTGACATGAACCATGTTTTCTTCCATCTGCTGCCACTACTGAATAAATGAAAAATGACAGAATTATACTTCCAGTAGCTTTTGAAAGTTAACAACCTTTCGCCTGGTGACATATGGCTTCTCCAAACATTTTTCCTGATGAATATCAGCTACTAGTATCAGGCTTATTTCAATTGCCTGCATACTGTGAACTAGCTAAAGCTAACAATAAGAATACATTTTAGGTAAGCCTAGAAAAACAGCAGCAACTCATTTTGTCTCCTTCTTGGGCTAGTTAAAGGAAAGATAATGTGTTAATTATACAATATTTAGCAATGCAAGATTTCTATTTATCAACTGTATTGCTACTGAAATTAATGCTGTACATCTTATTTGAGGCTTTTTCTTATTCCACTGCAGCACAGAGTTAAAAAATGGAGCATTAGAAAAAAAAAGAAGTCCTCCTTATGTGTGTAATTCTTTATAAAATGTCAAGTGCTGGAGCAATGTGCCACTATGCCCAAATATATATAGTAGAGTGGTATAAATAATAATATTTAGCTTTTATATAGCGTTTTTCATCTTTGTATTGCCAAGTGTTTTCTTTACAAAGGAGGTCAGTATCACTATTCCCATTTTACAGATGGGGAAACTGAGGTACGGGGTGGGATGTAAGTTTCTTTTTTGGTTAATGAAGTGACAAATGACCAGTATCTAAAAAACACTGAAAGACAATGGGCCAGATTTCAATCTCATTTACACTAATATAAATCTGCAGTAACGCCAATGAAGTCAACTGAGTAACACTGGTGTGAGTCTAGTGTAGATGAGAGGAGATTTGGGCCCAAAATATTTTCCAGAGGTTCTGGAATATAAATGTAATTTCTACATAACAGACTCAGCAGCCATAAAAAGCCAGACTAAACAGAATTACACACACTATCGCACTAGGAAAAAACCCACAAATATAGTAACATTTATTTTGCTGGAAGTACATTAAATAGGAATGAAACTAAAGCAACACAACGTGTTCTAAATAATTAATGTTTAGAACTTTTTAAACTTTCTGCTGTATTCAGAAAATGCTTCCAGCTTGACCTGGAAACATCATTGTAGCACATTACCCTCATTAAGACTAAAAAGCTGGACTGTGGTCCTGTTTGGAAAAAAAATAATTAATGCTCTCATTTCTCAGGCTACTAAACTTAGCAGTTTTTATCTTTTAATTTTCATTACACAAGGTCAAAATGTCTTCTCTTTTTACTTGATTGTACCTACTAAAGCAAAACACAATGGAGTCAGAAACAGCAAAGAATGCTGGGGTATTAATATTTCTTCCCAACAATAAGCAGTTCTAAAACTAATTTCTTATTTTTGTTACTATAATAAACTGATGCTCATTACTATAATTGGAGCTCCCAGAAGATGACATGAGAGAAGGCTAATAAGAATAAATGCACTGTACCCTAAACTGTAAATGTACCATAATCTGCAGATATTAACCATTTATCAGGGTTAGATTGCACAACCCTTACTCACATTTGCCAGCAGTTACTCATGAGTAGCCCCATTGATACCAATGTGAGAATAAATCGTTACCAGCCTGAGTAATGTTTGCACAATCTAACACAGCGCGTTGTGTTATACTGTATCTTTCATTTTATACTGTGAATCAATGTTAAGGATTATTAATAATAAGGCATCTGCCATTTCAATACTAAGGCACAAATATTTCTTATGTAAAGAGTGAGAAGCTATAGTATCAAAATAAGGGCTGTCATTAGACATGCACTCCCATATGCAATCCCATTGTGTCTGTGTTGGTCCCAGGATATTAGAGAGACAAGGGGGGATGAGGTAATATCTTTTATTGGACCAACTTCTGTTGGTGAGAGAGAAAAGCTTTCTTTTCTCTCTCACCAGCTTACACAAATCACAGATGTCATTACTGCTTTAACCGCTTTTGTTAAATCCAGACTTTTTTGCCATATTGAAGGCATTGGTTAAACCCGTGTTAGCCCATATGTACTCCAGTGGGCTACCAATGGTTTAATCACTGCCTTCAATATGGCAGAAAAGCCTGGTTTTAATAACCATGGTTAAAAGCAGTAATGACCTCTGTGATGAACTGGGAGTTCTTTTTGTACCACTTCTGAACTTTGGATGATTATATGAAATTGTATCATGAAATTACTGTGTCATGGAATACCTATATGTATGGGGATCCCCAATGAGTTAGCAGGGTTGTGCCATGCCTCTGCCAGGCCAGAGACAATGGTGATTAATCAGCACTCAGCGATAGTTTATTCAAAGTAAAACACCTTGGGACAATAGGTTTGCTCTCCTTGCGAGAAGACACTTTCTCCTCTTGTCTGAAGGGAGGGGAGCAGTGGAAAGTTACCAACAGGCTGAACAAAAGAAGTATGTGATCCCAGCCGGAGTCTATTAAAGGACTCACAGAGAGGAACTAGGGGAGAGAGTCATTTTGCACCAGATTAAGACAAGGGAGGCTGCTGCAGTGGCAGAGTAGGCAAGGAGAAGGAGATGCTTGCCTGTTGGAATATAGATGGTCCCCCAAGGATCCCAAGAGAAGGATGAGCCAGAGAGGGATGCTGCATTTAGGATGTTTTATATGATCTGTACTCTCCTGTGCTTTATCTGTTAAGAGCACCCTTAAGTACAGGTTGATAGATTGAGCAAAGTGTGTGTGTGTGGGCCGCTTCACAACTACTGTGGTGAACCTGAGGGATTTAAATTGTGAACCAGAAGCTTCAAACCTTTTGGGAATGGAGTTCTGGGACGGGGTGTGTTTAAGTACTAGGGAGTCTTGAAGGGGGGCTAGGCAGCTGGACAGAGGGTTCAAACACTCAGAAAAGGGGTGCAGTTACAAGATCTCACCCTGAGAGTGTGTCTAGGGACTCCGAGATTGGGGCAGTGGCTGGACTCTGTTCAGATTCCATGAGCTTAACACGCCCTTGAGGAGCTAGAGCAGAGAGGCTTGGATTCCCCTCACAGCAGTCCTAGCAGGTGGCCGCGAAGCGGCGTTCACTAGGATCCGTGACAACATCCATTCTAAATGAACTTGTAAACAAACGTAAAAGCCTTTTATCTTTGCATCTAACATAATTAAGTAAAATAAGATATATTTTATTTTTAATATTGAAATATGATTTTTAACAGCGGTTAAAAGCAAGGAAATTTTTATTATAAACCACAACATCCTGTTTCATTAGGTTTAGGTAAGTAATTCTTCTTTCTATTTCCTTTCATTCACTCCTTCAGCACTGCTGAGTTGATTCAACAAGCTGTAGTAGAAAACTGAGCACAGACTAGACTGGACCATGGCAATGATAATGCTGTTATTGGTTTCCCAGTGTTGTTGGTATTTATACTGGTGCTGGTGTATGGCAGATTTAACTTCAGAACTCTGCTGATATGCTCTTACTGGGAATTATACATTAATCTGCATACATAGTTATTTGTTCATATAAGATCATAGCTCAACTAAATGACAAAAAACGTGTGCTATGCAACCTTGTGCTACCATGGATGGAAATAAATCTATTGCCTTGTAACCGTATGTTTTTCATGTGGGATGAAAGCATTGTATTGATTCAAGTAGAAAGCCAATACAGAAACCTCAAACAACTGAAAGGGAATGGGATGTTAAAGTGATCTCCTAGCAGTATCTTTTTTGGCACTTGAGGATAGATACATTGGTGCAATGCAGTAATCAGCTGTTGCATAATGGAATTCTAGAGGACAGAATAGTCTACCCAAAGGAAAACATTTGCCTTCAATTTTTAAATGCCCAGCACCAATAATACCTTTATAACTCTCTTTAAAAATATATTTTCAATCTTTTAAAATAATTTACTGAGAAGCAGCTGAGATAACTATTTAGAAAAAACAAAAAACAACTGTACTTGAGATACCTATTCACAAAGAGCCCAATCCTGCACCAATGTAGTCAATGGGAGTTTTGAAACTGACTTCAATGGGAGTAGGATTGGGCTCAGAGCCTTATCTAGCAGTGAACATTGCCTCCTTTCTGATAATGGATAATTCAAACCCTGGGAAGACTCATTCATCTAAGGGAGCTCTAGGTCTTATTTGCTATTGTATCAACGTATAAACAAAGCTATTTAATTAGAACAAATTTTTTTACATTGCATTCTTAGGTAAATGTCTGAATCTCAAAAAAAAAATATTTTAATTGTCACAAGACAATTCGTGAAATTTTAGGAACTTTTGAAAAATGTTCTAAAGATGTTTATTGAATGCCACATTTTTTCCATCAGGATATCAGCAACTTGGCTGAAATGGATGTATTTACCTGAAGCGTTGAGAGGAAGTGTTGCTTTGTCATAACAGATCCTTTTAGGGCATCGCCCATCTCCTTGTTCTGACTGCTGGAACAGTAATGATCATCTTCTATTGTGATTTGCTCATTCTCTTCAGCCTCCAGCTGGCTCTGATTGAAACGCAGGGAACCCTTTAGAATATCCTTGATCTGTTTGCCGAACAGGAGGAAAAATAATTCAGAACATTAGGAAAAATCTAAAATATCTGAAGCTTGGGCTAATGTACCCAAAGCAGACAGTCTGCCTTTCATGCACTATGTTTTTTGTAAATTATTTACTATATTTTTTGAAGAAAACAATATTAATGGTAATAGTTGCACTGGTTAAAGGATCAAGCACCAGTGAAACGGGGTTCTACCAGAAACTGGAAAACACAAAGTACCTAAGATATTTAAAAAGAACAAACCACCTATGCGCTCTCCCCAACACTTAGATAGCTGACATACATTATGATACTCCAGTTGAAAGATATTCTAGAGCTAACCCTAATGAAATAGTTCTTCGAGACAGATGCACCTTGTTTAATAATATTCTCGTTAAAGGAATGTAGTACTTTTCCTTCAGATCACATTACATACAAATATCAGCTTTTTTGGTACAGAAGACAGAGGCATGGATACTGAATACAGTGTATGTTATGCATTGGAGGAGTGATGGTTAAAGCCCAGAACTGAGAATAAGGCCACCATAGACTTCCTGAAATTGGGACTGGGTAGGAAACTTGACCTCTCTTTGGTTCAATTTCACCTCCAGAAAAAGAGGATTTGTAAAGCTTAATATATTAATATTTGTAAAGCTGAATTCGATCAATATCTGTACCTGCTTCAAGCCTGCCAGGGATACCAGAATTTCATCTTCTTTCTCCAAGTGTTCCTGTAATATGACCTCTTGAATATTTCCTGCAATACAAAGAACAATATTTTCCTAAATGATCACTTAGTACTTATCTGCCAGCAACTTACAGTCAGCATGAGCACGCTCAGAAATTAGCACCATGTCTCATGCAAACAGTCACACACGTATAGACCTACAATAAGTAAAGCTGCCAAGCTGTAGAAGCGGATTAAAAACTTGGCTAGCCAAATCTACACACCAGTCAGAAGTCCCACAATGATGCCGTGCTATTACCAGATTTGACTGCCAATTGAATTAATCAGGACACACAACAGACATACTATTCCTGATCCCTAGAAGAAAGCTGATGCCTATAACCTTCATGATCTCCACAGATATTACGTTAGCCCTGGTCTACACTACGAGGTTAGGTTGAAATTAGCCGCGTTAGGTCGATTTTATAAGCGATGCGGCTACACAACCAACCCCGTTCCGTCAACCTAGAGGGCTCTTAAAATCGACTGCAGTACTCCTCCCCGGCGAGGGGAGTAGAGCTAAAATCGACCTTCTTGGGTCGAATTTGGGGTAGTGCAGACGCAGCATTGTGCAATTCGACAGTATTGGCCTCTGGGAGCTATCCCAGAGTGCTCTAATGTGACCGCTCTGGACAGCACTTTCAACTCCGATGCACTAGCCAGGTAGATAGGAAAAGCCCTGGGAACTTTTGAATTTCATTTCCTGTTTGGTCAGCGTGGCGAGCTCAACAGCACAGGTGACCATGCAGTGCCAGAATTGCAAACGAGCTCCAGCATGGAGTGAACGGGAGACACTGTATCTGATTGCTGTATGGGGAGAAGAATCTGTGCAGGCAGAACTCCAATCAAAGAGAAGAAATGCTTATATATATGCCAAAATCGCACAGGGCATGGTGGAGAGGGGCTTCACCAGGGACACACAGCAGTGCCGCATGAAAGTTAAGGAGCTCAGACAAGCTTACCACAAGACAAAGGAGGCAAATGGTCGCTCTGGGTCAGAGCCCCAAACATGCCGCTTCTGCATGTCATTCTAGGGGGGGACCCTACCAGTACCCCACCACTGTCCGTGGACACCTGCGGGGGGGGGAGGGGGAGAATCTCACGCAACATGGAGGAGGATTTTGTGGATGAGGAAGAGGAGGAGGAGAATTTGCAGCAGGCAAGCAGAGAATCCGTTCTCTCTGGCAGCCAGGACCATCTCATCACCCTGGAGCCAATACCCTCCCAAGGTGGGTTCCCGGACCCTGAAGGCAGAGAAGGCGAGTCCACATTTGTAACTACACTACAGGCGTCAAAAGCAATTGTGTTTAATGTTTGATTTGCCCTGAAGAATTGGGATGCATTCGTGGCCAGTACAGCTACTGGAAAAGTCTGTTAACGTGTCTGGGGATTGAGCAGGAATCCTCCAGGGACATCTCCATGAAGCTCTCCTGGAGGTACTCTGAAAGCCTTTGCAGAAGGTTTCTGGAGGGCTGCCTTATTTCGTTCTCCACGGTAGGACACTTTACCACGCCAAGCCAGTAGCAAGTAGTCCGGAATTATTGCAGCACAAAGCATGGCAGCGAATGGTCCTGGGTTTTGGTCGCATTCATGCAACATTCGGTCTTTATCTTTCTGTGTCAGCCTCAGGAGAGTGCTATGGCCACCTGGTTGAAACAGGGGAATTTTTGTAAGGGAACAGTAAAAGGACCCCGTTCATGCTGGGCTGTTTGTGCTTGGCTAAAAGGGATCATCCTGGAGAATAGCCACGTGGTGGGGAGAGGGCTGTGCTGCACATCCAACCGAAAACCGCAGCCCCCTCCTTTTAAATGGCAAATCCAACCGCATTGCTTGCTATGGGAAAGGAGGGCGCTGCAGTTTGAAACCATTCCCACATGTTATGGAGGTGGAAGAAGCCAACCCCATGTACCTTTTGGCTTACCATGGCTGCCTGGAAACCGAATTCTGTTGCCCACCCGTGTGTGACGTATCACCATACCAGCAGGCGCTCAATATAAAAGGCAAAATGCGACCTTGTACATAAAGCACATGTGCTGTCTTCTGTGAATTGCTTGATTCACTGTGAAAGAGTCTCCCTTTTGTTCTTCTTAAATTTTACTCTCCCTTTTTATCGCCCGTGCAGGTGGAAATGTTTCTATGCTCCCCCTATCATCTCTGTCCCTGAGCTTATCGCAGATTAGAAGGCGAAAAAAATGCTCTCACGATGACATGTTTTCAGAGCTCATGCAGTCCTCCTGCACTGATAGGGCACAGCTGAATGCATGGAGGCATTCAGTGCCCGAGGCCTGGAAAGCATTCAGTGAGCGTGATCAGAACACGCAGGAGGAGATGCTGAGGCTAATGGGGGAGCAAACGGACATGATCAGGCATCTGGTGGAGCTGCAGGAAAGGCAACAAGAGCATAGACTGCCGCTGCATTCATTGTATAACCGCCTGCCCTCCTTGCCAAGTTTCATATCCTCCTCACCCAGACGCCCAAGAACGTGGTGGGGGGGCTCCAGGCACCCAGCCACTCCACTCCAGAGGATGGCCTAGGCAACAGAAGGCTGTCATTCAAACAGCTTTGATTTGTACAATACGCAATGTGGCCTTGTCCTTCCCTCCTCCCCCAACCCCACCCCCACCTCACCCAGGCTACCTTGTCAGTGATCTCACTTTTTTTTTTTTTTTTTTTTTTAATAAATAAAGAATGCATGGATTCAAAACAATAGGGACTTTATTTCCTTTGCCAGCTGTGGTCGAAGGGGCGAGGGGGATTGGCTTACAGAGAAGTAAATTCAACAAAGGGGTGGTTTTGCATCAAGGAGAAACACACACAACTGTCACACGGTATCCTGGCCAGTCATGAATTTCAAAGCCTCTCTGATGTGCAGCGCACCTACCTGTGCTCTTCTAATCACCCTGGTGTCTGGCTGTTCAAAATTGGCTGTCAGGTGATTTGCCTCAACCTCCCACCCTGCCATAAACGTACCCCCCTTACTCTCACAGATATTATGGAGCACACAGCAAGCAGCAATAACAATGGGAATATTGGTTGCACTGAGGCTAACCTAGTCAGCACCAGCGAGCTTTTAAATGTCCAAAGGCACATTCTACCACCATTCTGCACTTGCTCAGCCTATAGTTGAACTGCTCCTTACTACTGTCCAGGCTGTCTGTGTATGGCTTCATGAGTCATGGGAGCAAGGGATAGGCTGGGTCCCCAAGGATAACTATTGGCATTTCAACATCCCCAACGGTAATTTTCTGGTCTGGGAAGTAAGTCCCTTCTTGCAACTGTTCGAACAGCCCAGAGTTCCTAAAGATGCGAGCCTCATGAACCTCTCCCGGCCATCCCATGTTGATGTCGGTGAAACGTCCCTTGTGATCCACTAGTGCTTGCAGCACCATTGAGAAGTACCCCTTGCAGTTTACGTATTGGTTGGCAAGGTGGTCCGGTGCCAAGATAGGAATATGCATTCTGTCTATCGCCCCACCACAATTAGGGAACCCCATTGCAGCAAAGCCATCCACTATGACCCGCACATTTCCCAGAGTCACTACGCTTGCTAGCAGAAGGTTACTTATTGCCTTGGCTACATGGATCACAGCAGACCCCACAGTAGATTTGCCCACTCCGAACTGATTCCCAACTGACCGGTAGCAGTCAGGCATTGCAAGCTTCCACAGGGCTATCGCCACTCACTTCTCAACTGTCAGGGCAGGTCTCATCTTGGTATTCCTGCGCTTCAGGGCGGGGGAAAGCAACTCACACAGTTCCATGGAAGTGGCCTTATGCATGCAAAAGTTTCGCAGCCACTGGGAATCATCCCATACCTGCAACACTATGCGGTTCCACCAGTCTGTGCTTGTTTGCCGGGCCCAGAATCGGCATTCCACTATCAACCAGCCCCACTGCCATCATGATGTCCCAATTGCCACAGCCCATGCTTCCAGGAACATCTGTGTCCATGTCCTCCTCACAATCGTCCTCGTGCTGGTGTCTCCTAGCCAGGTTCTGCACATACTGCAGGATAATGCGCGAGGTGTTTACAATGCTCACAACAGCAGCGGTGAGCCGACCAGGCTTCGTGCTTGCCGTGCTATGGCGTCTGCACGGGTAACCCAGGAAAAAAGGCGCGAAGCGATTGATTGCCGTTGCTTTCAAGGAGGGAGGGAGAGGAGACTGACAACATGTACCCAAAACCACCCGCGACAATGTTTTTGCCCCATCAGGCATTAGGAACTTAACCCAGAATTCCAACGGGCAGCGGGGACTGTGGGATAGCTACCCACACTGCACCACTCTGTGAGTCTATGTTAGCCATGGTATTGAGGACGCACTCCGCCAACCTACTGCGCTTAGTGGGGACATACACGATCGACTATATAAAATCGCTTTCTAAAGATCGACTTCTATAAAATCGATCTAATTTCGTAGTGTAGACTTACCCTTAGAGAATCTAGTCAGCTGGCTGCTTCCACTTTCATCCCCATTCAGGTGTGCAACCTTCCTAACTCGATCCTGGGAATATTTCAGGAAGCACTTAGGAATATACACAATAATAGTATCTGTGGACCCCTTCAATTCATTTAAGTGTGCACTGTGCAATTCTAGTTTGCTAGTTCCTAATGCCAGCACTGATGCAACAGTTCCCTGGTCCTTGGGTACCAAGAGTGAAATCCTCACCTCTACTCCCTCCCCTTTATTCTGGGTAAAAGAGCCGGAGCAGAGTAAAGGGAGCTTAATAGTCTTATATCTGGCTGGAGAAGGAAGACAGCTGAAAGTCTGTTCTTCAAGGATCCCCCTTGCAAGCCCTGGCACAGGGGATTTACTCAGTCCAGGATGGATATTTCAGAGGAAGTCCCACAGTACACAGTGCCATGGAAATTTTGGGCCATGCTGTAGCCCACGGGGCAGCCCAGAGAGGCTACCATAACTCAGGCAGGCCCCCAGAGCTGATTAAACTATGCCAGGAACCTCTCCATCCACCTTAACCCTCCACTCTCCCTGGGCTTTGAGTTCTGTGCCATGCCTCTGAGGCACAACACAGAACAACAAATTTATGCTTGACACCTGCTGCATTGGAATGCAACGAGGGAAGGGAAAAGCTTCTCTGTGTCCTTCCCCACCCCACTGTACTAAGCTTTATGCAAATCTACCCCTTTACTGGCATTCATCTGGGAATAATGCTTTGCTACTGTGAATAATGCCATCATCCTAAACTCTTGCTAATAAAAATGTTATATCACTAACACCATGCCTTGTCATCATCAGCATAAAAAAAAACCCGAAAAACCCTGCATGTTCAGGGCAAGAATGAATGAAAAGTCAAAGCTTTTGTTACAGACATGACTGACAGGGATAAGGATGGTGGTGGTGTCAAAAGTGACTGAATATGGGACTGCAGAAGGTTTCATAGGACAGAAAAGGAGTACAGTTTGGCCATGTTAAATTTAAGATTAATACATGCAGAATGAGATGAGAGAGAGTAGGGATGCGATATAGAACTGGGTCAGAAGAAGACAGGTTAAAAAGGCAGATCTAAAAGACATTGGTGTAAAGATGGTAGTTCACATCGTTGATGGTAACTGAGACCAGATCAGATCACCCAGAGATGGATGTAAAGAGAGAAGAAAAAGGGACAAGTGTGACCCTTGGCACCCTTGTATTCACTCCCTGCACACTAATAATATTTGTACAAAATATGTCTTGTGAAATATATCATATAAAAGCTAGCAACATGCTGGTTATTAAGATCTTTGTAAAAATGTATGTTTTAACTTTACATGTGAAGTTAAGAATGACGTTACTAGAGCATGTTTAAGACAAAGCTATTCCAGCCTAGGTAAATTTGATAAATAGGTCTGTTCTAGACAAAGAAACGTGGGTTTACCTCAATTACATATTAGCTAAACCAGTGGGGTTATCTTGAGCCAGAATGCGAGAGACCGAACTAACATGGCTCCTGAAACCCAGAGAGAGACTGAATCCCCAGGAGGCCTTCCAGACTTGTAAGAAAAAGAAATTCCTTTGGGAATACAAGGAACAGAGAGAGACTCCATCTCGATCCTTCACCTTAAGGAGACAAAGAAGTCAAGTGATCTAATCTCTGAGATAGGTCCTAGCCAGGCCAGCCAGTAAAAAGCTGGAAAGAAGACTGTGGGTGAGAGGAAAAACCATCTTGAACAAAAACAATCTTGCTAGATTAAGTTTTATCTGTTTAGATTTGTGTTTTCACTTTTATTTGCTTGTAACCATTTCTACCTTTATCTCTTTTATCCATGCTCTTTTGTTAATAAACCTGTTTTATTTTTTACTATAAACCAATTCAGTGCTGTGTTTGAAAAGATGGATCTATTTACCCCCATTACATTAATAAGCTATGTCTGACAGAACAGTGAACTTCATATCTTCTGTGATTGCACAGTGAGAGGGCATTGCAGAGAAACATCTCTGAGGAGCTTGGGAGCTGGACTTTGCGGATTGTTACCTGCTAGGCAAGGTCTGGGCCAGGTGTTTGCTGGTGAGGAAGGTGATTTGCTGCTGCTGTGTCATGGAGCGGACACAGAGTCTTCTCACCAGCAAAACTCACTCTTGTTGAGGCAGAGAGGTAACGCTGTCTCACAGCTCTGGGTATCTCCAGAAGCATATTACAGCAAGAGACCCCATAAAATGGGGAAAGGGGTGGAGAGCCATACATCAAATGAGATGCTGATGGAATGATCAGAGAGTTAGAAGGAACAGAAGAGCCATGAAAGCCCAGGGAGGAAAAGATTTCAGGGAGTAAGGTGTAAAAAGCAGCCGGGGGAAATGTGGTGAGGTGGCCTCGAGTTACTAGATTACATGAACATTATTTAGCATCTGTACAGTGCAGTTTTTAAGAAGTCAACTGTAGCTGTGTACTAGAACAATGGACTAAAACATAAGAATGAAAACTGGATAGTGACAAATGTTAATCCTATGATTCTAAGGGTACATTACAAAGAAGCTGAACTATGGAGGATGGAATTATTATGAAGCTAGATCCCTTTGCAAATATGTTTCCTGTTATTCATTATTTTGGTCTGTATTAAATATTTTCCTCCTGCACTGCTGCAGTCTCTCACTATATTAAATCAATGGTTTTCAATCTTTTTTCATTTGCAGACCCCTAAAATTTTTTGAATGGAAATACAGACTGTAGTAAGAGAAGGCCCTGAGAGATAAACCTTGGTATCAGAGGCCTGGTATGAGGCCTAAGGCCTGAACTAAAGTAATGGTCAAGACTTTGCTAACATAAAGCAAAGTTAAGCTGTGAGCCAGAGGCAGGCCCTGCTCATAGACGCTGGCAAGGAAAGGGCTGATGCTGCAAAAAGAGACATACCTAAAAAGTACTGAACACTAGATATTAGAACACTCCTATACTGGAACATTCCACAGATAACATGGAACAGGCCGACCCATCCCAATGACAGGGGCAAAAGGGTAAAATGATGGATAGATTTGTTTTGATCGAACCAACATGTACAAGGTGAGAGGCGGCATCTTACTACGTAGGGAGGTTGTACCTTGCTACGTGAAGGGGTTGCACCTCAATACGTCAGGAGTGATGTGTAACTTGTTTGTACCTGTGTATAAAAATGTATCCCTGGGGTGGTGTCTTTGTCCGGCCACGGGGGCAGTGGAAAGTCCCGCCACTGAGCCGGGTCCTTGCCAAGAGGCACTTTCTCGTAGTATGCCCGGTAGACTAAGTAATCTACGGGGAACTGCCATTGTGTCCGAGATCGCAATAAACCTAGTCCGAGGTGACTTTGCATCTTACTAAGACTCTGTGGTTATTGGGAATTCTCGTCGGGTTTGCTGTATCAGCTATCTGCGCAGAGCTGGGGCAGCACACAGAGGGAACACACGCACGCAGCCGAGTGATATCAACAGGAGAAAGCAGAAGCACCACACCGGTAGCATCTCACAACACAGACCTCTTTCGAAATCTTAGACATAGCCTAAGTACCCCCAGGAGCCTGCAGACCACAAGTTGAAAACCACTGTTCTATGGTAACGACAACCTTTTGAGGACCCCCTAGGCATAGTCTGTGGGCCTCCAGGAGTCCGTGGACCACAGGTTGAATACCACTGAACTAAATAATTGGTATTAAAACTTTCTAGCAGAGTTTTAAAATGTGTCATATATGGCGATACTACTTTAACTCCTGACTCTGATTATTTCCCAAATAACGCTTGTCTTTTTACTACAGAAAGTTTTGTAAACTATCCAGCACCCAAAATACACGTTAATATCTGGGGAAAACAACTGATCAATGGGGAATCTGAATCATCAGGCTTTAGTTGGCTTTCACATTTTGCAGGGTTTTTATGTCTCTATAACACTATTCCTCCCCCGTCTCACACACATGCATGGAAACATATGTTATAAAACAAGTATGTACAAAGACTGGGTGGGGTAGAGAGGAGAAAATAAATAATTCAGAACATACCTCAGATGTGGGACACTGACCTTTAAAATGCTATGAAAATAAGGCACAAAATAGAAGATGCAAGGCACTCCACATCATGTGGAAATAATCCATTGTTATTTCTGGTTTTTAATAGCTACGGTTTCTTAATTCAACAATTCAAACCTTGATGTGGTAACGCGTGAATAAGAAGGAAAACACCCATCCCCAGTTCTGCCCCCAGCTCTGCCTTCAGCTCAAGCGCCTCTGCTGAGGAAGCTTTGGCTGTGCAGGAATGGGGGGAAGGGGGCGCGAGGACAGATTCCATTACTGGTAAGCAGGTTGTGGCAAGAAACGTTTGGGCACCACCATTCTATATTAAAGCGCGCGCGCGCACACACACACACACCTAATTTTATTGTTCTCTCCAAGTTTAAGATCTTATATATTATTTGATAATTTTTTTTCTATTCATACAGCTGAATGGCCATGTGATGAAGTTTTTTGCTTTAAAATATTTATACTATCATGGAACTGCAATTCCTGAATTATGATTTTTTCATAATAAGAAAACCTTTATGAAAGTGTGCATTAGTATCAACCCCAAATCAAAGAAAATCTGAGAGAATCTTCCTATCTGCAGAATAAACACTGATATGCACTGAAGAACAACTGAATTATATGGCTTATAAATTATTTGAAAAGCCAAGTAAATCTATTTCTGTGCTATACATATTTCTATTACAACATTGTTAAATAGTTGTTGTAGTTCAAAAGCTATCAAAACCCTAGGGAAAGAGCAGGACATGAGTCATATATAGCTCAACATAAAGGACAATGGAGCCACACGCACTCTTCAGAATTCAGCTACCATATCAAATAAAGGTTGCTTTGTTTTCAACAATGGCGTATTTAGGAGTGATACCTCCTGAAAGTGTTTTGCATAATTGGTTAGGAATAAATCTCAGACACTGGTTGTCAAGCAAATGCTTCATTTAAATACTGTAGGAATCTCACCAAACATTCAATAACTATTCCCAAGGAAGATAATGTAATTTGCTGCCCAAACACGGCAAATCGATAAAAATGTTGGTTGGAAACAGGTTAGCTGAAACAGTTGTAGAATTACAATGAAAAATAAACATACATATCTTGCTCTCACACTTACCCAAACTTGTAACCACCACCCCATGAAAATTCACTCTTGAAACAGGTATTGAAAAAAATTCAAGATTTCAATTTTTCCCCTCAGTGAGAAAACTAATTTCTAAAGTTTAAATTAGACATTATCATTTTCTGTATAAAGATGGAAGAGTAAAATAATCCACCGTAGGTCCTAGCTCCACTATTTAGAGAAGACTTGTGCTCTTTGATGACTGAGCTCATATATATTGCAAGATGATGTGTAAAGTTAATATGTGGTCACTGAATTCCCTAGACAGGGAAAGAGGCTGGTTGAAACCTATTAGATTTCCAATACAAATTATCTGTATAAATATGCAAAAATAGTGTGCACTGTGCCTAATTAGTTTTAGTTTCCTATTAAATAAGTTCTAATGCACATTGAAAGACTATCAAACATTCAGTACAGCTACTGGCCATCTCCCTCCTTAGCAGTTGCTATAACTGTTGGAGTGGCTCCTACTTCAAAGGTTACAGCTGATTCTGGAGCAACTGGTCCTCAAAGAGCAGGCCAGATTTAGAACCAGTTGCAACTGCTGTGACCAGGTGCTGGCCTTAGACAGCCACCCAGAAGCTGGCCACCAGCAAAAATTAAAAACAGCAGCTGCATTCATTGATCTTTCTTCTGCATATGATACTGTATGGTGCAAAGGTCTCCTGCTGAAGTTATCAGTAGCTTTCCCAACCAATCAACCATCAGACTCATCATAGAGATGCTGAATAACAGAATATTCACTGTGCACCTTAGTGAATCTACCAGCAAATTACAGAGACCGAACTATGCCTCCCAGAAGGATCCGTTTTAGTGCCTGCACTTTTCAATCTCTGTACCAGCGATATTCCGGTCACATCATCCTTTAAATTAATCTATGCAGATAACTTTACGCTAGCAACACAAGTGTCCTCTTTGAAGGCCACAGAAATGGTCATGAACAACCACCTCCGGACTGAAACGCTCATCTCTGCCTTCCACTTGAATAACCATGAAGCCAAAGTTCCGCTGAAAGTGGACTTTTGTGATCTGCCTCTTTTGCGTAACCACAATCCACGGTACCCTTGAGACACCTTGATCAGATGCTGAGCTATCAACACCACCAAAAAGATGATAAAGACAAGGGTTAACATCATCGCGAAGCTCACTGGCATATCCTGGGGATGTGATGCATGCATGCTTCGAACCTCAGCACAAGCCCTGATCTTGCCAACAGTGGAGTACTGTGCGCTAGCTTGGTGAAACTGCTCCCACACCAATCTTGTTGACACCAAAAATCAATGCTGTACTCAAGATTGTTAGTGGTTCCCTCAAATCAATGCCAATGCCATGGATCCCAGTTTTGCCGGTCATCGTGCCAGCCAACACTAGGTAAGACACTGTTGTGGTCCAGAGTACAACAGCAGCCTGGCCATTCTGGACCTGCCTATACACCAATACTTCAATTCAGTGCCGCTCTCCCGAAGCCTTTCTGGATTCCCACGTCAGCGTAGCAGATCAATGGATAGGACACCAGCCCTTGCTGGCTCGAATCATGGGCTGCTTGTGACATCCCAAACAAAGCCCTGATTGAAAAATCCAACAAAAGAAGTCCTGGGATTCTGCCTTCCTCACAGGCAGTGGACTTGACTCGACCATGTCTGGACAATGCGTGGAAGGTTTGGATATCTCTTCCACAAATGGAAAATCAAAGAATCAAATTGTGACCACAGTGAGGCACAAACCATGCAACACATGACAGACAACTGCTGTATTCCCGGTTACAGTGGTGGCACAAAGGGGATCCACCCAGCTATCCCAGAAGCATTAGAATGGCTTTCAAATCTTAAAATTAATTATAATTCTAGCACCTTGCTTTTCAAATGCCATACAAAAGAAGAATACAGACTCTACAACAGTGCTTCTCAAAGCCAGTCTGCCGCTTGTTCAGGAAAAGCCCCTGGCAGTCTGGGCCAGTTTGCTTACCTGATGCGTCCGCAGGTTCGACTGATCGCGGCTCCCCCTGGCCGCGGTTCGCCGCTCCAGGCCAGTGGGAGCTGCAATTCACTGAACTTGCGGACGTGGCAGGTAAACAAACCGGCTCGGCCTACCAGGGGCTTTCCCTGCACAAGCGGTGGCCCAACGTTGAGAAGCACTGCTCTACAAGAAACACTTCCTGAACTACCTTTCTTGACTATACTCTACATCTTTGGAAAAAGGAGAGCATAATGATAAGGACAAAATAACACTTTGAATGGAATTTAGAGGAGAACTAGGAAACAGCAGATCTGTAAATTGGTCTCCAGAACCAAGGAAGATACTGCGAGTACCACCTCTCCCACCAAAAAGGAACTGCTTGGAATGTATGAATTTAATCCCTGGATACTGAGCATGGATCTACTAGAGGCCTTCTGTTATGTGGAAGATTTTTTTTCAGCAGTAACAAAAAAAAGGTGTCAATAGAGGAAAACTGTGGACATAATTTCCTGGATTTTAGAAAATTATCACTTTCCAGAAAAACTGACTAGACTACAAGGCCACTGAGTGTACAACAAAGGATGAGCTGCTTGAGTTGGTTAAGAACCGTTGTGATAATTGAAGACATAGGGTGAATGGAAACGTATTCTAATGTAGACACCAACTACTGTGGCACCCCCTATGGCATTCTGACCAGTGAAAGATGGGGTTCCATTTATTTCATATGTTAGAACCTGGAAGTAGGAAGAGACAGTAATGGACTGAAATTTGCTGTTGACAATCAGAGGTGGCAGAGAGGAGGGGAACAACTAAACATGAGAGATCTCTTCAGTGTACTTGTCCACTTCACTTCTTCATTTCCTCCTCTATTTCCACACCCATTCTTTATGGCAAATGTCTCCCCTACTAATCTCCACACGTATCCTAGGTCTCTTGTGGCATTTACATGCAGATAACACCTTCTGAGAGGAACTATCTTGAAACAGCTGCAGGCTTTTTTTATGATTGCTGCCTTGCCAGTGTTGGCTCCTGATCAATGATTTGTGCACACTAACACTGTCAGGATCACATTAAATTTAGTTTTCCTCTTTACAGCCGTGGCTGTGATTACCAAGAACACTCTTCAAAGTCAGAATGAAGGAGAGCTAGCAACTTGCAACATTCACATTAGCAGTTTAAGCCCCTGGTAAGGGATACTTAACCTGGGGACACCAAGATGAAAGATGTTTCATTTCAGTTCTAAATCTTTCCAAAACAGGACTAGAACAATTGAGTTCACACCGGTGTCAGGGATTCGATAAGATTGTGTGTTTCATGCTTCACATACAAATCCTGCAGTGTGACACTTATTGAAGAAAAAGGTTTATAGGAAAGATTAAATAGGTGCTAATACTTCCAAGTTCCCTAGTATATCCGTAATGACACAACTTCTATTTCAGTAGCCCTACAATGAAGTGGAAAACATGAACTGGTATCTCAGTCTCATTTAATCTTAAAGTTCCCCATTTTCCTTGTATTTTATAGGAGAGGCTTCATTTTCCTTATAACTGGATTGAATATGAAACTGGAATCCATATACCTCATTTAAAGTTGGCTGTCAGATCTGAAAATTAATATCTCTGCATGACCTATGCAGACAGACAATGCAGTATGGTATATAGATGTTGATGCTTATTAACAAAACCCAACAAGTTTCCATTAGTTTCCTTTGCTTTTCATAATTAACATCCCCAAATGACAATGAGTGAATTATTTTCATTTTCAAGCTAATGGGTTTATGAAAGGTTAATTGTTTTGCATATGAAGACAACACTATCAAGGAATCAAAGTCTCATCCACCTCTCTCTTTTGTGGGTGCCATCTTTCAATAAATCTCCATTGCACTGTTTTCAAAAGCAGTGCCTAAAAGGGTTTAAATGATAAAGGATGTGGGTCTTTGAAATGCAAATTCATGAAATTTAATTTTTTTTTTATCTGCAGTATAATGAACTGGTATTGAATGAAAACTGATTGCTTCATCTGACAGATATTTTGAGATTAACAAACAGCATTGATGAATACAGAGGGGCAAATGAACCGGAGACTGAGCTACCTCTTTACGATGTACATTATTCAGTGTGGCCACAGACTGACCTGTGTTCACTTACTGTAAACTTAACATTGTAGTGCAGACTGCATTGTTACTCGAAATTAAAGTCATCACAAGTGTGAAGTCCTGAAACTGAGGTAACAGAAAACTGTATATTGGTTAAAAGAAACCAATATTTCAGACTTCCTCTGGCTGGTTTTTCTTGTGTTCCTCTTGTAATATATTTCATGTATGTATTTGTATACAATATACTTATAATTCATACACAGTAGTCACCTTTAAAAAGTCAACTATTTACCAACAGTTAATGTGCTGTTGTGTCAAACACCAGTTATTCTCCCATAAGTAAAAGAGAAAGTGGTAACTGTTGATTTTTTTTTAATAGCACCTGCTGTACATATAAATATACACACGTTGTGGTCAGTGCAGAGGTGCACTAGTCCAAAAGAAGCACCATGCCTTTGGAAGGAGTGCAAGGAGAATGTGGGCACTGTGCTACCTTTTGACAGCTTGCAGTGTGTTCTCTCCCCTATGAAAAACATAGCAATGGCAATGGTCTCAGACTTAGACTAGTCCTTGGCTGTTGCAGAGTGGCACCAGGGGCCGGATGAAATGCATCCTAGAATTCTCAAGGAGCTAATAGAGGAGGTATCTGAGCCTCTAGCTCTTATCTTTGGAAAATCATGGGAGACGGGAGAGATTCCAGAAGACTGGAAAAGGGCAAATATAGTGCCCATCTATAAAAAGGGAAATAAAAACAACCCAGGAAACTACAGACCAGTTAGTTTAACTTCTGTGCCAGGGAAGATAATGGAGCAAGTAATTAAGGAAATCATCTGCAAACACTTGGAAGGTGGTAAGGTGAAAGGGAACAGCCATTATGGATTTGTAAAGAACAAATCATGTCAAACCAATCTGATAGCTTTCTTCGATAGGATAACGAGTCTTGTGGATAAGGGAGAAGCTGTGGATGTGGTATACCTAGACTTTAGTAAGGCATTTGATACGGTCTCGCATGATATTCTTATCGATAAACTAGGCAAATACAATTTAGATGGGGCTACTATAAAGTGGGTGCATAACTGGCTGGATAACCGTACTCAGAGAGTTGTTATTAATGGTTCCCAATCCTGCTGGAAAGGCATAACGAGTGGGGTTCCGCAGGGGTCTGTTTTGGGACCGGCTCTGTTCAATATCTTCATTAACGACTTAGATATTGGCATAGAAAGTACGCTAATTAAGTTTGCGGATGATACCAAACTGGGAGGGATTGCAACTGCTTTGGAGGACAGGGTCATAATTCAAAATGATCTGGACAAATTGGAGAAATGGTCTGAGTTCAACAGGATGAAGTTTAACAAAGACAAATGCGAAGTGCTCCACTTAGGAAGAAAAAATCAGTTTCACACATACAGAATGGGAAGAGACTGTCTAGGAAGGAGTACGGCAGAAAGGGATCTAGGGGTTATAGTGGACCACAAGCTAAATATGAGTCAACAGTGTGATGCTGTTGCAAAAAAAGCAAACATGATTCTGGGCTGTATTAACAGGTGTGTTGTGAGCAAGACACGAGAAGTCATTCTTCCGCTCTACTCTGCTCTGGTTAGGCCTCAGCTGGAGTATTGCGTCCAGTTCTGGGCACCGCATTTCAAGAAAGATGTGGAGAAATTGGAAAGGGTCCAGAGAAGAGCAACAAGAATGATTAAAGGTCTTGAGAACATGACCTATGAAGGAAGGCTGAAAGAATTGGGTTTGTTTAGTTTGGAAAAGAGAAGACTGAGAGGGGACATGATAGCAGTTTTCAGGTATCTAAAAGGGTGTCATAAGGAGGAGGGAAAAAACTTGTTCACCTTAGCTTCTAAGGATAGAACAAGAAGCAATGGGCTTAAACTGCAGCAAGGGAGGTCTAGGTTGGACATTAGGAAAAAGTTCCTAACTGTCAGGGTGGTTAAACACTGGAATAAATTGCCTAGAGAGGTTGTGGAATCTCCATCTCTGGAGATATTTAAGAGTAGGTTAGATAAATGTCTATCAGGGATGGTCTAGACAGTATTTGGTCCTGCCATGAGGGCAGGGGACTGGACTCGATGACCTCTCGAGGTCCCTTCCAGTCCTAGAATCTATGAGTCTATCTATGAATCTTTTGTACTTGTGCAAGGCTGGTCACAACAGAGCCAAATATGTGGAGGCTTTATCCATGTGATAAACTGCATTTATGGCACACCACCAACTGCCTCTCTTGCACTCTGCCCATCAAACCATCTCTACTCAGGCTGCTTCTAAAACTGCAAACTTCTGCACTGTTTCAAACTATTTATTTTTTTTAAAAAACCTGTCAGAAAAAGTTTTCCTTCTTTCTCCCCATTTGTGGAATTTCTCCCCTTCTGCCAACACACTCATACACCAGAAATAAATTTAAAAAACAAACTGATCTGATGTGCAAAACAAATAATATTCATTCCTGCACCAGTGATAGACTTACTATCCATCAACTAGAACTAGACATTGCAACCTATTCCAATGGAGAGCTGCATCTCTCTACTTTCTATTGATATAAAGCACTCACTTCCTGACCCAGCAGATGCTGAGACTTAAAAGTATATGTATGGAAAAGTTATTTTAGGTCATTATAGAGGTTTCTAAAATATATTTTATTCTCTGCTTCAGAGGTCTGTGTAGCTGAACTCAGTAAAAACTGAGCCTGGTTTTACAAGATACTATTGTGACACAGTAAAGTAAATAAATAAAACCTAGATAGATAGACCTAATACCAATAAATGTTTTAAAATCTCTTTAAAACATTGTTAAAGCAGTTCTTCTATGGATATGTGGCATATGTAGAATAGATAATGGCATAGCATGGTATATCTGTTTTAACAGCAGGAATATGGGATGACCTTTGCCATCAGTGAGTATGTCATCATCACAAACTCAGGCCAATAAAAGCTTATACCACCCCTTAATGTAGTCGCTCTCAGCTATATCTATGCATTCACAAATTATTTCTGTTAAGTGTTGTTGCAGTTATTAGTTACTACTTTGCTGTCAACCTAATTGCTCAAGTTGAAGGGTTATCCAAAAAATAAGCTAATTAATTACTGTACTCCAGTTAGCTTTAGTTTTTACATGTTTGACCCAAATTGCAGAACTTGCCTGATATTATGCATCTGGACATTTTTTGTGTGAGAGAGATAGATACTATAGGCCACTTTTGTGCTCCTCAGTAAAAGTCTCATTGAAAAATTGCATATTTAGTTGTTGGAGGGTTGAGAGTGGAGTTTGGAGCATTTGAGCTCATGTTCTATGTTGACTGGTGGCAATATAGATTTAGGGTCTTAGACAGTCAGAAATGAACAACTATAGATTTACTCTTCCTCCAAACAACTAGGTGCATCACACATCAGATCATACACTGTTATCAGTTGTTGGCTGTGTGTGTATTCTTTCTGTGTTCTGCACTGGCTCTGGCCAGACAGCCCATACAGCAGCCCGATCAAACTGCCAAAGAAGGCTACCGACTCAGTTCAGTGGTGAAGGTGCTCGGCCAGGTTTATTGTTAATGAAGCATGGTCCTTGTCTCCTATACGTGCTACAGGTACCCATTACAAAGGACTTGGCTCAGTGAGTGGTGGGATTCTCCGCTCTCACCTCGGCCGGACAAAGACAGCCCCTCTGTGACTCCTCTTTTATACACTGATATAAACAAGTTACCTACTGCCACTCTGACGTGGTTAGTTACCACCCTTTACCTTGTACATGTTGGCTCAATCAAAACTTCTCTATCCATCACCCTGTCACCATGACCTTATGTTTAGGAGGGTCAGTGTTTCCCTGTATCACCTTCTACCATAACTTGGTATCACGATGTTCTGGCATGATCCTTCTGGAATGCATTTATGCAAGTGTCCTGTGCCTAGCACTTCCTAGGACTGCTTGTGTTTTTGCAACACCAACCCTCTTCATGCCAAGTTCAGTGAACTTGCAAGTAGGCATGTTTTGTAACAGGGCCTGACTCTTGCTAACTTTGCTTTATATCAGTAGGGCCTGACTTCAGTTTGGGCCTTAAGCCTTACATCAGGCCCTTATAACAGGCCTCATGTCTCAGGCTCTCTCTTTCTACTACACACACAACTTCTACAATTTAGGTCGAACAAGTCAAAACTAAAGCAAACTGAAGTGCAATAATTAATATACTTAATTTTTACTTCCATGACATGATTGGATCCTCAATAGCTTAAATATCATATGAAGCAAAGTACTACTTTACATTTATGAACTGAAAGGAAAAAACTCCTCTGCTGCTGAAGCTGTATTGCCAGTCACAAAAACAACCTTGCAATTAATTAGAAGATTAAAATCCACAGAGTACACATGATTTAAATGTTGGACAGTCTGTGATTCTTCTGAGGTGAACTGAACCAAAACCACTTTAATATTAGAATCTGAGACAGAAAATAAATCTCCAGTACGCATGGCTCAGTTGCCTTGGATGCCTCAATGGCATGCTGCCCTATTGGGTAATGTATTCTTCCTGCAGTAACAGTAACTTTGAAAAATGCTAGGACATCTTAAAATGCTAATAAGGAGAGTCATGGTGAGATAAAACTAGAGTGTCCAATTTTAAGTAGGGTATATTCAAAAATTCGGAGCCTTACTTAAAATACAGGGTTTTTTCCTCTGTCCTCTCAGTTTAAGGTGGCAGTTTGTGGTAGCAACAGCTTCAGATGAAAACCCAACTTGAGGAGGCAGGTGGAAAGGCTATGGGGTGATTTAATAATCCTACTATACGCTGTCCTAATTGTTTTGATTTATCCCCGTTTTCCATTATATTTAGTTTGTATTTTGCTGTTTATGACTGGATATCTATTTCCCCTCAGTTTTTCCCATATCTTCACTATCACCTACCTAAAGAGAGAAAAACAAAGTTTGGTTTTCTTCATTCATCATAACACTCAGTCTCTTTCTGTTTATTTTAGCACTGATGGGTTCTCCCCAAAACTGCAAAGCAGTAGTGTCACACCTGTTATCTGAAGATAGCACAGTACTCATAAGACTGACATCACATCATGAGGAGTTACCTTGGCATTTGTGGGGTACATTTGGGGATTAGTGAGTGAAGAGTCATTTCTGCTTCTCTCTGCCGAAAAGTTTTAACTGAGGTCTAGAAATGAATGGCTGGGCTCTATATCCACTGTTTCAGTTTCTGGATACAAAATGGTGTGCCTCATGAAAAAGACTGTAATTTACATTAAACACTGATGTAAGCTGCCAAAGTAATATTGCACACACTCCAGCACATCTGCACATTTATCTGGAAATCCTTAAGAAGCATTATTGACAGTTAGTGCTGAACTTGTGCCAGGACTCTAACTTAAAATTAAATTGATTCAAGTTGCAAGGTATAATTTTCTTCCCATTAATTATAACTGTGTTAGAAGACTGTTCTTTTCCTTTGTTTGCCTCCATTTTGTTCCCTGGGCTTCTCAATATACTGTTTAGATTTGATACATTTACTGACACCGTCTAAGTTTCCTGCATATAGTGCCAAGACTATGATGGTGTTCTAATAGTTCTTCCAGTGTAATCTGCTGTTCCATCCACCTACAATACACCTCTTCAGTGAAAACAAAGTTGTCTTTAACTTCATTCAAGCAGTTTTATCCCTTCCCACTAATTAGTGAGTCTAAACCTAGATTAGGAAATCTAATTCATGCTAATTTACTTTGTGATTTTAATGAATGGGCTGACTTCTGGCACAGGGAACTGTACTGGGCACTTTTATGGTGCAACTAGATCTGCTGCACAAACTGGGTCCCCTTATCTGTTAGTCCATTATAGTGAAGAAATACATTAATCCATAAAGTGCATAGCTAAATTCTGAAGGCATGCCATTCAATCTGAGACTTTAATCCTCAAATGTAGATTTACTTTCAAAACTGAATATTCCAAAAACGAACTCTCTCATTCTATAGATCTGTTCCATTTATGTGTTTAGAGTCAGACTGTCTCACTTTGTTGCAAAATAAATTTGTTTTACTGCATTTTACTCCTCGTAGCGAAGAGGGAGCAAATGGAGTATTTTAGTCCATTTTGTGCATCATCAACAAAATTATTTACTGAGGCTTGTTCTACATGAGAAAGTTACACCTGTTTAACTTAAGGTTCATTTTAAAGGGTTTAGTTAAATTGGTGACAAAGGCAGTGTGGACATTGCTTTTAGCTTAACCCAGGCTGGTTTATTTTGGTTTAGCTTAAATCGACTGGGAACAGGGATTAGATAAACTAAAATAAACCATTATTAATCCACAATAGGAATGAACATATGGGGCTTTAAAAATTGATTTAAATTAAACTGGTAAAACTTCTGTGTGCAGACAAGTCTGAAATTCCAATCGGTTACATGGCGGTATTAAATACAAGGGAAATTACATAATGCCCTTGCTGACATCTATTTAAAAAACAAGGGGTAACACAGGCCTGAGGCATAGACAATGAGGGAAATACTCACATTATTTTTATAAATATAATGTGCACTTCCTTTTACCTGTGCGATATTATTTTGCCTGGCTACACAGGGCTGTATGGGGAAACCAACATGAAACTAAACAATGACAAAAATAAGGTACTGTCATGGAGAATGCCAAGGGTCCTTGAGGAACAATGGGAAAGCTATTAGTTGGGGAATGGCCTCCTGCTGGCTTCATCCAGGCTAGTATGGTTTATCCTTCCCAGCCTTGAAAGTAGGATCAAAGGAGATACTAAAACCTTATAGCTGCTGGCCTAAGCTAGAAAGGGGTTGACTGGGCTGTTTGCTGCTGCCTGAGAGGAGATGCTGACAGAAGAGCACAGAAGGAGGGAGAGATTTCAGCAGGGCAGTCCTCTTCTCCCAGCCCAGAGATGGAGGTAAGATAAGGCATGTGACAGAACCCAGCCTGACTTTCAGAATCCAGACTTAGACTGTAAGGCTGGCAGTCAGCAAAAACATCTTTTAAATTATAAACAAAACACATTATTGAGAAGGCATAACCATGGAATGTCACAATGCCATTTCCAGAGTCATTTTTCAGAATGGAATCACACTTAAAAGCTCTACTTAAATACACAATGAACATTAATACACTGCATGTATCATTAATGTGATCCTTCCCAGTTGGACTAACCCCATAATGTTTTAATTTGCTATCATTAGCTAGATCAAGGGTTCTCAAACTGGGGGTCGGGACCCCTCAGAGGGTCATGAGGTTATTACATGGGGGGTCGCGAGCTGTCAGCCTCCACCCCAAGCCTCGCTTTCCTCCAGCATTTATAATAGTGTTAAATATATACAAAAGTGTTTTTAATTTATAAGGGGGGTCGCACTCAGAGGCTTGCTATGTGAAAGGGGTCACCAGTACAAAAGTTTGAGATCAACTGAACTAGATATTTCATTTTTTCCACTGACAGTTTTTGGATTATAGAACAGAAAAGGCTGTCTCTAAATAGATCTGAGCATGTAGAGAATCAGCTCTCTGACAGCCAGCTATACAGCTACCTTTTGTTTCATACATTTCATTTAAAAATATGAAATAAACTTTATTTAATAGGAGGGGCTTTTTTTTTTTTTTTTTACACACAGTCTTTTAAAGCTTTTTTGCTCTTTTACAAAAGAAACAGCCCCCTCTGAATTAAAGGGCAGGGTGGTGAGGTGTTTTTTTTTCCTTCAGCACTTTTAATAACACTGAATTTATAAAGTACGGATTATGTTACTTATGCCCCAAATAAAAGGGAACTAATTTTATTTTACTCATTCCCTACAGATGAGAAAATGTTTCATTTCAACCTGGGCTTGCAGAATCAGCTATAATTTCCATTTCATAATCTTCAGTCTTATCACACTACACTTAATACAAAAATTCAATACTACATTGCACACACTTTACAAATACTGTATATAGATCAATGGCATGGGCTTGATAGCACTTTTTGTCCGAAAGGACTGCGTTTCCTACAATTTCTCTTCTCGGTACAACTTAACTCAATAACATAATTTGAGCTGGACAGCTTGGTGGGATTTCCACCAAAACCAAATGTGCAGACTGGCTTAACAGTGCAGAGGACCCATACATTCAAAGTGATATTGCCAAAATGCTCTTAATCTCACAAGAAGTTCCTCCAAGGCAAATACCAGGTGCCTTGCTAATCATTCTGGAGACGTTTAGGTTTTCAATATTTAGAGGTCTGAAACTTAAGACCCAAAGGCCTCTGCTGGGGGCAAGTCCTTGCTCCTTCATTCTGATAATGCTTGCTTATACACACCAGAAGTATTCATCAAAAGATCCTTTAAAGCTCTGCCAGGAATGAGGTATTTTACACCCAGCACCATCTAGTGGCTGAACAGTATAATACAATTTAGCATTCCAGGTTTCAGAGTGGTAGCCCTGTTAGGGTACGTCTATACTTACCTCCGGGTCCGGCGGTAAGCAATCTATCTTCTGGGATCAATTTATCGTGTCTTGTCTAGACGTGATAAATCGGTCCCGGAAGTGCTCGCCGTCGACGCCGGTACTCCTGCTCCGCGAGAGGAGTACGCGGAGTCGACGTGGGAGCCTGCCTGCCGCGTGTGGACCCGCGGTAAATTCGAACTAAGATACTTCGACTTCAGCTACGTTATTCACGTAGCTGAAGTTGCGTATCTTAGTTCGAAGTGGGGGGTTAGGTCGGACCAGCCCTTAGTCTGTATCAGCAAAAGGAACGAGAAGTACTTGTGGCACTTGAGACTTGTTAGTCTCTAAGGTGCCACAAGTACTCCTCGTTCTTTTTGCATTCCATTACAGCGGTTCTCAAACTGTGGGTCGGGATCCCAAAATGGGTTAAGACTCCATTTTAATGGGATCGCCAGGGCTGGCATTAGATTTGCTGGGGCCTGGGGCCGAAGCTGAAGTTCGAGCCTCGCTGCCTGGGGCCAAAGCCTGAGGGCTTCAACTTTGGCCCCCCCCACCCAGGGCGGAGGGACTTGGGCTTTGGCCCTCCTGCCCAGGATGGTGGGACTCTAGCAGGCTCAAGCTTCGATCTCCCCTTCTGGGGTCATGCAGTAATTTTTTTGGGTTGCAGTGTAATGAAGTTTGAGAACCTCTGCATTACGACAGACCCCAAGGAATAAAAGGTGAACCTTATCTCTGTCATGTTAACCTCTTATTTTTTCCCCCCAAACAAGTTTACATCATCACTGAGCAGCTGTGAAAACTTCTGGCATACCTCCTGTTAAAGCCAGACCACTGCAGTCCCCTCCTGTATTCCAGAGGCAGATGGTGAACGATAGATTTCAGAGTCCAGCTCTACTTTATTATTTAACATTTATAAGACAGTAGTGCTTAGAAGCCATAACCCTGCTATGCTCAATTGTGCTAGGTGCTGTACGAACATATCATATATTACAGTCCCTGCCCCACAGCTTCAGACTGTCTCCAGATTTAGATCTGTGCTGCAGGAGAAACTGGACTTTGTCCCTGAATCAAGAGATGAGCCCCTCTGATGTAGCACGTTGACAGACTCCAAATGCTGATGATGCTGAAGCGCTGAATATTTAGAGGGTGTCAAATGCCAGTATTAGAACCTGTGTCACTGGATCTGTGCCAAATCAGCTAGCGCTTAATGTCCAGCTGTGATACTTGGCTCTGAAACACATGCAGCTTTTCTCTTTGAGGCCTTCCAGACTGACTTGATATTAAACTAACACATCAAACTCACTTTCATGACAAACTCAGTGGGGGCCGGGGAGCCTTCAGGCAGTCACTGTGGGATCTGAGAAAACATGGTGATGTCTGGCACAGATCCCACAGACCACGTTAGTCATGATCTCTTCTGAGACATCAGACAGAGGTCACATTTGTCCTTAAGGAACATTCTACGACCACACTGGGGGCATTTTTTGAACCTGCTAGGAAGACGCTTCTACATTATACATCTCTACCCCGATATAACACGGGTTCGCATACAACTCGGTAAAGCAGCGCTCCGGCGGATCAGCACGTCAGGTCCCAGCCGCAGCGCTCCGCTTCCCGCCGCCAGTGAGTGCGGGGAGGTTGGGGAAAGGACGCCTCCCGTACTCATCTGTGGTGGGAAGCGGAGCACTGCAGCTGGGAGCTGGTGGAGTGGAGTGGGCTGGGGCCAGGCTGCTCTGCTTCCGCTGCTGCCGATGAGTGCGGGGAGGTTGGGGAAAGGACGGCCCCCGTACTCACCTGCGGCGGGAAGCGGAGTTCCGCGGTTGGGAGCTGGCGGAGTGGAGCGGGCTGCTCTGCTTCTGCTGCTGCTGCTGGTGAGTACGGGACCTTTCCCCAACCCCCCACCCCCTCCCAACGACACGGCTGGGGCCGGGGCAAGGAAAGCGGAGCGGGCTGGGGCCGCGGCGCTTCGCTTCCCGCTGCAGGTGAGTATGGGGGGGGGCGTCCTTTCCCCAACCTCCCCGCACTCACTGGCGGCGGGAAGCGGCGTGCCGCGGCTGGGAGCTGGCGGAGTGAAGCGGGCTGGGGCCGGGCTGCTTCGCTTCCTGCCGCTGCTGGTGAGTGCCTATCAGGGAGTGGGGGTGTGTGGATAGGGGTCGGAGCAGTCAGGGGACAGGGAGCAGGGGGGTCGGGTAGGGGGTGGGGTCCTGGGGGTGATTAGGGATGGGGGTCTCTGGAGAGGGCGGTCAGGGGACAAGGAGCAGGGGTCCAAAGCAAGTTCGATATAACGCGGTCTCACCTATAGCGCAGTAAGATTTTTTGGCTCCGGAGCACCGCGTTATATCGGGGTAGAGGTGTAGTAAAAGAGAAGAGAAGGAATAATGAATAAGGACATAACATATTAAATGTAAAATTGTATGTAATATTTAACAAGTAAAGTAAAGCTCTGTGAAGCACTGCATCCTGAGGTGCCCCTGGTGCACTAAGTATACCTTTCATAAGAAAAATGTTGAAAAACATTTTAAACTATAGGAACAATATTATCACAGTATTAAGGGCACTAGGATCAGAATATTATTTCCTGAAAAAAACCAATAGACGTGAAGAGAAACATTAAGGGAAATGTAGCTCTGATGACACTGAAGTAACAATAATGGCGAGTAAATTCCTTCACCAGCAGCTGCATTAACAGTCTTCATTTATATTATTAATTAAGCTTCACAAAACCCTCGTGAGCATCTCCATTTGACAAATGGACAAACTGAGACACAGAAAGTTAGGTGATTTTTTTTCAAGGTCACAGAGCATGTTTGTGGCAGAACAGAGAAGAGAATCAAGATCCACCTTCCAACCTGGCATTCCTATCCACTAATACAAATATAAAAATTGGCAGTAGGATGCGTTAAGAGTCACGAGACCGTCTCAGCAGCCATGGCACATGCCATCCTTTACTAGGAAGTTAATGGTCATTCTAATGCATGGACCTACGTGCGCGGATGTGCCGTATTACACTGGAGAAAGGAAATCCCAGAAGGTTTAAGCTCTGCGCATCTATCTTATTGAACCATCTCAGGGATCATAAACCTATTTCAATTCATTTTCATCACACACAAAAAACAACTTTTAACTCCTCCATGTGCTACTAAGTTCTAATATTCATAGAATATCATTCATTTCCATACTGCCAAGTCATAAACATATAATTATGTCGTCAGTGTGTGGTGCAGCAAGAGTAGATGAGCACTTAATGAGAAAGCTTTTGTGTATATACACAAACAAAAATTGCCATTCTAACCATCTGTTCCTTCTTCGGATTCCATGGAGTGAATTTATAATGTTGGCAATCTCTTGTTCAATCCCATGGTAACAAATTGGCATGTTTTAGGTAAAAAATTATGATGTCATTTTGTGGTGGTGTGGAAAATTGTGCAAAAAAAATTTTTTTTTTTTTTTAAACAAAATTATTTTCATACAAAGGGCTATTATGTAAAAGAACAATTGTGGATTTGCTTAAATAGATAATTACAAGAGGTTCAAAGATTTAAAGTAGGATATAGGATTTAAGAGTGGTTTTGAGCAGTTTTGGACTATGAAAAATATGTAACATATATAATGAACTATTATAGTCACTGGTGGTAATAAACATATCCCCATAGCAGAAGGCGACTAAAAAACTTACTCAGAATGTCACAAATCATTTTCAGATAACTTCAAGGAAAAAATATTCTGCAACTATTAACTATTTTTGATACTCAGTACACTCATTTATTCTACAGATAACTTTGTGATGAACAGCCATAGTATCTTTGTTAAAAATGACTGACAAATGTAGTAGAGTTTCTAGAGAAAAATACATAATTCTATGGTAAAATTTGGACTATTGTAAATAAAAGTCCATTCAAACAGCATTCCTTGTCTTCATGAATCTCTCCCAGCTCAAACACATGTAATTCAGCATACTATGTTGACTGGAGAGGGGACAGGTCAATGCTGCCCAATCACGACTCTTAACGTGAGTAGCCAAGTCAAGAATTGTGCTCTCAGTATGACGAATTTCGGGGTGCTCTTTAATAACTGCTAATCGTATACCTTGATCTGCCATTGGCATTGTGCTTTCTGCATGAACATTTTTGATTAACTTCTTCCCAATAGGGTACCATCATGGACAACCCAGGCAGAGTTGAGATGTCTCAGGATAGTTGTCTAACAGCTTCCGTTTGAGGGTTGTTAAGGGACAAAGCCAGAAATATTAAATCTGATGACACTGTTCCAATAACCTCGCCCTCTCAGGGCAGCCTAGGAACTTGCCTGACCAGGGGGCTTCTTGAAGAACAATGAAGGCTGGGAAGGGTTTAAAAGGACACACAGAGGGAGAACCAGACAGAGACACTCAGGCACAGACACCCATGGGGGTGTCTGAAGAAGATAATCCTGCCCAGGTTGACATTATGGGATGGTAGTGCTTTAAACAAGATAGACATGCATACAGGTTCTTCCAACTACTAAATAAAAATACTTTGTCTTAAGAAGGCTGTTGGTCAGTATCACAGGTTCAAGAAGGGAGATTAAAAATGTGCCTGAACCCCAGTTGGATCTGCATGGTGATAAGTGTTTGGGGTATCTTCTTGTCTTCTTCTTCGGCTATCGCTTGATGCGAGGATGATGTCTGCCAAGGAGGTTCATTGGTGAGTTTTTAAGTGGCTGAGGAGCCCAATTCTTGCCCTGCAGATTTTGTGTACCTGGGTCCTGGTCTAAGAGTGGAAGAATCATGAGATTCCATCCCAATATAGGTAAGGGCAAGAGACCTAACACCTTGTGCAGCTAGCTCCCATAGTGACAATCAGTGCTTCCTCAGTGCCAAGGTCTCCTACCAATCTTGGTGCTGCGTTTGTTGAATCATGAACCAAACATGGCACTTGTACTTTCCAGGCTACTTGAGCAGGGCTCCTGAAGGAATACAGTAGTTTTGTTAACATGCACCTCTACTAACCTGAAGTCTCCAAGTTTTCCCAACGGGAGCTTGGAAGTGCCTATATTGCAGGCTTTGGTAGTGGCGTGTTGAGGGTGACTGGCTCTCATTCACTGTCTCCTGTGCTCAATAGTTTTGTGGACATGACACCTTTTCCTAGGAGTTGGAGCTCAGTACCATCAACAGGATATGCCAGGCCTTAGTATGCACTGGAACATTTGGCTTCAAAGAGGAGAATGCAGATTGCTTCAAGAGAACTAGTGAAGCTGATCTGCTGAGCAGAGAAGGAAACTGGGACTGTGTTGATTGAGTGGCACCGATACTGAGTGATGAAACTCAAGTTTTTGCTTCAAGGCCAAATTGTTCTAGACTGGCTTCTGACCAGGCTTACTGGAGTCCCCTGGGATGGCTTTAGCAGCTGGCTTTTCAGGTGTTCCCCCTCAAAGCTCACTGGGTCCAGGTGACAGTTCCAGATAGACCTAAAATATCATGTTCAATTCCTGCAGCATAACTTCCTGCTACATCAGGGGCGGGCAAACTTTTTGGCCTGAGGGCCACATCGCGTTTTGTAAATTGTATGGAGGGCTGGTTAGGGGAGGGGGTCATGGCCCGGCCCCCACCTCCTATCTGCCCCCTCCCGCCCCCGTTCCCTGACGGACCCTTTGGGATCCCTGCCCCATCGACACACTCCCGCTCCCTGTCCTCTGACCGCCCCCGGACCCCCGCCGCCCCATCCAACCCCTCCTCTCATTCCTGATGGCCCCCCTGGGACTCCTGCCCCATCCAACCACCCCTTCTCCCTGTCCCCTGCCTGCTCCCCGGAACCCCTGCTCCTGACTGCCCCCTGCTGCCCCATCCAAACCCTGCTCCTTCCTGACTGCCCCCCCAGGACCCATGCCCCCACTGAACCCCCCATGTTCCCCCCGCCCCCTATCCACACCCTCGCCCCCTGACCACCACCCTCAACTCCCCTGCCCTCTATCCAACCCCCCGCTCCCTGCACCCTTACCGCGCTGCCTGGAGCATTGGTGGCTGGTGGCGCTACAGCCACGCCGCCCGGCTGGAGCTGGGCCACGCTGCTGCCGCCGCCACTGCATAGCACAGAGCACCAGGTCAGGCCAGGCTCTGCAGCTGCGCTGCCCCAGGAGCTCACAGCCCCGCCGCCCAGAGCATTGCGCCGGTGGCAGAGCGAGCAAGCGAACGAGCTGAGGCTGCGGGGAAGGGGGGACAGCAAGGGAGGGGCCGGGGCCGAGCCTCCTGGGCCAGGAGCTTGGGGCCGGGCTGGACGGTCCCCCGGGCCGTAGTTTGCCCACCCCGTGCTACATCCAAACTTCCAGAGGCAGCTGGGCCTTCTTCCTTCCTACCTCTGTGATCTTCAAGAAAAGGACTACATCCTGAAAGAGAAACTGGGGGAAAAAAAGCAAGAGAAAGACCCAGAACACCATCAAGCTCAAAGCCACGTTACATGGAACTAAGCCCCAAATCTTTCAAGAGCTTCCAAAGGGCAAGCTAACTGCTCCAAAACTGGCTTGGAGAAAATGAGATGTTTAGACTACTGAGGCAAACTCTTAATGCAAAATACATCAAAAAGGCATTAGTACAAATTCAGACTCTTGAGTGGTCAAAAATATGCCTCGCTAGACTTAGACTCACTGGACTGGAACTAAGTACTGTACAAAGACAGTGGGTGTCAAGAAGAAGCCTCGTTCTCCATGACTATACAGTCTGGAGCACTGAAAAGATGGGCAATCAGAAAAACAAACAGCTTTGACTACAGGTTACCTGGAATGTTACCAGGTATCCAGGACTGGAAACGGCGGGCGAAGCAGAGCCAGAGAGATAACAACTGGAGGGTCCAAGTGAAGCTTGCTTTGTCAAAAAGAACATGGCTGGAAGATTCTAGTGAGGGCTGTAGTACTGGCAGTTTTTATACTATGTGGTTGAATAGGACAATTCTTGGAATTTGGCTCAATATAATTTTATAAGAGCAGTGTTTATTGTATCTGCATACACGTATCTTGGGCTCCTCTGCATTTTTTTTTTTTTTTGGCAATTTGCCTTGGTATTATATAAATCCAATAACTTCCATTGTTGATCCCGTTTTCCAATACACCAATTATTTGTTAATTCATGTCTTCTGCTGCTAATGTCAGAGCAAGAAGTGGCAGAGGAGATTAGGAACCAGCCTGGAGTAACAAAACATTTTTATGTAATGAAAGTAATCACCACACCATTACATCTGATGAAAATATATAGATTTTCTACAAACATACTTCAATGTATCAAGGATCACTGTGTAACAGCTGAACTGCACATGGACTTGTAAAATGAGTTGAGTTGTGTGGTCCTTTAGAATACAAGAAATATAAGAACAAGAAAAGGCCACCTGTCCCAACATGTCTGCTCTTTATCCTTACGTTAATCAATAGGCTAAAAAGCACTCACATTTAAAAGCAAGAAGGTTAAGAGAAAAAATAAAGATATGGTGGTTAGAAACATGTTACAACAATTTGGTACATTAATTCTGTTTATAACATGACTTACAAAGTTATATGCACTATACTACAGAACTATTACTTAATTCCAGGTATATAAACATGGAAAAAACCTCCAGAAAGATTTATAGGCCAGCATTAATTGTCTAGGGTACTTCACTTACCAAGATGTGTGTTCATCATTTTTGCACAGTATTTGCACATGGCCTCTAAGTCATTTAGTTGTCCTTGGAGAAATGAAATTTGAGTCTCCAATTCTTCCTCCTACAATTGAAAGGATAAGCTTTAAGAAACCTAATATACAATAAAATTGATAAGCAATGCCCTTAAAATGTTTGGAACATTCCACTGGTTATGAACTTATTTTTGCCTATGAGTTAGTCTTGGAAACAACAGAGTTAGGTTTCTTTGTATGTGAAATGGAATCATTTTGACTTCTCTTTCTTTTATCATTCTTAATGATGTCTTTGTCTTTTAACGTACCATTTTTTATTCATATTAGTTGAAAAAAAAACCCCAAACCACAAAACATCAGTTCCCATACAATATTTCATGAAAGGTTAACAATTACATTTCATTGATGGAGATAATAGGATATATTTCTGGATAAATATGTATTTTGGCCTATGCAAACCTAATCCAATGGAGACAGGTCATGAACCTACACAAATTATGGAAATTCACACTGAGCACAGTCACATACTTCAGACATTATTACTATAACCTCCCTAAAAATTCCACCATATTCCATCAAAACACTGGCCTTTTAGCTTAGCCACTCTGAATATTTAGTATAGGCTAAACATATACTTATTCATCATATATTTAGGCATTCATTTTATTTACCTAACGAATCATGCTCTATTTGGAAAAAAAAAATCCTGTATTTCCATGATGGAGGATAGGTCCATCAATGGCTATTAGCTAGTATGGGAAGGGATGGTGTCCCTAATCTCTGTTTGCCAGAAGCTGGGAATGGGCGACAGGGGATGGATTATTGATGATTACCTCTTCTGTTCATTCCCTCTGGGGCACCTGGCATTGGTCACTGTCGGAAGACAGGATACTGGGCCAGATGGACCATTGGTCTGACCCAATATAGCATTCTTATGAAATCTTTAAGGTCTGTTCAGTAAACCTGCATTTAACATATTTTTAAAGTAGATTTTTTTTTAAGACCCATAGATTTCAAGGTCAGAAGAGAGCACTATGATAATGTAGTTCCTGCACAACAAAGGAACCCAGTAATTCCTGCATCAGGCCCATAACTTCTGTTTGAGTCAGAGCATATATTTTAGAAAGTCTCTCAGTCTTGATTTAAAGATGACAAGTGATGGAGAATCTACCATGCCCCTACAAAAGTTGCTCCAAAGATTAATCATCCTTCCTGTTAAAACAAGTTTTTTTTTTTAAATTCACAGTATAGCAGTATGCAAAAGAAGGTCATTTTTGAGCTCCTCCTCTTCCTCCACATTAGGAGGCTTACAGATGTATTACAACAGAGAGTCCTGTGGCACCTTTAAGACTAACAGATGTATTGGAGCATAAGCTTTCGTGGGTGAATACCCACTTCGTCAGACGTATGTATTACAGTCTTTCTTGGCAGAGGTTGTTGGCCCTCAGACTGTGAATTAAGTATTAACAGGAAAACAGCAATGTAGAAGGATAAAACAACCTTGATTTGGCTGCATAATTAATCCTAAATTAATGATTATCAGAAAACTGAGAGCCAGGGCCCAGCAAAGTGAAGGAAACTTGGCAGTCAGATGACCTGTATCCGCCACCAACTATTTAAAAGAAAGTATTTGTTTAACTTAGCATTCTGCAAGAAAGACCTGTAAACGAACACAACTTTCTCAAGCTTACATACCTTCTTTGTCATTTTTTTTATAATGCCAAGTCATAAACAAATTGCTGACAAGTAAGTCAGGTTCAAAATTCGAAATGCTGACAGTGTTAACTAGGCTGCACACTGTTATAATTCTATCCAAAAAATGTAGTACTTAAAGACCTCTCTCTAGCAACTACATCTTGCAATGACTACAGAAAATAATCTACTCTATTTCCTGTTACTGCTTTTGATACTTAGCTACCAGCTTGGGAAAGGAGACTAGATTTGATCATTTTACTATAAACTCATATGCAACTTGCAATAGCAGCATTAACTAATAATTTAAACACAGATGCACATACCAATGTCATTCCTGTGGAACTGAACATGGAAATTGAACTTCTGGTAATAAATAGTTCTGTATTTCCCACACTTCTATCTTTCTTCATATTCATGAATCAAAATCAGAATAAATTGTTTTTCAAAACATTCCTGGTGCAGCTGTGGATACTTAGACAGTAAAATGAAACTCTCCAGTTATACTAAGTACCAGTTAATTTCCTAGCTGAGATTGATAGTAAGATTGAAGAGTAACCAAAGACCTACAATGTCTATGTAACATTCTTGTTTTAACCTGGGAAACATGAATGTTTTTAATGCCTTGCAAACATAAAAATGGAAATTGCAACTAAACATTTTCCTTCTTTTCCAATATTTATAATAAATTCTTACACTAATAGTAGGAGACAAAGCTGCACCAACTCTCTTGATTCTAGTTCACGCCACATTACATTAATTTTTCTGTCAGACTGTTGCTCTATGTTCCTATAAATGCTAACTTTTGCTTTTACGCTTTGCTGAGAACATGCCTGAGAGTTCTTGGATATAATTTCCATTGCTGAACAGCCAAATCATCACTGAATCTGATCTCAGTATTACACATTATCACAGGACTGAGCATGAGTAAGTACTGTAACAGGTATGTAAAATAGTAAGCAGGCAACAGAAGAATTTTCCTGACCCAAAAGCAGATCACAAGGAAATGAGTTATAATGACAAAACACGTAGTAACAAAGAAAAGGCATGGCAATCAGATGGAAAAATGAGGCTGCATATAAAGATTATTTTTTATGGATAAAAGAGCAGCGAGATACCACTATGTGGTAGGCTACAAAAAAATTAAAAATGTGAGAGAAGGAGTTGCATCAGGAATTGTAACTTGTAGGTGCTAAAATGTGTTGTGCTGCTCTCTCAAGTGCGCTCTCCTGGAATCATACACAATGACTGTGCATGACGCCACAAAAAAAATTTATCTGTGAAACACTCAAACTACACAGTGTAAAGCTAGGAAATACTTACATAAATATAAATGAAAACCAAGACATCATACTCTAATTCTTTTGGGAACTGAACTGCCAGCCAGTCAGACTGATGGGGGTGGGGATAGGTGAAAAGGGGTTCAAAATAATTCAACCATAACTCTGTGAAGTTGATCACTTTACCACAGAAAAAAATCTGCTGTCAGTATGAGAAAACTAAATTTAACTAGTTATTAAAGGTTTATAGAATAACAACTGCATTTAGGCATTTATTTTCAACATTTTATAATACTAAATGAAATTACCCACATTGTGTAGGCATTATTCAAAACCACTACTACTGTAGTCAGGCACTGGGGATCATGTTGTGAGGAGGAGAAACAAATCAAACAACAGCTAAATCAAACAAATGAGCCATTGTGCCTGGCTTGGAAGACAAAGAGAAATGAATCTTAATGATGAGAAATACCCCCTCTCCCCCAGCCCTACAACAAATCCTGGAAAATTCAGTCCCAGAAACTCACACCCACATCCTCATGGTTCCAGCCCATTCAGAACTTTAAAGATAATCAGCAACACCTTGAACTAAATCTGAAAGTGAAAATGAAGCAGGTGCGTTTATAACTGATAGGTAATATTGGTTCACATTCCTCTGACAACATAAAATTGACTTAAATTTCTCCATAGTCTAAACTGAGCATTTTTTCTACTATTTCCACATATTATATCCAAACTGTTCTATCTTCTAGTAAGGCTAAACCCTGCAAAGGTGATTCACTTATTTGTGTGTTTCTCATATTCTTCTTTCCTTGTGTCTATATTCAGACTTTCTCTTACATTTGACGATTCCCTTGACCATGCACATTGTTTCACTTTTTGTTTTTGATCCCTCTCAGTTCTTTGCTTTAATTTTGCTTCATTTCCTCTACTTCTACATTTATTTTGCTCCTGCAACTTTCTATTCCCCCACATCCTTTCTGGTTTTCCCACCAATAGAAGGATGACACTGGAAAGTATATTTTGGATTTTTCCTCCTGATTCAAAGACTCATAATAAAAACAGTGGTGCCTGCAGTCTAGGCTGTATCTCAATGAGCTTCATGGGATTCAGGAAAGCTCAGAGTTGTGACTCTAACTGAAATCATTCAAAGACCCTTATGCACATATTACAGAAGGTTTTATGATCATGACATTGTGATCCTAATTTTTCACAGCTCATTGCTTTGCAAGCTGCATTAAGTTGGCAGAAGCTATGTTCAAGGCCTCTGAAACTATGCAGTATATACAATCCAAGATCTCAAGAAAAATGATTTTAGAAGGTGCCACTCTCACCAAAATGTTTTTTTTTGCAATTGAAAATAAATCAGTCTTTTCACAATACATGTATTCTGCTTCTGCATAATAAATATCCAAATATCAAACTGTCAAGGCGTCAAAGAAATTGATCAAAATGCAAAACAAATAGGGCTGTTAGTTCCACCCCCCTTTATGTTATCATATAACCTTCACTTTTGCTGTCCAAGGAACGAAGAGCACAACTATATTTAGTATTTTCTTTGTTATGTACATGTTTAAACTGAAGGGAAAACAAAATATTTTTCAAGAGCTAAAGAAAATTAAATGATCTGATAATTTATCAAGACAGATTACCAAAGACATGAACAGCATTATTTTAATAAATAAAGTTGAATGAATTTGTAAAAGGCTGATATAGTTTCTTGGATCTCATATTCTTTATGTTTTGCAGAAGTTTACTAATCACTTAGAATATTTAGCATGGGAAAAGTCCATCTGCATTACAGCTGAATGATTCTGAATCTGTAGATACTTAGCAGCAAAAAAAAGTGTCATATGCAGAAATGAAGAAACTATCTTCAAAGGGACTACTTAATCTGGCTCATATAAAGTTATTTATGCATAACTCCTTGAACAATAAATTCAAGTAGATAATTACATTAATTTAAGCCCCTCCTTAGATCCTGTCAAAATGGCAAGACAAAATATAGTAGAATTCAAACCTGTCAATATTGGAACATTAAAAGAATATCAAAGGGGAAAAATAAAGTTGGAAACAGGGAACTTACACAAATACATATTCACTAGAGGGTCTTTTTTCATGCTTAAATGCTTATTCACAACATAAACACAGAGTACGTGTTCAGGTTATCAGTGTCATTTTACATCTGCCTATTATAACTTTCAGATACATTGCAGACCAATGAACACACCATGTTCATTCTTTCACTTATTTTCTTTACACAAACGTAGCCTGGATAGAAAATAGCACCTAATGTTTCCATTCTGTTGCAATAGTCTATTTTAATTCTGTTTCTGACTCTACCAAGCCAATATATAATAGATGAACCCATGACAATTTTGTGCTGTTTGACACCCCGGGAATCTTTATGTTCCATGCCAGCAGCATGCTTGCCCACAACATGTGCTGACATTTAAAATCATTACTTCCCACTGATGAGTAATATAAAATGGAATTTAAAAATAAACATGGTGTGATGTTGCACCCCATGCTTTATAGAAATATGCTTATGAGTGTAAATATGACATAAGTGGAATATGTTTTATGCTAGATATGCCATGTAACATATCTTTGCAAAGGTTATGACCTACTGAATATAGTCATCCTATTTGTATGCATCTATCATTTTTATATCTGCCGTTATGTGCGTTGGCTCTATGCTTGTATTTAAAGTGTTTGCTGTAGGAAGCACATAAGGCAGATTTGATCAACATAGTGTGAAGGGGTTATTCAAGTAATTGGGAGTACTTAACTAACAATGGAGTTTGGGAGACGCCAATCCACATCTGAATATTCCTGGGAATGTTCAAACTAACATGTAAACAATGGCATCGGCCTGCAAAAAGCTGAATCATTCTTAGACATGTGACTTGCCCAGGTGACTACAAACTACATCAGGTTGAGGGGATTTTACACAGGAGCACAAAGGGGTTTCCACCCACAAAAGAAAGACTATACACGCCCCTGGAAACCCCTCCATTTTGTCTTCAGCTGGCTCAAAAGATAGCCTCTCCACCCCCAAAGAGATGCCTGAAAGAAACTGGAACAAAGGACAGTAACAACGGGGGTGTGAGTGATTGCTGGACCCAGACTAGGAAGGAGTCTAGTCTGTCAAAGAAGCTTATTGAAACATCTGTGAGGGTGAGATTTACCAGCATTTAGTTTCTTACTGTATTAGGCTTAGACTTGCATGTTTTATTTTATTTTGCTTGGTAATTCACTTTGTTCTGTCTGTTATTACTTGGAACCACTTAAATCCTACTTTTTATATTTAATAAAATCACTTTTTACTTATTAATTAACCCAGAGCAAGTATTGATTCCTGGGGGAGCAAACAGCTGTGCATCTCTCTCTATGAGTGTTATAGAGGGCAAACAATGTATGAGTTTACCCTCTATAATCTTTATACAGAGTAAAACAGATTTATTTGGGTTTTGGATCCCATTGGGAACTGGGTATCTGGGTGCTAGAGACAGGAGCACTTTCTAAGCTGCTTTCAATTAAGCCTGCAGCTTGTGGGGGATGTGGCTCAGACCTGGGTCTCTGTTTGCAGCAGGCTAGTGTGTCTGGCTCAACAAGACAGGGTACTGAAGTCCCAAGCTGCCAGGGAAAAACGGGCTCAGAGCTAGACCCAGCACATCAGGTGGCAGTCCCAAGGGGCTTTCTGTGACTCAACCCATCACACATGGAATCATTATTATTTATACTCCTTAAGCACTTCAGAGCCACAGTCACAGACCAGTACTGCACTTGCTAGGTGCTGTGCAAACCCAGAACAAAAAGATGGTCCCTGCCCCAGAGAGCTTTCAATCCAACGATAACACAAGAGACAACAGAGAGATCAACAGACAGACAGACAATACAAGGATGCAAGGACTGGTCAGCATGCTAGGTAGTGGTCTTAGCACACCAGCAGCCTAATCATGGCCAAGCTTTTATAGGCATCTTGGAAAAGGAGATTTTTAAGGAGGATAACTAGTTAGTGTTGTGGATGATCCCGGACAGCTTCTCCCAAGTGTGTGGGGGCAGTATGAGAGAAAGCATGAAGATGCTTGTTTGAAAACTTAACAAGTGGGTAATGGAGCTGGCCCTGGAGGCAAAAGCTGACATCTTGGTAGTGAATGAGAGAGGATAGATAGGGTGGGGGATGGGCAATGAAGAACCATGAAAGTGAAGACAAGTAGTTTGTGTTTGATCTAGTTCTTTATCACTTGTTGGTGGGGGAATATCCATGCAACTGTAACATTTAACTTGAAGTACTTTCTACTTTTATATTTTTCATAGCAATACTGATAAGTGCAGAAAAATAAATTCCTTGGACTTTTTCATTAATAAAACTATGGAATTAAGATTTATTTCATATATTAGTGCTACAATACTTCCCACAAAGGCACATGGAAAACTCAGAGCTTACTCTCATACATGGGGGTAGGGTGGGCTGACCCTCATGCAAAAGGAGGTTTAGCCTTCAAATTCCACAGAGATATAGGCCATTCACACAAGCTACCAGACTTTCTGTGCTCCCTGCTAACTGTGGAACCAAACTTATGGACCTCAATCAGATTTTGTATTTTTTACATCTCAATGGGTGCCAATTTTATATTTTAAATATATTTTCAATGCTACCAACATATTCTTCACGCACAGCATTTTGATACATTTTTAAAAATAGATATTTCATTTCTATGGACAGTGTGCACAAGGTATAAATAACAGTCATGGTGGGGATGCTTTATTTCACATCATTCTTCATTGATTTTCATCTGCTTGCACCATCACAAGGTAGATATGAAATAGGCTTAGTGGGGGTGTCCTCTTGACACTCACACGTCCTTGTTTTGATTCTGCGATGCTGGAAAGTGTTAATGGCTCCCATCAATCACAATCTAGTCAATGGGTGCGCTGAGCACCCTTTATCAAGGCTAAATGGTGGAGCAATTAAATGCCCCTTTGTGTGATGATGGGTGTCTGATGAAAGCCACTGCCCAAAGCACTGGCCAGTATAGTATGGACTGAGCAGGGACTGAGCCGTATGGGCTGAGGAATTCACTGGGAACATAAGAATGGCCACATTGGGTCAGACCAATGGTCCATCTAGCCCAGTATCCTGTCTTCCAACAGCGGCTGCCAGATGCTTCAGAGGAACTGATCGCAAATGCAAGGGTGGGGCATTGATTGGCTGGAGCTGTATGTGTCAGAGGCAGAAAGCAACTAGAAAGCCAGGGAAAGCCAGTAGAAAGAAAGGAAGCACTGAGAGTGTAGCCTTGGGACAAAGCCAAGAAAAAGCTCCTTTTGGGTAGAGTACTCACTGAGAAAGCAAATTTGGATTTCTGAATAAGGAAATTGCCACTGTTTGTTCCTACTGTGTTCAGTGAAATGAGAATTTGTGTACATTCTTTGTAAATAAACAAGATTGCACCAAAGAAATATCTGATCTCGATAACAGATTTCTCCTCCTAAAGCAAACACTGGCTAACCGCTCAGGACAAGGAACAACAATAGGTTTTGCAATACCACGGAATGCTAATTTAGCCCAAGTTAAACTAGTCAGCCAACCACATTAGTTTTCTGAGTAATTATACCACCAATGACTACCTTAATAACTTGAAGTCAATGGGGATACTCTCTTGCTGAGAGATGCTTCAGTGATTAGCGGGATCAGGGCCTTTAAGTGCATGGTGGTTTAATGTCAGCCAAGGAAAGGAAACAAGTGCAGTAGAGGTCCTTGATATCTGAAGGAAGTTGGGCATTGCAAGAGCTGCAGAAGCATGTTTTGGAGTTTATTGTGTTTCCTCTGCCTTGGCCACCATCTTGACCCACTAACCTGCCGGACAGAACTCCTGCTCTATAGTAGCATTATACCTTTCAAAACCTCTCAAGAGTTCCAGAAATTAGCCCACCTGAATTAGGCAAACAGGGAAAAAAATCCTGAAAATAAAGGTCTCAAACTCACCATTGGTGGGGGGCTGTGGAGAATAAAAAAAATTCAAATATGCAAGGAAGATCAGTGGAAGAGTCAATACAACTCACAAGAGCTAACATAAAACAGATAACTTGCTGACTCTACAAAATAATATTAAATCATTTGCTTCAGTGTGGTCTCCTAGGAGGATTGGGAACAAATGCCAGAAACAGGTACACATTTTCTAAAGGAGGAGGAAGAGTTCAAATGGCTTGAGGTGATGCCAAACCTGGTGATAGACAAATTAAGATATTAGAAGTTAACAAGTGGCAGACCCAGATAGGGTTCCTCTCAAATTCTGAAGGAAATGAGAAACCAATAGGCAAACTATTACACAGAATATAGTCTGGCTTTATATACTGACTCACATTGTCAATGTATCTCGAAGGGCTATATTTAAACTTATTGAAAACAGCTGAGATACAGCACCCAGTCACTGGAAACGAGGAACTTAATATTGTATGCTTCATGAAGTGCTAAAGGAAAGTCCCAGAATTATTACAAAGCTAGAAGCTTGACTTCAACTCAGGAAAACGTTGAAAAAACTAACAAAACACAGAATCAGAGAATAACTAGAAAACTGTGATTAATGAAAGTCACCAAGAACTCACTAAAGGAAGGTACAAAAATATTAGAAGATTTTTCATGCCCTTTAAAAAAAGTTACAATCTTAAACAGAACACAAGAAATGGCAGATTCAGCAATACAGTAATACAAGCTTTTAAAAATGGCAGCACCTAAAGTATTTCTGAGATAACAAAGAATTGCTAGGAGAGTCAGGACTCTTATCTACCCAGGGCTTTTGGCTGCTATTTTCAAGTGAGCTAGGTGGTCAACTCCCATCAAATTTCCAAGCTTAGCATCCTAAGAATACATACTATTGTAGAGCACTAGTATGCTCATCCCCGTGACTCCTTCTCTGTACACCATTAATCATAGAGAAAGACACAGCATTGCCTATGAACTTTCCAGAGCTATGTACGTATGTGCAGAACTAGTAGAACATTGGCAAACAACTGAACGATTGCATCTCAAAATCCAGTGTACATGCACAAAGTACTTAAAAAAACAGTATGACTTTGACAAGTCACAGCCAATTATCAAGAGAACAACAAAAGACACATCTCTGACCTAGGAACTACCTCTTGCCAAAATCCATGTTTCTAACGTCTACCACTAATGCATGAGTGCTGTTCACAGGAAATCACAGGAAAAGTATTTTTGTTCCTACTCTTTGATTTTGAAAATGGCTGAACCATTATGGTTGATTATATTAAAGAAAAAAATGGTAAAAATTTACTTACTTACCCATATATTTTCTTAAGTTGGCACATGATGCTCTGTGATCCATTACTCATCTTATTCCTGCTCATCTTCCAAACAGGAAGGAGCCTCTTTTTTTCTTTAGGCCCTCCCCCCACCCTTCCCTATGTAGTGCCAGGAGGTGAAGCTATTTAGAGAACTGAGCGCCTCTCCAACACCCCAGCCAACTGCTTATGCTGAGAAGACAAGCTATAAATTCTGATTTATAATCATTATGAAAGATTCGCTGTTTCCAGGCAGGATACTTCATCTTTTGCATCTTATTAATTTATTATACAAAAAAATGGAAATGAAGACTTAGATCCCAATATGAGAAAATCCCATTTCTCTCTCTCTCTCTCTGCAGGAATGTTCTGCAAGAGAAAAAGAACTAATTGCAACATTTCCCCTCCAACTGGAATTTGATGCAAAAGTAAGTGACGCCTTGGGTGGAGGGCCACGAAGCAACATGTGCCAATTCAGAGAATGAAAAATTACAACTAGCTAAGCGAATTATACCTTTCACTGCTGCTCTATGATATTTTACAAGTGGGTTGTAGTCAGCAGCAAAACAAATCCCCACAAACAGGAGGGAAACTTAAAACATGAAGAAAAACTGAATTGAGAGGGAAAAAACTCTTATCTGAAGATTGTTTTTTGTTTGTCTGGAGTTTTTACTTTTATTCTTTCTCCTTCTTCCATCATATGAAAGGTTTTAATGAAGAAAACCAAGAATGAAACTGCAGAACCATTTGTCCAAAAATAATATAAGATAAAGATAACACTTCTACTTTAAAGTAACAGATAAAGGAAAAGAATATACCGAGACTGGGCAGCCATACAGTAAAATTGCTTGAATGAAGTACTGTGTTGTCCTGCCAGGAAATGGCAAGGTTCCTGAATAAGTGACCCCTCACAGAAGAGGAAGAGGAACGTAATTTGTGAAAAATCTGTAGGAGACCTGACAAATTCCTGAATTTATCCAGCTGGAAATAGTGAATGATTTGCACCCTTCCTTAGGCAGCCAACTAATCCAACATTTTCTTCAAGCATTAGCTTTGCATAAACAGAATTTGAATGTCTCAATCACAGCAAAAGAGTGAAACTAATTATCCTGGTAGTTGAAGGGCTCAGACCAGGGGTCGACAACCTTTCAGAAGTGGTGTGCCAAGTCTTCATTTATTCACTCTAATTTAAGGTTTCGCGTGCCAGTAATACATTTTAACGTTTTTAGAAGGTCTCTTTTTATAAGTCTATAATATATAAATAAACTATTGTTGTATGTAAAGTAAATAAGGTTTTTAAAATGTTTAAGAAGCTTCATTTAAAATTAAATTAAAATGCAGAGCCTCCCAGACCGGTGGCCAGAACCCGGGCAGCGTGAGTGCCTCTGAAAATCAGCTCGTGTGCCGCCTTCGGCACGCGTGCCATAGGTTGCCTATCCCTGGCTTAAAACATAAGGAAAGCAAATTAAAAAAGATTGGTTCAAGTGAAAACCAGAGAATCCTGGTGCAGCCCCAAGTCTCACCTCACCAGGGAAAAGGTGCACATAAGGATTCCAGACAGATTTTGAAGAGACACAACTGGAAGGTCCTGGGAAATGTGAGAGTGCTGCTAAAGAAGAGCTAGACGTAGAAGGAATATGCTACAAGGAATCTGTCTCCTAACACTGAGCCTTGGTCCTTCAGGAAGGTAGGACTCAAACCCAATCAAGAGCCCATCTAGAAAGAACTGCAATATGTCCCTGGTTGTGATACACAGGGGAACTTTGACCTTTCAAGAGCACCACCAGGTTCAAGTTCGCAGAACCCTTGAAATGCCCAGATTTGAAAACAGTTTATAGAATTGAGCAGGAAGTTCATGAGTTTTCCTGAATATTCATGCTCTAGAAGGTAAAACCTCTTGGGTTCCATGTGCTGTAGGTGTGAAAGTTTGAGGGGATCCTGAAATAGAATTTCCCACTAATCAGGAGTTTCAAGGATGCTGAACTGACATCTGAATGAGTCTGAGATCATGAGTTCCTAGGCTACTACTTTTCTGTTAACTTCAAATGATTTAGTTCTTGTTCAATAGCATCCCATTGGCACCTGCTTAAATACGTAACCTACATACTGCTCTTTTGCTCAAATGTATGTGGTTTTAATCCTTAGATGCCTTATGTTGTGAGCGCCTCAGAGCAGAGCCCCTTTATGAGGGCTTGGAAAACACCCAGCAAATAGTTGGCAGTACTATAAACAAACAATCAATGTAATACATAGTCAGCAAAACTTTCAGTTCCAGGAAAAAGAATTCCTCCTGTTTTATTCAGGATTTTTAGCTTGTGCTTTTTTGCTCTAGTGTGCAACAGTTGTTACATTTCATGAGTGGCAACCAATTCTGGATGGAAACTTAAGGAAGAGAACCACCTTTCTAGCTGCTATAATTTTAAAAAGCTGTTCTGATGAGCGTCCTAGGACAACCTCTTGCTTGGAATTGAGTGGGACTATCTGAGCTCCCACAATGCTGCAGAAAAGAATCTGATTCCTGGTTCTGATAATCACAAAAATTTGTAGCCTTCAGAGGTGCACCATGACCAGTGCACAGAACCCTCGGACTGCCTTGATATAATGGAAACTGGTACCAAATATGGATAACCTCAGCCATGAGTGGTTTTTTAAACCTGTTGTTTTGGTTTCAGAACCTCTGGGAGCCACACCTGCCCCCCAAGGAGAGAGAGAGTGACAGAAGCAGTGACAGGGCATGGGTTCAAGTTACCGACCATAACAAGGACTGGCTAAGGCCCTTGTTGGAATAATTGGGTCAAAAATACCTAGTTACTGTAGCAGTCTGAAAGGAGCGGGGCATCTTGTGCTGTGGGTTTTTCCTAACCCTCTGATTTAGCAGCTTCTTGAAGATGCTCCTGGACACTATATTTCACTTCAGTCAGAAGAAGAAAGCGGGGGGAGGGGACAAAACAGCCAAGGACCTCTGGCTTGTTGTTTCCAAAATGCCAGCTGAATTTCAGCCTCAAACAAGTGAATGCTTGCCTGCCACATTGCTACTGCTGTAGTCAGCCCTTGTTGCCATGTTTTACTTTGGCCTGGAGCACCAAGTGGTCAGGGATCCCTGGCTTGGAGGTTCTGAAAAGCTCGCTCCCACTGCTGCACTGCTGAATCTGCGCCCCCAAATGGCGTAAGGCTTGTGTGCCACGTTGCTTCAGAATGGTGCAATATTGCACAACTGATCCACCAGCAGAAGCCTCTTTGATCCTAGCTGAGCCTGCTACACTGCTGTGTTTTCTCTTGCAATACCACTGTCTGGAAGGGTCCTGTTTTAAAAATAATCTTCTCCCTACCAAGGGAGCACCAAGGAGAGGGTGAAAAATAAAAATATACATATCGTGAAAAAAGCTCCTGCCTGGAGACAGAGAAAGGAGAATCGAAGGGAACGTTCTGCAGCTTCCAGTGGAGGCAAGACACTGGGGAGTTAGAGAGGCAATCGGTTCTCTAAACAGCTCCACCTGCTGGCAGTACATCCTGAAGCTAGAGAGGGCTTCTTTGGTTAAAAAAAACCCCAACAAACAGAGAGAGAGAGAGACGGCTCCATGCTTTGAAAAGGAGGAAAATCCCCAGTTGTAATGGGTCATGGATCACAAGGTGCCCATACTGCAGAATACAAATTATGCCCACACTGACAACAAATCTGGCAAATTTAGCTTGATATAAAAACCGAAAAGGGAATAAAGAATTGTAAATGGCCCCCTAGAACAGAAATTCTGGTAAATTTAGCTATAATGGGGCAGATGGAGCCTCATGATTCAATGGGTGCACTCTACTAAGCGTTTCTTGTTGCAGTCAAGTGGGACACTGGTCAGGCTCAGCAGCACTCTCTGCCACGGCACCGCAACCTTAATCCAGGCTCAGTGTGGAGGACAGGGTTTGGAGAATGAGCATGCCCCACACTCACCCAGCAGTGGCACGAGGCTGGGCCCAGCACTCCGCTCTGGGCGTCGTGACCAGGCATATGGTGTCGCAGCGCCACTCAGGTTTGTGACTTTAGTGGGATTAATGGTTGCTGTGGGTGCAAATGAACCTACTATAAAACCCTGAAAAAGCTACTACTCAGGTATAAGCATTGTTGCACACATTGTCTGTAATACTTTAAAAAAACATCTTACTGTGATGTTGCTTTTATATCAATAAGTAGGTACTCAGATTATATGGTGATGAGTACCACAGAAATGATAATAAATATATAAACGAACTAGGGAGATTTCTGATCCCCCCCCCCATTATGATTATTTTACTATTATGTTTGGCTGGCTTTTTGCTTTTAATTCTAGATATACATACATTAGTGACTGTCAGACAAATGTGAGACTAAAACAGTCATAGTATTCTGTCCATAATTTAAAACCCCCCTCCCCAAAGTTTTCTGATGTTAAAGATCTTTGAAATAAGATATTAAGTATTCTTGAATCCATATATTTCTGGAGTGAATACAGTGCATGTATTGTGCTCCTACACTGTGTTTCTAAAATATTTAGTAAAATGTTATTGAATTGCCTACTAGGTGTGATATATTTATGCAATTATTTTTTTCTTATTTTTGCTGTCTCAGTGCTTTAGTTAAAAGATTAGATGGAGGAAATATTGTATTAATAATTCCCAAAGCATATATTTTGTTATAGATTAATGATCCCAAATAATAAATTCTCATTTAGTTTTCACAAGTGATTTCTTTTGCCACTGCAAAATGTTGATTTGATTCATAATATAAAGAGACATTTTTGAATTATGAAACACAATACACTATGAGCAACATTTCAGTCTTTCCATTTGCTTGTTAAATATACTAGATTTATTCAACCACTATTTATATTTTATTCACTTTAAAATGTTTCTTAAGCATCAGTTACATAAGAGTTCAAGTGAAATATTCTCTATTCCAAATGATACATTTGTTCTGTGATGTGATTCATAATATGATTCAGTATGCAGTTTTGGAGTTGGACCTCATTATTTAGATCTTTTAGGAGCTCTGATTATAATGTTCAGAATTTAAAAAGGGTAATGCTTAAGTATAGTAATTATGCAAGGACTCAAAACATTTACGAATGTAAACATTTACACTAACTTGCTACAATAAAAGTACAAGATCTGCTGTTTTTGTGGGGAGAAGCTTGATTTAACTGAACATGAAAAAATTGCAACACATCCTAAATTGAAATATAAAACTACAATTTCTTTCAAGGAGAAAAAACAAATCATCTAGATTTGGAATGGTACTGTACATATTTTTTATGAGAGTCCAGTTCAGTTTCCTAACATTTGCAAAAATGGAAACTCAGGTAAACTATTAGATAATTTAAAGAGAGAAAAAAAGCAGAGGGTAAAATTTTCAAAAGCGCCTAAGTGACTTAGGAGCCTAAGTCCCATTGACTTTGGATGTCGATTTGACTTGGGCTTCTAAATGCCTATGTCACTTTTGAAAATGGGACCTGGACTCCTAAGTCATTTAGGCACTTTTGAAGATTTTACCTAGAGCCTCCAATCAGTCAAGATTTTGAAATGTTATTGCATCTTCCCTAGCAGCCAGTAATTATTGTCCAATAATTTTAAAACCTCTTGTTGCCTTCTGCCAAATTATGTAATTCTACACTGTTACTATGTAGAGATGGGTCAGGATGTGGAAATAGGCATTATTACTGGTACACATGATTTCAGCAGGACTTAAATATTTAACCCTCTTTTAGCCAGTAAAAGACTACAGATTATTGGCTGTTCTACACATTTCTAATGTCTTCCAAATGGCTTTACAAATCTGCTCTCTATGTCAGCATACTGACCTCAGATATGGCTGAAAAACAATATGGTTTTGTTGTAATCTCATTCACTTTATGTAACTATAACAGGGGGTTCTCAAACATCATTGCACCGCAACCTCCTTCTGACAACAAAAATTACTCCACAACCCCAGGAGGGGGGACCGAAGCCTTAGCTCGCCCAATCCCTGCCACCCCAGGTGAGAGGCCAGATCCCCGCCGCCCTGCGGGGGAGAGGGTGCCAAAGTCCAAGGGCTTCAGCCCCAGCAGGGGGCCTGTAATCTCAGCCCCACTGCCCAAGGCTGAAGCCCTCAGGCTTCGGTCCCAGACAGTGGGGCTCAGGCTTTGGCTTCGGTCCTGGTCCCTGCAAGTCTAAGCTGGTCGTGGCGACCCCATTAAAATGGGTTCGTGATCCACTCTGGGGTCCCGACCCATAGTTTGAGAACCACTGAACCATAGTTTTCATTTGTATAACTTCTTGTTAAACTTCCTAGAAATTCACTTCCTGCTTTTACCCCACCACAGTTGTTTTTATTTAAATGGAATTACTTGAAGCATGACGATGTGTAACAGCTGACTATGAAGCAGTCATCAAAAACCTTTTTATAAAAATTACATAAACATGTCAATACATGTAAGAGAGAAAGCTTATTTTATAAGACATTTCCTTTCCTGATGCTCACAGCTCTCTGATCTGAGTAACAGCAATGCTGTGGCTACACAAGGAAGGAAACTGAAAACAGTGCAACAGTTCCAACAGATCTAAAAAGTACCTCTACAAACCTTGGTCAGATGACCTGGCAGCCTGTCAGATTTAAATGCTTTCTATTTCCAAGGTTAGAATGGCATTGAAAAACTAAACAAATGCCAAGTTTCAAGTGTCTGAATTGAATTTGGCCTCATATCAAAATCAAGATAATCACATTGGAATGGCAAAGCTGGAAAATCTCCTGAAATATAAATTACAGTTTCAGATTGATTCATTAAACTTAATATACTACACTCAAATGTCAGCAGAGGTGGGTTTTTTATATTAGACCCAGCACACCCCAAACTATTGATTAAGCAATGAGATGTTACAAGAAAACATTTATAAGTTCATTAAGCAGTTATAATAATAGTTTAAATTATATAACATTTGTTTCTAGGAATGTTTTGATTGTCATTAAGAAAAGGGCATTGCATTGGGACATTTGTATTTCTGAATAAATGTGAGGTACATGTTAAATATGAATTCACAAACATTTTGTTAAAACACTATACTGTATATACTCGTTCATAAGCTGAATATTTTTGGTAAAAAAGTGACGCATCAAAGAGCGGAGGTCGGCTTATAAATGGGTCTACACCAAAATTTTATGATTTTAAACTCTATGGAACCACTTCTCGCAGCTCCCATTGGCTGGGAACGGTGAACCGCGCCATAGGGAGCTGAAGGGTTCCATGCCTGCAGACGCTCCAAGTAAACAAAATGTCCCGACCCACCAGTGGCTTACCCTGATGGGCCGGGAGCCAAAGTCTTCCAACCCCTGAAATATAGGATCGGCTTATGAAAGGGTCATACAGTTTTTGCTATTTTGACCTATCCATTTTGGGGGGTCGGCTTATAAACGAATGGGCTAATGAACGAGTAAATATTTAGGAGTTTAAAGAAATAATTTAGCCCACATAAAAGGTGCATGGAAGTAAAAAAAAAAGTCTCTAAGCTTACAGGATTGTATAAAATGCACAAAAGGAAATACTTCTACTCAAGGACAATGTGTGCATATATATGATGTTATTGCCACAACTATTTATTTTGTTATCCTCTTGGATTTTTATGCTTTGTAGTCTATGGCCAAAATTGTCAAACTTGGGTGCCTGAAGTGAGGCAGCTAAATCAGTGGTTTGATTTTCAGAGGTGTTATGCAAAATGCAGATCCCAGGGCTTGTCTACACCAGTGCAGCTGTGCCGCTGTAGCGCTTAGTGAAGATGCTACCTATGCCTATGGGAGAGCGTCTCCTGCGGGTGGAGGCACTCCACTTCCCTCAGAGGTGGAAGCTGTGTTAGTGGGAGGGCTTTTCCCGTTGACACAGTGCTATCTGCACTGGGGGTTAGGTCGGTATAACTATGTCGATTTTCCACACACCTGAGAGATGTAATTATACCAACACAAGTTTCTAGTGTAGACCAAGCCTCAGACATCTGTTTTTCTAACCAGTCTGATGGGTTATATAAATTACAAACATCAACTCCCTGCAAAGAGACGATAGCACGTATAGGGAGGAAAATTGTATGTCTGATGGTGTCACTTAAGTCAAACCTGAGAAGTAAGGAAACAGCTGATAAGGCCAACAATAATCTTGGATACAACAGTTTCCATCTTAACACTTCTTTGTGGCCAAAAGCCAAGCCCAGTATCTCCTGCCAGAGACAGGTGTCAGACAGCTCCAATGTTTGCCAAAACTAAGAGCTAGTCAGCCCTGCTATTTGCCAAGAACAGGAACTGATTGTTCTTAATGCTTGTAGTTGAAGGAAGGTGATCATAATGTGAAATGAAGGGCTGCAAATCTGTCCAATTTTCCGCCACAGTCTGCTCATAGGGTGGGGGAGATAGGTAATGAGAGGAAATGACCCCGGAGCTCTATTCCAGGGATTCCCAAACTTCATTGCACCACAACCTTCTGTTGTCCTTCTGACAACAAAAATTACTACAGGACCCCAGGAGGGGGTACCCAAGCCTGAGTCCGCCCAAGCCCTGCCACCCTGGGGTGGGGGCCAAAGCCAAAGCCCCATCTCCGCAGACTGGGGGGCCAAAGCCGAAGCCTAAGGGCTTCAGCCCCAGGCAGGGGGCCTGTAACCTGAGCCCTGATGCCCAGGGCTGAAGCCCTTAAGCTTGGGCCCCAGACCCCAGCAAGTCTAAGCCAGCCCTAGTGACCCCATTAAAATCACTTTGGGGTCCTGACCCACAGTTTGAGAACCGCTGCTCTTTTCCATCACAACTGCTGCTGCTGCTGGGTGGATGAAGGGCACCAGATTGCTTTTCATGTAACAGTTAAGCTGCTCCTGCTTGTGAGGAGATGGCCCCAGAATCTTTCTTTCCTGCCAAGAGGGGGCCTTAAGCCAGGGGTGCTGGAACAATGTGTACAGTGGGGGTGCTGAGAGCCATTGAACCAAACTGTAAACCCTGTATATGATGGAAACCACTTCAAGCCACGGGGTGTGGCAGCATCCCCAACACCCCAAGTTCCAGCACCAATGCTTTCAGCTAAAAATTTAAATAGCACTTGTCTCTGAAGATAGTAACAGTGAACATATTTTCATCGGTCTTTGGATTTAGGAAATACATCACTTTCTCAGCACTTGTTTAACAGGAATTTTGCTGTCTTAGAGGAGTAGAGACCCTCAGCATGAGGAGTCTTGCTCCTGCTTGTCAAAGTGATTCAGTTGGAGGCAGTGAATCAAGTTAAGAATCAGTTTTGACCATGCCCTTTCCAAGCAAAGTCCAATGTATTGGTCATGACTCAGAACTTGAAAAATGTATGCAAGTTACACCCCTGTTTATCCCATAACAACCTTGCAACAGCAGCACATTCCCTTGAGCTGGACATATAATGGATTTTTTTGGTTTGCTGGCATTTCTGGAAAAAAAAATTGAAAAAGCTTTAGTTTTAGGTCAAATCGAAAATGAGTGTTTTGGCAAATCAGAAAGTAAAAAAAATTTCAAGTCACGTTAAAACAAAACTTGGGTGGGCGGAGAGAATAACCCCCCTTACAACCTTTAGCCCCGGGGTTAGGGCACTCACCTGGGATGTGGGAGGCAATTCCCTCCTCTGCCTGACATGGGGAAAGGATTTGAACTTGAGTCTCCCACATTGCAGGAAGTGTCCTAGCTACTGAGTTAGGGGATATTCTGGGGTGGGTCCATCTCAGCCTCTCCTGTTGAAACTGCTACACTTTGTATTAAGAATAAAATAGTCATTAGAGCAGGGACTTGAACGTGGGTCTCCCACATACTATGTGAATGCCCTTAACCCACAGGTGGCGGGTGTAATAGCAGCTGCCAACCCACCACCTTTCAGAACGCAGATGCTTGGGCTGTGGTGGCCCCAACTGTGCTCTGCCTCTTCCTGTCCCTGCTCTGTCCCGCACAGGCCACCAGCGCCTTCCCCTGTCTGAGTCCCTCCTCTCCTCCACACCTCTCCCCTGAGAGGCCGTCACTGCCTGCCGTGTCCCTCCTCCTGGACAAGGGGGCTTAGAGGAGAGGGGAGAGTGGGCGGGGAGCATGGACGGGGCCATGGTCTGGGCACCAGGGGGAGCTTCTGGCGCTCGGGCCAGCCTCCCCAAATGCGGGAGGCACGTGCCGACCATGCCTTAACCACTAGGGTAATAGAACCATTCTCATTGTCTTTCTCTGACTGAATGACTATTCATTGTCATTCACAGTGGCAATTCCTATTAATTCATAATGGGTCTCGCACATCCCAGGTGTGTACCCTGATTACAGGACTAAAGGTTCTTGTATAAGGGAGGTCCTCCTCCACTCTTCCCAGCATTTTGTGAATCTAATCCTGTGTTTCTATCAAAATGCCTGAAGTCAAAACACAAAATTTCAAGTTGGGTTGAAATGAAATGTTTCATTTTGATATTTCTGAAACAGTCTGATTTTCTCAGTTTGGCTCTAACTATTAAACTTGACATGAATTCGCTAATTGTTTTGGGTTGACAAACTGCATTTTTTACAAAAATTGCCCTGCTCTACCTAAATTATTGCAATTTCCTCACCATAGGGCATGTGTTTCTATGTATATGTTTTCCTCCTCTCACACTTTTCTTAGCAAAGACCTTTGGGGGTGGGAAATGGGTTTTTCTGGTGTCCATAAAATGAGTAATGGCTGATGTTTAAATACATCAAAACCATTTTTAAAAAATGACTGATGTATGACTAAGTGCCCACTAGAATCGCTTTCCATAAAAAATTCCTGGACATAATCCATAATATAACTAGGACTGGCAAAATGTACAAAATATCAAACAGTAATACAACTACCCATCTACCAAAAAGGTACTAGATCAGCCACAATATAGTTAATAAATTCAATAATAAAGTGAACCCAATATGTTTTCAAGTCCTTTGCCTCTTTTCCCTCCCAAAACAGTTCTCAATGAAGCAGCTATAAATTACTGGCCCGAGAGTAATTTACTTAATCTACTTTGGGACACTGGGTTGCACTATTTGTTCCCACCCCCCATTAGGATAACTAAGCATTATAAAATATGTGAGGAAATACAAACAAATGATCATCCTTAGCAATCAAGAGCAAATTTAAGTAAAACTTTTCTGTTAGTAGCTGACCTGAAATAAAACACTTTTATGTTCCATAACAAGGCAGTCAAAAAGCTGAATACGGGGAAATAGGTTTTAGTGGTCTGAAGTACATACAGCTCATTTTTTTTAGTTCTGAGGCACTACAGTGTAAAGCATATGATGTAATTTAAAGAACCCTTAGGAAAATTTGTGCTCTGCTTTCACTGCCATGTTATGAATTTACTGGTGATTCTGAGACATTTTCATAAACGGACCATAACACAGAGACTACAAATTTATTCCTTTGAAACATTCCCTCCCTCAATCTTTCTTCAAGTCATTCAGTGAAAATAAGAAAAGAAAATACAAAGTAATAACAGAAGTGTTGGGAAAATCAATTACTCAGAAAATGTATAATGGGATTCTCAAGGGACTCTAATCAAGCATGAGGGGTATCATAGAAAATTCTTGTACATCTAGTATTACAGTATAAAAGAGGCATTAGTCTTAAACTCCATTTACACACAAGAGATTAAGCATGATAGCCAGACCACAAGCTGTAGACATAATTGGGTCAAATTTAGATCCTGTTAAATTATACCCATAAAATATATACATTTATACATTACTTAAAATGTATTTTTGTAGGGATTTTAATGTGTTTTGTTTTACTTCATCTCAGGCAGGCAGGGAGAGAGATGTAAGGTTTCCATTCTGTCCTTTAACTCAACCCACTGTGCCTCAAGCAGTGCCCAGGAGTTAATGTTTCTTGCATTCCTGGGCCCTGATTCTGCAAGCTTGGACTAGATGACCTCCTGAGGTCCCTTCCAACCCTGATATTCTAAGCTGTTCTGCATGTGGGGCTCTCTGTGGATGCAGGGAGACTGCCTGCACAGAGCAAAGTAGACTAGAGCAGTTCACGTGGAGCTTATTCTTGGAACTGGAAAAACACTACTTAAGGTATGTCTATACTGGCAGAGTTACAGCACCGCTCAGAGAGCGCTGAAGGGAAACCGTTGTTGTGTGTTCACACAGCTGCCTGCGCAATAGCGTGTTCACACTTGCGGCACTTGCAGCGGTGCACTCTGGGCAGCTATCCCTCTTCCTCTTCTGCCGCTAAGAGTTGTGGGAAGGCACAGGGAGTTGCAGGGCATCCTGGATCCTGTCCCGATGCCCCGTGATGCATTGCTTCGTATCCCAGCAATCCCTGTGCTTCCATCTGCTTTTGGTGCCATCTTTCAACGGTTTGTGTACTGCACGCTCTGCCTCTTTGTTCTGCAGGAATGGATCCCGCACTGTTGATCAATATGCTGCTCACTCTGACTAACACGTCACGAGTGGCAGTGGTGTTATTCCTTAAATTACAAAGGCAAGAGGAGTTCGACATTGATCTCGCCATGCATAGTAGCTACGACATGAGATTGCTTGTGTCATTCATGGAGATGCTGACCACAGTGGAAGGCCACTTTTGAGCTCGGGAAACAAGCACTGAGTGGTGGGATCACATCATCATGCACGTCTGGGATGACGAGCAGTGGCTATAGAACCTTCGGATGAGGAAAGCCACATTCATGGGACATTCATGGGACTGTGTGATGAGGTCACCCCAGCCCTGCGACGCAAGGACACGAGAATGAGAACTGCCCTGTCGTTGGAAAAGCACGTGGCGATTGCACTGTGGAACCTGCTACTCCAGACTGCTACCGATCCGTTGCTAATGAGTTCAGAATGGGTTGACGGAAGTATGCGGGGCCATTAATTGCATCCTGCTCCAAACACTGGCCTGTTCAGGAAGCTGCAAGCAGGGACTTTCTTCCCGGACCAGAAGATCACTGTAAGGGAAGTTGAAGTGCCCATTGTGATCCTGGGAGACCCTGCCTACCCCTTAATGCCGTGGCTTATGAAGCCATACATGGGGCACCTTGACAGCTGCAAGGAACGGTTCAACAGCAGGCTGAGCAAGTGCAGAATGGCTGTTGAGTGTGCTTTTGGCCGTTTAAAAGCCCGCTGGCACTGCCTATATGGGAGGCTGGACCTGGCCGATGACAATATTCCTATGCTTATAGCCGCATGCTGTATGCTCCATAATATTTGTGAAGGGAAGGGTGAAAGCTTCACTCAGGGCTGGACTGCTGAGGCTCAGTGCCTGGAGGCTGAATTTGAACAGCCAGAGACCAAGGCATTAGAGGGGCACAGCGCGGGGCCATAAGGATCACGGATGCTTTGAGGCAGCAATTTGAAGCTGAAAGCCACTAATATTTGTTGTTATGCTCGGGAGTGCAGCGCTTGTAATGCTAGGAGGTGATTGTGATTGGTGCAGACGATGCACTATGAAGGTGTAAGAAAATTGCCTGTTGCTTTGCAGGGCTCTTTTTGCTTTTAATTAATGGAATAAAGATTGCTTTCAAACCAAAACAATTCTTTTATTAAAAAACAACTAGAGGGGAGAGAGAAACAAAAAAAGCACATCAGCACTGAGGGGGATAGGGGAAGGGAGGGTCCCAGGAGGATGCAGGGTCTCGGGATGATTAAAGATTTGTGTATGTCCAGGTATCATATCCAAGCTTCTCCTCTGGAGTCCAGTGCAGCGGGTACTGTACTTCAGCAGGGCTACACTGCAGAGGAATGGGTGTTGAGTGCAGTGGGTACCGGGAGTCCGCAGGGCTGGACTGTGACAGGGCAGGAGTGGAATGTGGGAGCACATGGGAAAGAGTTTTGCGACAGCGGCTGCAGGGGAGGGCGGGCGCGGAGCTGCTCGGTTTGCAGTGCTAGTAGTGCCTGGAGCGCGTCCACTTGGTGCTCCATAATGTTTAAGAGCCGCTCCGTGGCGTCTTTCTGGTGTTCCACGTTCTCCGTTTGGTCCCTCTTCTAACTGTCCCGCCACTCCTTCAATTCCTGCTTCTCGGCTGCGGAGTGCATCATGACATCATGTAGAAAGTCCTCTTTAGTTCTTTGTGCCTGCTTTCTAATTCTGCGCAGCCGTTCAGCCGGCGATAACAAAGAGGGAGACTGGGCTCCCAAAATCATATCTGTGAAGCCAAAATGCAACATTTTACAGAAGCAGTATTGTTTGCAACACACGGACCACTGATTCAGTGATTTAAAACACAGCCATTATTCACATACCTGTCACTAACTGGCTGACCCCCGGAAAGCACACATGAGCCACAAGACCCCCAAAATGGTGAATAACCGCAGGGGCAGGGGAAATCAGTGTTCCAGGACCGTACTGTACACTGGGCATGTGGCTCTTGGGGAGAGCCAGCACTGTAGGGGTGGCCTTATAGTCATTACTGTACCCACATTTTCCACGGGCTGTGTTCATTATGGAAGGTATCTCGCTGCTGAGGGTGAGCAGGGAATCAAGGGAGGGTCTTCTCCAAGCCTGCAGCTTCTGCCCTGGCCCTTATGTGGTTCAACTGTGTGCAGCAATGGTGCCCCCCCCAAACCCCTGTGATGGCAGAGTGGTGCAGGAAAGTTACCCTTAATGGGGCAAAACACAATGCAGCTCCACTTACCAGGGGCCTCCACTCCTGTTTGTGCTTCGCCAAGCTCTGCCAGCTGTGACTGGCTAGTCTCCTCCAGGGTAGAGAAGAGCTCCTGGCTGCATGCTTCTCTGACCTCTGAGTCGTCCTCTGCCTCTAGGATCCTCACCCCCTCCACATCCTTGTCCAAGATTTCCTCCTCCTGGCTCGGTCCACTCTTGACTGGCATGCGAGCCACTGAAGTCTCCACTGGTAGGCGTTCCGTAACTCCTTCACTTTGACCCTGCACTGCAGCGTGTCCCGGTCATGGCCCCTTTCTGTCATGCATTGTGAAATCTGTCCGTTGGTATCATAATTCCTACGGCTGGAGCGCAGCTGGGACTGGACAGCTACCTCTCCCCAAATGCTGATGAGGTCCAGCAGCTCAGCATTGCTCCAAGCGAGGGACTGCCTGGTGCGTGGAGCAAGCATGGTCACCTGGAAAGATGCTCTGAGACCACTGCACGCATCAACGAACAAACAGGAAGGGGACTTTCAAAATTCCAAAGGAATTTAAGGGGTGGGGCTCACAGCTGGTCACCTGAGGGCAGGTCAGTAGAGTTCAAAGCGATGACCAGAGAGGAGAGAACAGGCATTGTGGGACACCTCTTGGAGGCCAATCGCAGCACTCTAATCGACCAGGGTGTCTACGCTGGTGCAGAAAGCTGTACACCTCGTCTCTTAGTTTCTGTGCACTAAGTGGCTTGGCAGTGTGTACACTTCAGGAGTTACAATGCAGAAAGCTGCTTTACTGCGCAGAAACTTGCCAGTGTAGACAAGGCCTTATATACTTGTGTCTTTAGGCACCCCAATAAAATGAAAAAGCAAATAACTCCCACTCCAGTATCTTCATTATTCCCAGTATATTGTTTGAACAGAGCTGAGTAAAAAGCAGAATGGACATGTTTTCTTCATTTGAAAAACAAGTAGGCAAGGTCTTAAATTTAAAAATATAATAATTTAAAAAAAAAACTTTTCTAGTAAGGCAGCAAATTTTAAATACCAAACAGAAAAATCTATATTATTTGTAATCTTAGGGCTAAAACTTTAAAGTTATGACATTCACAGTTAACGTTTCCATTCTGTTTTTACCTTATCATTGTGCGTTTGTATTTCTGGGATCTCTGAATATTGAAAGTTTTGGTATAGTACAGAAATTTTGCTATTACAGTTACTTGGTGAAATTAACAGGAAATTCTATCAACAAATTTGTAAAAACACAGAAAATGTACATTTTGCCTCCATTTTTGAGCTAAAAACTCTACAGTTTTTCATTACATAAATATGTCTCTAACAATCAGAAAGATTATGTGAGGCGGATGGCTGAAGAAAATGTTTTTTTAAGTTTAAATTAATTAATTTTTATTTCAGTGAAGGAGCTTGCTCCCATAACATATAAGATTAATCAAACTAGATCTCCTCTAAGCTCTTTAGTAAGGTGGTAAGTTCTTACACAGCACCTACTACATCAACAGAGTTCCTTAGATGAAAGCAACAAGTTTTTTAAATAAGAATTTCTTGTGGCTTAAGAAAGTGGATGCTTGGAGATATAACTGTCATTGTAGGATACAGATGTGACAGACATTGCGGGAAACCTCTAATATATTAGGGAATTTGAGGGGCACCAGATGGATACATTTGGATCTGATGATTATAAAGTCCGTCTCTGAACTAGTTATTAGTTTCGGGCCCACCCTGGAAGTCTAATGAAAGAAATGAACTTGCAGGAGTCTCTCCTCTGATCTGGCCCACAAGACTTTCAGGGGCTTCAGAAGATAAAGTAGGGTTGTGGGATTGAGTGTAGAGAGCAGATGCTATTTAGCAAAAAATATTATACAAATATCTTCAGTGATTTCTGTTTTGTCATTAATTTCTGCTTGGGAATATTTTCAAAGGCAAACAATTAATAAGAAAAAATATCAATTCCAATAAGTGAAACAATGTGTCATGGAAAAAAAACAAACCCAAACCAGCTCACAATGTTCAGGAACTTACAGACTCTTTTCTGCCCATAGTTTTGCTGTGGGAACGAGAACGGGAGATGGTACTGAAAAAGAAATCTTTCTTGGATGCAGACAAAGGAGGAGATCCTGTGTATTCACGTCCTGCAGACAAGCTCTCTATGCTTGGAGATGAACTGACATTTTTTGAACTTTGGCCTGTAAAACAAGCACAGAGCAACAAAACATTAAATCAGTGGAAAAGTGCTCTATCAAGTACTTCGTGTCTCAGGCTATGTCTACACTACTGTGGTAAGTCGATCGACGTACTTTAGGTCAAGTTACCGCGGGGTCTACACTCTGGGGGGGTCAAAGGGAGATTACTCTTCTCTTCGGGGTAGAGTACAGGGATCAACAGGAGAGTGATCTGCAGTCGATTTGGCGGGTCTTTACAAGACCGCTAAATCGACCGCTGGTGGATTGATCTCAGAGCGCTGATCCCCGCCGTAGTGTAGACCTGCCCCCACGTGTTGCTCACTGAGATTCATAAGCAGATCAACACAGAATGAGATTTTGCAAAATTAAAGTGTGTCTGTAGGCATTGTGACATATGGAGAACTACTCTGACATACAGGCCTCTGTATATTTCTAATGAGAGGGCATAGAAAAACAATACCAAATCTTAATAAGTACATATGATACCTAGTGGTACCTTAGTAATCTGTATGACACATATAATTAATATGTGAAGATTGATGTGAAGCCTTCAGTCTTGCACACAATATGTGGTGCGGGAAAAGGGATGGAAATGGAAAAGATTTTTTTGTTTAATGAAGTCATATATATAAGGTTGTGAAGAAAGACTTTTATGATGTTCTATTTTCTACTTGTCTTCCATCATTGGGAGTTGTTCTGAATGACTATAGCTCAAGTACTAGGACTGAGAATTAAGAGCCCCTAAGAAAGGAACTAAGATGTAAATATTTTAATAGATGCAAATCAGTTTAATCTTCTTGCACCAATGAGAAACAAACAGAGAATATGGTTGATTTCACTTTGAGAAGTTACACCAAATTCATAGGAATCAGTTCCAACTCTCAAAGACTTTCCTTTATAAATGTTACTATCATTTGTTTCAACATGTCCAGAGAAATCCATACTAACTTGCATTAAGCTTATTAGGGTTGCTAAATAAATATAAAAAGAAAGTTAATTCTCCCTTCTGATCCGCTAGCCCCCAAACTGTATTTTCCATCATAGCGATGCAGAGCTAACACATACAATTTTTAAATTCTGAGTGTATCTTCCTATATGCATGTGCAGCATCAAGCACACCAGGCAGTGCTGCAATACATAATTAAAATAAAATAAAAAAATAAATTGAATTCACAACATTATGGAAAGTTTGAGCATATAAGTTCCTGGCTCTTCAACACGTAATAAAATTTGAAATATAAATATAGGGCTAGTCACCTGTTACACTCTATCATTCATTAGGCGTTTAAAGCCTATGGATATGTCTACACTGCAATTAGACACCCGCGGCTGACCCGTGCCAGCTGACTTAGGCTCCTGGGGTTTCGATTGCAGGGATGTTTAATTGCAGTGTAGACTTCCAGGCTCGGGCTGGAGCCTGGGCTCTAGGACCCTGAGAGGTGGGAGGGTCCCAGAGCTTGGGCTGCAGCCCGAGTCAGGAAATCTACACTGCAATTAAATAGCCTCACAGCCCAAGCCCCACACACCCAAATCAGCTGGCATGGGCCAGCACGGGTTTTTAATTGCAGTGTAAACATACCCTACGTCTTACTCTGCCCATTTTCTCTGAAGCATAATTTAGAAATATGCACATCAGAATATTGAAAGAAAGCTCAGAGTACACCCAATGGACTTTATACTCTGCCTCATAACAGCTGATCCAATCAACGTTCTCAACAGCTGAGCTGAAGCATTTTGAAGATAAGGAGATGCGAGTTCCAAAAAGGAAATATTTGTTTCCACTGAACATTATGTAAAAAAATAGTTTATTTTCACTTGCCTAATGTTTGCATGGCACTATGGCACGTGGAGCTACACTTCTCCAAGTCCTATGGATTTTTTGTTTAGTGCAGTGGGGAAAAAAATTTCAAGGTCCCTGAGTTCACAACAGGTAAGGTATTCAGGGAGCTAAGACAGCTTTCACCTCCACTGCTGTGGTTGATAAAGATGAAATATGACAGTGGTTTTAAGAGAAGAACAACACCTACAAATAATAATATAGAGAATGTAGATCAAGAGCTTCTCTTCTCCCTGTCTCATATCACTCAAGAACAAGGAGACATTCAATGACTTTGACAGGTAGCAAAATCAAACCTGAAAAGGAAAAACTATTCACACAGTGCATAATTGCCACATGATGATGTTTAGGCCAACAACTTAACCAGGAAGGAAATCTAGAGTTATTACAGTTAATGCTAATCACATCTAGGAAGAAATATAAAAATGCTTCAGGGCTTAAGCCACTCTACAAGGATCAGAGATTAGGATGAGGCCTTCATAGGGGGCAGTTTACTGTGGGGTTCCTTGCACCTTCCTCTGAAGCATCTGGTGCTGGCCACTATCAGAGAGAAGATACTGGATTAGATGGCCCACGGATCTGATGCAAAATGACAATTCCTATATTACCAACAAAGTTAGCCTTGGCAAGAAACAAAAACGTTTATTTAGGTCAACAGGGTTGCTTTTAATATTGTTTATTTAAAATATTAATTTAATAGCCCCATAACAAAATCAACTAATATCCCAGTTTTCATTAAGTGATGTACTGTCACTAGGGTTGCAAAGATGAATTGGGATGGAGGATAAAAGCGGAGCTAGGGTTTTTAAAAAAGCTTTTTTAAAGGTGTATATGGGAAAGTAGATCTAGTATAGGGGCACAAAATCCTAATGTGAAAGGAAAGTTAAATACTATTGCAGTGAAAAAAGTTATAAAATGCCACGAGAAATTATGGACCAGGATTCTTTTTAGTCTTCTGTAATTATTTTCTCTCTCACTTCTCTTTTCTGATTTTGCTCCTTCTGTGAATCGATATATAATTAAGACCCTACTTGAATCAAGGGATGATTGTCAAATAATTGCAGCTGAATTGTGGACAAGACATTGAAAATGGCGGAAAAGTAAGAATAGACCTTTATTAATTGCAGTAATTTGGAAAAGCCAGAGAAAACCTAGTTCAGAAAAATTTGCTGGAACAATATAAACGATGTTATGCCTACTACTTTTTTTTTTTTAATAACCAGACATTTTGCTGCATCTATATTACAGTCATTAATGCGAAGGGCTCCTTCCATCCGCCCCGGGTGGCTGGGGCCCTTCTGTTAGTGCTTGGCGGCTGGCAGCCGGTGTCCCGCTGTCAGGCACCTGGTTGACAGAATGGCGGTGGAATCCTAATATTGCGGGATCTGCAATTTCTGCAATATCGCAAATTAGGTAGGGCCTTATATTTGATTTCATGCATGCTTACGCCTGTGAATTCAGTGTACACTTTACAGTCATCACATTGTATGGTCAGCTATTCTGACTGTGAATCCCTTTTGTTTTACTAACCTCTATGACACCAAAAATCATTCACACAAAGGAAGTGACCCGCACGCACAGGTATAAAGTTACTCACTGGTTTTCTGGTAAATCTCCTTACAATCTGCCCTTGGTTTTACTAAAGCTTATTGCTGCTTCAGCCTTTCATGCCAATTTCACTCTTGCATATGCTCTATATAATTGCATACAGCTGCTAGCATGGTCTGTATTTTTTAATGGTTGTTGCTTAAACTATTCTGAAAATTTAACAACCCCCTATCTGTGGTAAATCACATTCCTCCCTCCAATATGGACTGCAGTTTTACTCCTCGAAATGTGTTTCCATAATAAATCCACACCACACAACATAGAGATAAAACAATAGAAAACTACAATAGAAAACAAAGTTAGAAAAGGCTGCGGAAAGCAAGAGAGATTAAGATACCAAAAAGCCACATGGAACATTAACAACACAGATCAATCAAAATTAGAAGACTAGGGAACACAAGTCTACTTTTTGTTTTTATATATATTTTGAAAATACATTAGCACTATCCGTTGTCATCTAAGGCCTCAATCCTAGAATGAGGTCCACCCATGCAAAGTCTCCTAGACATCCAAGAGACTCTGGTTGGCTGGGTCCCATTGTAGAGTTCTCAATAGCATTCTGGTACTTGCAATATGTATTGCACATAATACTGGGTTTAATTTTTTGATAAAAATTATAGCTTTTCTTAAAGAAAAAGTATAAACCCAAACAAACATGTGATCTTGGGAAGATGCTTCAAATGAAAACACTATTTAAAAACAAACAACTGGATACATTGAAATCTTGTCTGAAGAATTGGCCAGGACACAGAAGTAAAAAAGACATCACACACTGCAGAATCAGATGATGGGTAATTGAGCAGAATGCAGGGAGGATTGATTTGAATGTTCAACAAGCTTCCAGGGGGGTAGAAAAGGTGATGAATAAACCTTTTCCCACTTTTCCCCAAATTCCCTTTAATCTCCTTTTGCCTTCCTCTCCCTCATTCCCCCGAAGTCTGCCTCCTTCTCTCTACATTTCCCTGCATTGACCTCACCCTGCCTTCTGACTCTCAGAGCTTTCTGTCCCATCCTCTAACACATTCCCCCTCCCTGATGCACCCCCAGTTTCCCATTCTCTTCTCAACCTTTACATGGTCACTAAGCAGCCACCATCTTTTCTGAAGGCAGCCTGGCTTCAGCCCCATTGGAAAGTGTGGGTGATGGTGGCCGTCTTTGCTGTGGGCAGTCTCATTTCACCTGAAAATGCCGTAAGGAATGGTAGATGATATTGTGAGGGAAACCCAAGGCTTCAGTCCCATAAATTGTAATGGGAGATGGTGGCCATTTCTGAAATCGGCAAAATTTCTCCAGAGTGAAAGCAGAAATCATAAAATTACAAGAACCTTTAAAAAGGGTCATATTCCTCACCATTCGACAAAGCTGCTATTTTTCTAGCTGCTTTACTGAAACAAGAGAGGCTTCAGGTAGCATGCTGAAAGTTGCACATTAAAATGTAATTGTCTAAATAAATGAATGAATACACTGAACGCCTGATATCAGGGCCGGCTCTAACTTTTTTGCTGCCCCAAGCAGCAAAAAAAAGCACCGCCCTCCAAGCCCCCCCCCCCCCAGCCCCGCGCCGCTGGCCCCCCCCCCCCCCCACCGCCCCCCCGCCCGGGCGCCCCCCCCCCCGCGGAATGCCGCGCCGCCAGAGCGCCCCCCCGCGGAATGCCGCGCCGTGCTGCCCCCCCGCCACCCCAAGATTGGCCGCCCCTTACCAGGTGCCGCCCCAAGCATGTGCTTGGTTGCCTGGTGCCTGGAGCCGGCCCTGCCTGATATTGATCTTCTACAGTAGAAAACAATGTTCAGTGTGGTTCTGAAATGATGACAAGAGTATAAACCAAAGCAGGGCTAAAAAACAAGGTTCAGGATAAAACATGAAACCATCGTCATGGAAAACACTGCTAAGGCACAACACAATTCAAGATGACTCCTGCACTTTTCTATTCACGATCACCACTTTTGGCCTCATGCTCTGAAACATCATCTGAATTATTTTATAAATGCTCCAATATGTACATTGTATTTTATGACTAAATAACAAACAGAGCTGAGCCTGACTCACGAGGCTTGGATTTGAAATTTAGTTTGAATTCAAACTTCCTGAAATTTCAGCTATTTTTTTTTAATCCCATATTTGGTATTCTAGTTGGAATCATTATGAATGTAGGAGATGGTGGTTGAAGATCTTCGACAAAAGATAATTGGTCTAATTTTTCTCAATATTTTTTGCTTTATGAATGTTCTCCCTAGCAATTTAGTTTATAAAGTGGCCTGTGATGCTCTCCTGGGTAATATACACATTAAAAAAAAAAAGCCACATTGATACAAAAAAATTTAATACAGTGACAACTAAAAGGAGTCAACAGCTTTCACTCAGACTAACCTTCAAGCTCCTAAGCCATGTCCCTCAGGAAAGAACTGAAAAAAATGGATAGGCTTTGCAGTCAGCTAACTTTGGCTTTGTTGGGAGAAATGAGTTCCTGAGACAAGGACCACACAGTGAAAGTGCTCTGTCTCCATCCCTTAATGGTTTAAATCATGAAGCTTTAGATAATAGCAGCAGCAACAATAATCAATCACCTCTGCTAATTTCAGCTCTAGGGAAGGGACATGAGGAAAGAGGCAATCTCCAAGGTAGCCAGGATTTATAGTAAATGACGTAGAGCAGTATAGATCAAATTAGCACCTTGAATTAGACTGGTAAACACTCTGGGATCCAGTGCAGATGGAACACTGCTGTAATATGCTCCATGTGAAAACCACCGCTAAACAAGTTGGAAGCCACTTTCTACTTATGTTAATAGACGTTTTATGTCACAGTAAACTAATCTGGAGGTGACAAAATTAGGAAGGGGTCAGTGCCCAAAGGAAAAGTCCCAACCTCCTTTAATAATGAACATGAATAAAAACCATATTGGATACTACTGCTCTTCGAATGTCCAAAGTAGGTAGTAGTTAGTGGGCCCTGAGACTGAACTTGTTAACAAAAGGTAAATGCCCCGTCAACTGAGAAAGTAGGTATCTACCTATTGTATCTTCCTGGTATTTGCCCCAGACAACCAGCATAACCTCCCATATTGCAAGGATTCAGTTTCAGCAGCTAGCCCTTATCTGAACAATTTTACCACAGCAGCATTATGTACACACTGAAAGGAACGTGGATAGTACAGGACCCCAGTGTATCTCATATGAGAAAGTCCTGAGGCAGAATTACCCCAAACTAAGACTTGGACCCTCTCAGAGAAAGAAAGAATGGAGCAACTTGCATTGTTCCATCCATACCTGTCAGGGTGCAGTGGTGGAAGTATAAGACGCTTCAGGTCATTTCTGAATACAGCCCAAGTTGTTGGTGTTGATTGAGAAATAAATCTTAGAGAGTTTAGGTCCTACCTACCTTATATGCCACCTCTTTTTCTAACCCATCACAATGGTTGACAGCAACTTTTCAGAATTTCGTACAACATTTTTATAGTTACGATGTAATCTGAAGGGTGTATTTCATGGATCTCAAGTCATGGCTGGGAAATATAAATGCTAAAAATAAGAATAACTTATTGGGTGGGGAGTGTGAAATCAAAGATAGAATGAGAAGAAAGAAATTTTAAAAATACATAACATATAAAGGGTAAGCTAAATAAGCTATTTTCCCCCTGAATAAGTGATGATTAGATAACTTCCATATTTGTTCAGGATAACTGAAACAAAGAACAATGTGAAAAAATGATAGATCTTATATTACATCTGATGCCATTACATACTTTTGTGTTCAACCTGTTTTAACTACATTAGTGAACACTGTGGGCCAGCAGATGACGTAGCAATAGGTTCACAGATACCATCAATATACGCAGAAATAGATATACAGTACTCGGAACACATCACAGCATCATGCATGCAAATAACAATACCACAGTGTCAATCAAACCCACAAAATGGAAAAGGTGAGTTGTAAAAGTGAAAGTATTTTTGCATGTTCTCACAGGACTAACCCCAAAAAATATAAATCACACAGGAAATGGAAAAGGGCAGCAAACTGTCCTTTTGGTAAATACCATGCCATCAGACAGATCGCAAAAAAAAAGGCTCACAGTTTACAGAAAAGATTAAAATAAATCAATACTTATAAATGACCTGCATATCCTGGTACTAGAAAAACTATCTATAACACGGAACTCAGTGGACTGCACAACAACACTGATCTACAGAGGAATTACTTAAATGAGATCAAGAGATTTGAACAATTTAACACTTACTGAATACAAATGGATAACCAAATGACAACTGGAAAAAATTACATGGAATGCTATGAAAGCTAAAATATAGAAAGCGCTAAACAGAAGAAATGATGAGCATAAATAAATATCTATATTTTTCAGACTATAAGTGATCGCTAAAATGGACACTACTATGAAAAAAGAACTTGCACATAAATTTGAGAAAACCTAAGGAAAATAATCACCATTGACCTTTGTGTCTACTCCATTCCTGTGGGCACTACTGTGATACCGACAATTATTGGGAAGATCAAGAACTACATATCAAGAATCAAATAGGAGTGGCAAATCATAATTAATTAAAACAGGCTATCACCAATGACCAGAAAGGCTGCCAAATCTAAAATTAGAGAAAACAAATCAAAGACAAGTCAAACCAGCCCTATATGCTTTGACTAACAAACAGGACCCATTTAAATAGCAAACTCCAACGCTGTCAGTCTAAAATTTGGCAGAGTTGCAGCTTCCTTGAGACCTTGCATCACAAGGAAATCACGAAGTCTTACCATAATGCTTGTGTCAACTTTTTCAGATTTATTCCACCTGTGTCCATTTTTGAAAACTTAAGAACCTTCATTTTATGTTGGAAGAACACATTTGAGCATTGCCTGCATGGCACAGGTTTCAGGACCTCAGCAGAGTAAATACAAAATAACAGCTGGGACTTTGTAGCATGTCCCACTGATTCACCACACTTACCAACTAATGGCATAGTACACTCACCCTACAGAATGGCTAACCACAATGAGGACATCTAAGGAAGCATATAATTTTGGAAAATCAAGTAGAATCACAACAAATAAATAAGGAACAGAACCCCTACCTCGAATGTGCCACCACAATGTGTAAGAAGGCGACAAACAGAACTATATATAGTAACGAGACAACACCGCTAGCTAAATACAGCCCATTCTTCTCTAGTACTTCAACTAGCAACCTTGGAACATCACTGAATCACAACAACCCTCTCCCCTCTGCTACTCAATCTAAGATCAATACACTCCATCATCATTAAAAGGAGCTCAAAATAGCATATTAATAGTCCAACCTTCTAGAATGGAAACATGCGGGGGTGCGGGGGGGGAGGGCTTCAATCTAGACACTGCGGACTTCAGAAAGCTCAAGGTAAAAACATCACAGGAATGTACAGAAGAAAAGAAAAAGCTATGCAGTACTAAACGTAAGACTAGTCTGGGCACACTACCATACAGTATGTTTACTATGTATATACATGTGCATGGATGCAGAAATGGTTGCCTATTTGCTCACAGAGATTGAGGATGCCAAGTCAAAATGCAGAGAGAGTACTCCAGCTGGTACACCTTCCCCACGCCAGAAGAAGCAGTGCTCCCACAACACTGACTATTTGGCTGCTGCTAAAGGCAGCTGATGTTCTGCCTGGTCCTGTGGTTACAAAGGCTCTGTTTCTGTACCCCTGGAAAAAGGCACAGATGCTGGGTTAGGAGAAGAAACTGAATAGTGTATCACTGTTGGCATTGTTGGCGAAAAGGCTGAGGTGGAGGCGTGCAGAGCCTTGAAGGCAAAAATGAGAGATTAAAATGAATGCGGTGTACAATGGGAAGCCAGGAGAAGGACTCAGAGAGGGGATGACAGACTGGTGAGCAGGGGAGAGAATATTAGGGACTGCATTTTGCAGGTATTGGAGATGATGACTCAGATATAAGTCAGGCTAAAGAGAAGGAGGTTGTGATAATCAAAATTGGATAAGAAGAGTTATGAACATTTTAGTTTCAGGACAGAGGAAGTTTCTGATTTTCTATACATTCTGGAGGAAGTAGCAGCAAGATTTAGATACCGCCTGGATATGTGGGAAGAATAATAGTAAGGGGCTAAAGTTACACCTCTACCTCGATATAACGCTGTCCTCGGGAGCCAAAAAATCTTACCGGGTTATAGGTGAAACCGCGTTATATTGAACTTGCTTTGATCCACCGGAGTGCGCAGCGCCGCCCCCCCCGGAGAACTGTTTTACCGTGTTATATCCAAATTCGTATTATATCGGGTCGTGTTTTATCGAGGTAGAGGTGTACTTTCCAGACTGTGAGCCTGGAGGATGGTGGCAGTAACTTCAGTGGAGGATAGGGAAAGTGAAGAGGATTTAGGAAGGAAAAAAACCAACAGTTTGGTTTTAGCTTTACTAAGGGTGAGTTGTAGATGAGCCATACAGAAACAAACACTGGAGATCCATACTGAAATCAAGGACTGGGCAGGAGGAAAACAGATCAGCTGTGGAGAAGTTGATTTGTCAGTAGTGAGCATAAAGGTAATAGTTGAATCCAGGTTGGTTGAGGAGGCTGTCCAGGGATAAAGAATGGAGCAAGATAAGAATCAAGGAGAGAGCCCTCTGCAGTCCCATGAAAAGGGGAAGAGGATGATAAGCAAGTGAGGTCTATGCCATGAAAGCCAAAGTAGAACAGGATTTCAAGGAGAAGTGAAAAGTACTCAGATCTGCTAATCTATAATACGGCAGTTGCAGTAAACAGGCTGCACAGTACTGAAATTTGAAAAAGAATGATTTCTACAGGTGTTGTTTCTTTGCTAATTATTTTCAAAGTTCATGCAAACTACTGTACAATTCCCCTGTCTTTATCAAACTCTAAGTGGTATAAAATTTTTCAACTCAGTTTTTTTCAATTTATTTAAAACAATTTCACCTACAGATATCTATATTTTAATATTTCACATTCAGGCAGCTAAGCCTTCTCTTTAAGTAAACTATAAAAGTGCATCTCCTGCTAATTACAGCAGGCTTCCAGTCCAAAATGCCTCAGTCGAAGATTATCATTGTGAATATATGCACCAAAAAAGAGCACCTGAATATTAACAAAGTAACGTGTGAAATTAACTACAAAATACAAGATAAATCAGATTTTTAGCAAAGACAGAAGCTGGCACATAGTGAATGTAAATCAGTATCACAGCCACACTCAGCATCATCACGTTAATGAATTGAAGGGAAACTTTTTTTCTTCTGAACAACAGTGCCACTCAGTGGATGGACAAGGACAGTGAGTTAATAAGCACTGGAAATGGAAACATCACAGATGAAATCAGTGGGGGGTTCCTTGACAGACCAATGATAATGCTGCAGGCAAAGAGATACTATGAGTTGCCATAGCAACTGTACCTTGGAGGGCTGTTAGATTCTGAGCAGGAACAGACATCTGTGCTTCGCTGCCTGTAACTACATCTCCTAGTAAATAAATAAAAACATCTTAGGATTTTTACAAGAACAAATACAATTTATTGAAATAAAGTCTTTTAACCTGTAGTTCATTGAACGATGGTGACACTAACTCCACACAAGAAACATGAACCAAGCAAAAACAGTACCTGAAAAACGTATAATAGAGTTGGCAAAAATTAATGGGCTGTTTGGCAAAGAAAAGTGTGTTTTTTTTTAAATAAAGCAGGTATGCTGGAAAAAAAACCCAATGTGTAAAGAGATTTTTTTATTGACATAAAGATGTGAACAAATTTGCACAACTAAACATGATTTGCTTCTGGCTCTTCACAATGATAGTACAACTCTGATACTAATGCACAAAATAGTATCAGAGAGTTGTGCTATTATTGTGAAGTGCTAGAAGCAAAATATGTTTAGTTGTGGCAATTTGTTTTAGGGCGCTGCTAAACTCACACCTTTATGTTGCTGATTTTAATATGCGTTGTCTTAATCGCGTATGAAATTGTGTTGTCAGTAATGCAGTACTAAAATCAACAAAAAAGTAACAGATTTGTTAGTCTGCAGTTTATTCTATTCATTACAATGTAGCTCTGCTTTGAGTAAGCACAGCTGCTCCCTTTTGCCCCAGAAACAACAAACTTGTTTTCCAGACATAATCAGCAGGGAGTTAAAATATATAGTTAATTCAAATACACTGTGTTGAGTGGCATGTCATAATGTTATATTGATTACAAAGATCTTGTGTTACTACAACTACTTCAGTAGTATATGTAAATATGCAAAATAAATAGTAGTCTGGACACTCCAATAGCAGAACATAATTTTGGTGGCATTTCATTTTCATATTGGTCATTTAATATGTGCTTGTGATAAAGTGGCATTCAAATCAAAAGCCTTTGTGAGTCAAGGACCCCAAAGGAAAACTAAATCTTGTAGTGTAGTTTAAATGATACAAAAATTAGGTACAGTCAATATCACAGAGACTAACTGAAGGAGAAACTCTTTTCTTCTATGAAAACATCACCAGTTGGTAATTAAAGATTAAGGCTAGGTCTACAGTAGGGGGGGGATCGATTTAAGATACGCAAATTCAGCTACGCGAATAGCGTAGCTGAATTCGACGTATCTGATCCGACTTACCCTGCTGTGAGGACGGCGGCAAATCGACCGCCGCGGCTCCCCCGTCGACGGCGTTTACTCCTACCTGGGCTGGTGGAGTACGCGCGTCGATTCAGGGATCGATTGTCGCGTCCCGACGAGACGCGATAATTCGATCCCCGAGAAATCGATTTCTACCCGCCGATCCAGGCGGGTAGTGAAGACAAGCCCTAAGTGGCTTCTGAAAAAACAAGAAATCCTGTGACACACAAAGGGAAACAACTTAGCCAGTTTTTTTTCCAGAGACATTTTCACCATCACATTTATTTTCCTTTTAGGATAACAAGCTCTACATACAGTACACTGAACTCAAGCTTTAAATTTAACCTCAGTGTCAATGAAGTGCTTCCTTCAGTAGGAACAGGACAATATTTTAATTCTTATGCTGTTGGCACGCTATCTTGCACAAGAAAGCAGTACTGATGCCCAATCTTTTTCTGTAATATAGGGTAGGCTGAGTAAGTTTAATTTAATATTAGCAGAATTTGATTTTTCAATTGGGTGGCACCCTCAGTGGCTTGGTACTCAGTTCAACTATTATTTGTAACATTACAGACTAATCTGGAATTTGCAGATTTATAATTGTATTCTTTTAGATCAGTCTACAGTTCTCCATTTACCTTATTTTATTGCATAGGCATTATCCTAACAAGAATTCAGCACATTACAAAAACTTTAAAATGAAGAAAGAACACCAATTATTGATCTTTTAAAAATCAGCTACTGATAAAAAAATAAGCTCCCCTCATTATAAATTTAGTGTGAGCAACTTTAAAGGTGGAAGAAGTAGTTACTTACCACCTTGGGCAGTAACGATGGTTCTTCGAGTAGTGTCCCTATGAGTGCTCCGCTGTAGGTGTGTCTGCATCCCTGTGCTGCTGATTGAAGAACTTCAGTAGCAGTGTCCATTAGGCCCACACGTGTGCTGTCTCTCCTTGTGCTGGGCCACAAGGCTACCCAGCGCACGCGGGCTAACCGTCCTCAGTTCCTTCTCTACCACAGAGTAATAGCGAGAACTCTGAAGCAGAGAGGAGGAGGGCGGGTTGTGGAACACCCATAGGAACACACATCTCGAAGCACCATCATTACTACACAAGGTAACCTTCTTCTTCTTTGAGTAGTGTCCCTAAGGGTGCTCCACTGTAGGTGACTCCTGAGCAGTATCCTCTTGCAGGGCTGGGACTTTGGAGTAGAGTTAGTACTGTGAAGCCAAAGATGGCATCAGAGGCAGAGTCCCCGGTGTTCTGCGAAGGTGTGGAATGACACATCGCCGCTCTGCAGATCTCTGCTAAAAAGTCTCTTTTGCCCCAGTGTGTAGATTCCCAGTGCCCTGGAGAGTGGTCCTGGAATCCTTCAAGGTATGGAGAGAGGCATTGGTCTTCTCAGCAAAGAGCTTCATCCCCTCAAAAGAGAGGTCGTCCACTGTGATCTGCATCTCCTTTGGGAATCCCGAGAGGTGGAGCCATGGGGCCCATCTCATCATCGTATCTGTGGAGATGATCTTGGCAGCCAGGTGGGCGGGGTCAAGGGACGATTGAAAAGTTGTTCTTCTTGGATGATGGCATTGAAGGAATCCTGGAAGCTCTCCGACAGCTTATCAATAAAGTCGTGTAATTTATGTACTCATACTTTGCTAAGAGAGCCTGGTAGTTGGCAATTCGAAACTGTAAGGTAGCTGAGGAATACACCTTCCTACCAAAGAGATCAAGGTGTTTCCAGTCTTTGTCATAGGGTGTTGTCCTGGAGTCGTGCTGTCGGCCACAAGATTTCAGAGTCCACCACGATGGAATTGGGTGGTGGGTGAGTGAACAGGAACTCTGATTCCTTTGTGGGGACATAATATTTTTGTCTGCCCGCTTGCATGTTGGGGTCACCAAGGCTGGGGTTTGCCCCACCATCTTAGCTCAGTCTAGGATGGCCTCATTGATTGGGAGGGCAATTTTGGAGGTAGATGAGGACTAGAGGATATCAATAAGCTGGTGGTGTGCATCTTTAACCTCCTCCAATAGTATGCAGAGGACGTCCGCCACTCTCTTCGCCAGATCTAAGAACAAGCAGAAGTCATCTGCCATGGAAGGTGGCAATGGCATGACTGCTTTGTCCGGCGAAGAGGAGGATATGGCCTTGGGTGTGACCTCCTCCTCTGTCCACCTCTTGATCCTCCACTTCTTGGGGTTCCGAGGCCTGTGATGCTGTAGCTGAGGGGGCATGCCTCAGAAGCTCTCAGGTGATACTCGGTGCCCATGAGGCAGGCTGTTGGTGCGCTGCCCAGGGGTCCCAGTAATGACTACTAGGGTGGCATAGGGCCTGGTGGACGTGCCCATGGGTGACCATACCAAGATGGCGATGGTGCTGTCTGGTGATACAATCTCAGACCCTGTTAATATTGGGCCCTATATGGAGCTTGGGAGGAGTACAGAGAAACCCTGTCCGACTTACTGACCGATCCCTAACTCGATATCGGAGGGGCATGACATGACTGTGGGAGAATACTCCTTGGTAGGCCATGGCTCGGTGCCATGAGCTCGGTACCAAGGGGCGAAGAGCCAGGAGCTTCGAACATAGCCAGGTCACCGGCCTGATGGAATTCTGCCTTTACCAAGCATCCGGGTGTTGGTGGTGGTGCCAGGGGAGATGGAGACCTCACCCATACTGATCTCTCTGGTGCTGGATGGGCCGATGCCACCACTGGTACAGACGACAGCTCGTGTACCAGGAGCGTCTTAGGGGGTTTGCCATTGTCTCTCTGTACCAAAGATTCGATACCCATGTCCAAAGGGTCTGTGGGCCTATCAGCAGCACCGGACACTGACGGTTGCCGTGAGGCACGGGTGCCGGATGATCCTTGTGCTGGCAGTGCCGAGGATACCGAGTGAGAGGGTGATCACTTTTGGCTACCCCGGAGCTTGCTGAGGGGATTTCCTGCTTTCTTTTTTGACTTGGGAGAGGAGTCCCCGAACTGTTTCTTTGACCCACTATCCTTTGAAGTCGAAGGTTGAGGGGAAGACTCATGCCTTCTGGAGGGCTGGGGTCAGAGAGCCGTCTCCATAAAGATGATTTTCTGGTGGAGCTCTCTGTCCTTGCAAAATCTCAGTCAGAGCTGCTGGCAGAGGGAACTCTTTTGTTGGATGTGGCCCTTGCTGAGGCAGTGAATGCACTGAGAGTGCTTGCCCGTGACTGGGATTGCCTCACTGCAAGTGCGACACTTCCTGAAGCCTGAAGAGCCAGGCATACCCTTGTCCAGGGGTGCCCCTGACACCGGGGGTCGACACAAGAACCAAGTCTTTTCTTCTTCTTGTTGGGTTGTTTTTTTCTTTTGGGTATGGACAAATAAAAGTCAAAGGTTAAAGGGTTTCTAAAAGCTAAAGATTAACAACTGAAAAGGAGAGTTAACGATCCGCTAAGGGACAGCTAAAGGCTGTCTCTAGCCAGGGGCAGTTGAGAAGGAACCGAGGATGGTTAGCCCGTGCGCGCTGCCTAGCCTCATGGTGCAGCACGAGGAGAGACAGCGCATGTGTGGGCCCAACGGATACTGCTGCTGAAGTTCTCCAATCAGCAGCGCAGGGATGCAGACACACCTACAGTGGAGCCTCATAGGGACACTACTCGAAGAAGCAGCAACAGGCACAACAACACTTTTGTAGCTGCTGCCACAGCTAGTTGGTGACTGTTCAAGCAGGGCGTGCTAATCTAGAAGAGCTATGCCATTCAGGACAGACGTTGGCTTTATTTTGTCAGGTAGGCAATACATTTTCCAACCGACCACTCCCTCACCCTTGGCCCAAGAAAACAGTAAGCAATCTGTCTTGTCCACCATGGTTACAACCCGCTATACATTAACGTAAATGAACAACATAACTTCAGCTTTTCAAAACAACTAGGATAATCATGATCTCTGAAAACCAGGAATGCCTCTTTTACAGGGTCTGCACTGATCAGATTTACAGAATACAGTGCTTTGTTTTTGTAAAGAACAGAATACTGTCACCTCAAGGAGCTGTCAGCCAGCTGAGCTGGTGAAACTGCCAGCAGAATAGGTGAGCACATATGTACCTGAGGGACCACTCCTGGATCTGTTTTTATGGTCTATCTAAAGCCTCCCCCTTAGCAGCCATCTATAGTCAGTTCTCCCCACATGTCAGAACCATGTACAGCATGAGACTGTAGGCACTACTTGAAGTGCTGGTGTCTGTTGGACTTTGGGCTGGTATCCATGTTTCTAGTCATCTCAATTGGATCATGAGAGAGCACCAGATAGTGGAAGTGTATTGAGAGCATTAGGGAATAAAAGGAAGAAAGTTGTGGGTGGGCGAGGGTGAAAACAAAGACAACCTCCAATCCTGCAAATGCTTATACATGGCTTAACTTTATGCACTTGAATAGTCCCCCTGACTTCAAGGGGCCCATTCATGTACTTAAACATGTGCACAAGTGTTTGTTGAATGAGAGCCTAAGAGCAAATGCGACAGAGAGAAAGAATGTGTGTGGCAGAAGGAAACTGAGGAGATACACAGTGGTAAGAACTGAGGACGAAAAAGGCAGATGGTTGAAGCAAGGGGAAGAAGGCACATCCACACCTTAGCTACCAGACCCATTTATGCACACCTCCCCGATCTCCAGTAATCCCCTATAAAATCCCCAGGGTATCCTGAGTTTATACCACAATAAACTGTAAGTAAGCTATTTTTATTTTTTAAAAATAAGTATGGTCTCAAACTATTACGTTTTTTAAATATTAGCAACATCTCAAAGTCTTTGCTTTGTTTACATGAGTGGAGAAAGATCTAAGGTGAAAAGGTGGAAGGTACCCAAGGCAAACCTTCCCATTACCCCTTTCTTTCACAATGCTAATATCTGCAAAATGATCATTACAAAAAGACAGTGATGTGTCTGCGTACAGCAATGTCTCTAGGCAGATAAGGAATCTGCGTTCATCAGCTGCTACATATATATGAATTTACTTTCTCTTTGACCATGGTAGTAAGATTTGACACCCCTTTAGAGACATGACTTAACATTTCTATTGCCATTTGGGCTTGGTTTCTTAAAAAACTAAATCACAGCTCTTTCAGACTCATTTGTTTGCCATAATTTAGAATTACCAATCAACTGTAGCTTATCAAAGGAAAATTGAAATAATATCTATTTAGAAAAACAAACAGTACAGTCAACTAATATAGAAAACAGCAACCGTTACCATTCTCACTACATATACAAAAAATTTAGACATAGTTAATGATTTCAAGTCTTGTTGGTCTTTAAATCACATCTAATGGTGCTATATTAAACAATAATGAGAAATCTCAAATCAGTGTAAACCAGTGACAGACTACTGGACTAAAGAAAAATACCAATTACAGATACAAAAAGATGCTTATTACCCTTCATTATACTGAAATGGAATAGTCTTTAACATAATGCATGGATGCTGTACATTACTGAAGCATAACTGAAGGATTTTTCCAACTATGAAGTTCCCTGTGCCCAGACTGGTTCTGGATCTCTAACTTGCATCACTACTATTATTTGTCAATAATGGTACAGCATGTAAATCCCTGTACTGCTACTTGTGCAGGAAGTTGTAAATAATCATTATATGGTAACTTTTGTAATAACTGTAGCATGATTACAAATCTCTCTGCTCTGACTGACCCCTACAAATCTCTGTTCTGACTGGTTACTGTATTTAGAGGGTGATTTTACAACATGATGGCTAACATGTGACAGGTAGGATGTTGTAAAATCCTAGTGTAGACAGGGCAACCCTTGGGTTCACCTAAATCTAGATAGAACTACAACTTGCTCTGTCTAGGCTAGGATTTCACAATGTGTCAGCTGTCATGATGTAGAAACTCACCTTTTTCCTAGTGTAGACATACCCAGTGTTCTCAGCTCGTTCACTCCTTTTATCTGAAGCAGACGACCTCCAAAATTTACAAGGAACTCACTTTATTACCACCCTGCCCCACAAAAAATGGGGACAAAGAAAACGGGGCTGTGAAATTGCTGAAAGGGGAACATTATTTTTAAAAAGATCAAAAATCATTGGAGTTGTTTCTCTTCAGGCCCCAATCTGCTTCCACTGAAGTGACTAGGAGTTTTATCAACGATTCAATAGGCGCCCAATTGGGACGTCTGACATTTCTACTGTGAGTCAGGTGGGGCCCTGCTTCAACTGAGAGCCATTAAGGAATTAATTGGTTTCCAGTTTCTCCTTCAGCCCACGTACAACTACCACTATGCAAGGAACTTCACTTTTACAGATTGCAGAGCCCTGCTGGGGCAGTTTCTGCAGTACCCCAAGTCTGAGTTGGGGTTCCTAAGGAACTACTTAGCTGAACTTCAGCCAGGCACCTAGAAACGTGCTTCAAATTACTCTATACATGTGTAGTAAAAGGAGGGCTACTGTGACTGTCCTTTTGGGTTCTGCTCAACCAATAGCCACATGATGCCTGATAAGAAGCTACAGTTGGTCCACCAGGACCCTTGATATGGCAGGTAAGGAGGAGGAGGAAATTTGGGTCATAGATGTGCAAAGTATTATTTTTGTATTATTATTTTCCTCCCCATATATTTTCAGCTCTGACCAAAAAGCAACTTCCTACTGCGTGCTTACTGTGGGGCTCAGGAGAACCAACGTCAGCCTTCAAGCTCATAATCCACTAGAAGATGCTTGGAGGTAGACAGAAATGAATACACAGAGTCTACATACTCTTCCCTTATAAAGAGCAACGTTATCTCCTTGGCGGTCATTAGCCCAAGAAGCAGAAGTCTGTCTCCTGTACAGTGCACTGTACTGTGGTTGAGGTTTAGATCACCCACTATTTATTTTGTTGACTGTAAAAAAAAAATTGAATTGAGAAATGTAAGGAAATAAAATCATTTTAAGCCTCAAGAAAAAAGTCAGTATTTCTTAAAAGGAGTAGGGTCTCCCTCCAGGTGTAATGCCAATTGTCAAAAGCAAATCTGTTTAATGCTATTAACTGTAATCAAAATCAGACACCAGCATTCTGAAAGGAATGAGATATGGATCGATTACAGAACATTTTACAGTGACATTATGTTCCTTCATTAGTACTCAGCTACACAAGAGCTTTATGTCTGATAGCCAGCCAGTCAACAATGAGGAAAGCTATACAGCCCAAAATGTAATATTAGCCATTGAAGAGAGAAGAAAATAACATCTAGAGGGACAGCTAAGATTTAGTGTTGGGTTGTTTTATCCACTATTTCCTCCATAAACATTTTTTGTTCATTTTAAAAGATGGAAAAATCCTATTTGTATGTTCTCTACAGTCACAATTTCTAAACTGAATCTCATTAAGGTGCAAACATACCACAGTACATAGAAAATGTGTCTAAGTTTATCAGCAAGTGGACTATTTCAGTTACAGCAACGTTAATCTATAGAAATACTAGATAAAAATCAATATAAAAAATGTCTTCCTCTTGGGCTAATTTTTGACTGCAAGCTTCCTTTTGAGATTTGTGGAATTCCACGCCACACCTGGAGTCTTTTCTTATGTCTCATTTTTACCTTTGCTCAGCTGAACTGGCATGCTTTCCGATTTCAACATTCTCTGCTGCTGCTGCTGCGCCTGCAGGTGTTGGTGCTGGAGGGGCTCCACGGTGCTCCTGATGGGCATTACAGCAGAAGGAAAGCTGCTGCTGCTAGCACTAATAGCTGGGCCTGCAGGACTACCTGAAGCCATAGCTGGGGCAATCAGCTTTCGACCGAAATTAAGCAAGCTATTGGAGACTTTATTAATGTTCAGTGGAGCAACCTTTGCACTGGCACTGAAAAATAAAATGGAAATGAAAATATCACGATCATTAGTAATTTATAGAGCATTACAAATATATGCAGCGTTTGACGAAGAGTGGAAAAAATCTTCTAAGGCACAAGGACATTACACATATACAATTTTACATGCACACATGAATTTGTGCATAAATCCCAATACAGTGTCAACAGGGGGCAAATGCTGAGAATGTTGCAAAGCGGGTGATCATGATGGAGTTTAATATAACTGAAAGCTTTTTACTGAAAAGAGTATTTATACTTTGTTGTATTCCCACCCATACTGAATGCTGTAATACGCTGACAAAAGCACTACTGCTACATTATGGAGCGAGGATAGTTTGTGCATTTTTATGGCATCCACTGACTCTTAGTAAAACCAGGCCACATATAAACTGTGGTACAAACAATGTTTTTTTCGGAATGGCGCTTCGAAAAAGTTAGACTACTGTATGGCATATGTATTACTATTCTGATTATTCTGTGTTATTCTTTTGCTCCTCCATTTGTGTTATGCAGTGTGCTCTCATTCTCGCTAATCCAGCTAAGCATTACTTCAGTTAAAGAATATGGCATCAACAGCTTTGGGCTTGATCATTCTACCTCATGAGCTGCCCAGGAAAGAATACTGTAATAATGAAGTGGCGAGCTCTGTATTCCCTCTTTCTGTGAGTGAAGGAATGTTATCCCACGGTCCTTGTAAATGCAAACAAAGAAAGCCACCATATTGCCAGCCAGTTTTTCCACACAGTTTGAGAATTGCTGTTTTACCTATTTGAGGAAAACTTCACCCCAAGTATGAATGGGAAATTAAAATGCTCCATTCAATGAAAACATTAGATTTTGGCAAATGCTGTGCAATTTGAACTTATTCTAAGAAGCTACAATTCATGGAAATTAAGGTATAGTCCTTCAGAACATATTGACAATTGACATTCATTTTCTTTTGCTCCCACCTCATATTAAACTCAACTTGGTTATTTGAGGTGTATACGAGGCTAAGTATTTGCCACAGAGGATCCGGTCTGAATAATGATTTTAGGATTGGATCTATATACCATAATGTAATCCTTATTATTGTTCTCTTTTGTTTTTAACTATAGTGGCTGTTTTTAATGCACTTAAGTTATCTGCATCATTAAGAACAAGGAAATTTGTTCAGGGCACACACTGGTGGCTAAGTGCATTGAGAGCATTAAGGCTCGGTGCATGAGTCTTGACTCTGATATATTTGGTACACTTTCTGACTTCAGTGCTCTGAGTGCATTTAGTACTGAGACCAGGCGTTAGACTAGACATCCTCATCAACTTGAAGCAATTATTTGTATTATCATCATACCTAGGAGCCCTAGTCATGAACCAGGACCCCACAGTTCTACCGGCTATACAATGTCTTGGAAGGAGAATGACAGGTTACAGTACATCCTGGAATCATGGATACGACTTATCTCTGCTGACTACCAGGCCTTGAATTTCTGAAGATCTTGACTGATCACGTACAGTAATTGAATTGGCAGAGACCATAAGTGCTAGTAGGGAAGTGAAGCCTTGCTCTCTGGTAGGCTGTGAAAGCAACAAAGGCATTGATGCTTTGACATAGCCAGTTAACACCAGAACATGAAAATTAGATGGTGACGCAGGAGAAATATTAATTTACAATTTTCGGGAGGAGTAGGAGAGGGACAGGTTGAATGTGCCTTTAACTTACCAAAAAAATCCCCCAAAAAACAAAAAAACCACCCAACTCAGACCCAAAGGTCTGCAATGTTGTTGGAGGACTTTTTTTTTTTTTTTTTTAATCATAACTGTAAAAGGCTGTTACATATCATCTGAGAATTAGATGAGAATTGGTTATTCAGCTTCAAACATTTGCCAGGATTCAGGTCTCTTATGAGCTGACCTTGCATTGGCAATGATCACCTCAGGACACGAACACAAGAAGCCAAACAATGATTTTGGTACTTTAATGGCTTGCCACGAAAAGCTGATGCTATTTTTTTCCCTCAGACCCCTAAGTAGAGTTATGCGGTGTTTTCCTCAAGTTGCAGTTTCAGGAAACACGAGCAATGACAGGGCATTAGGTCTGCAGGACGAGATGCTCTGACTCCAGATTGAAGTTCAGAAGAATAAGGGCAATATATCTATTTCCTACCACCTGAAGTAGTATATTAAGGTTATATACGAGTGCAAAGGATGATTGAAGCCATTAAACATGGATCAGTGGATGCACTTGAGCCATCAAAATGTATCAAACATGCACGACAATTACAAGAAAAATGAGGATTGATTATATTATAGAGTTATCAGCAGATGCATTTAAAAGTAAGACATCAGTTTAAAAACATGAATGTCAAGGAGACGTGAAACCAATCTATGAAGCAAACAATTTTGTTTCATCACAATAAGCATCATTGACCTTGACTATGAATGGTATATTTTTAAACAAGATGATTCAATCTCTTCAGTTTTCTGCTAAGATGAAAATGTTTTGTTTTAAGAAAGCCTTATCTCGTCAGTAAGTAGCCATTAAGAGAGAAAAATCTACATGAATATGACACATTTAAAAGTTTTAAAAGAACAATAAATTAAGCAATATAGTGTAGATTTGTAAAGATATTTTAAATGTATCATAGAATCTCAGAAATTAAAGATAAAAAACCCCAATCCCTAATGATATATTTTCCAGTGCTTTGTTCAGTATATTTTTTAATGAGGCCAACACTTCTTTTGGGAGAGTATATCAAAGTACAATACTATTGAAATGATACGGGCTAAATATTTCTTTGTTGAAATCCATTCCTCCTAGTTATTCCCTCCTTGACCTATGCTAAACAATTCCTCTACCACGTTGGTATTTATCCTCTTCCTTTGCAATGAAGCTATATTCCCACCAGCAGTTTAGTTGTCTTGATTAGTAGTTTTAAACGTCCATCATGTGTCATTCTGGCAACTCCTTAATCATTTTTGCTCTTATCAGTGAACTCTCTCCATTTTATTGACATCGTTGTGATATACTGAGGCACTAGGGTCTGATGCAGAATTCTAGGAGTATTTCACCATTACTATATAGTGGTAAGAGAGTACCTCACTGTATGAAATAAATTATATTTGCCATCAGCATGGTACCAGGGGAATCCTTTGATCATTTTGCCTACAGGCAAGAAAGGTAGGGAGGAGTAGATGGACCCTTCATCTATTCCCCAAATAATTATAAAGTATTTAAACTACACGTAGCAGAAACTGAACCTAATTAAGAGCTGCGCCCAGACCAGTTCCATATGCCATCCACCCACCTTAACAGGTGGAGGAACTTGACGGGGCCAGCAGCGAAGGGGGATAGCCCCAGCAGCAAGGAAAGGAGACTCAATAGGGAAACCAGGTAACTTGTTCCCTGTTGGAGTCTCTGGAACCCACGGGCCAGATGTGGGGCAGGGAGTGCTGCTCATTGGCCAGCATTCCCCAGGTGCCAGGATTTTACCTGGAGCATGGGCCATGCCCTTTTTCAGCTCTATTCAGTCCCACCCGATCATCCCTGAACTTGAAATGGGAAAACAGTTTGGCAAATGCTGCGGGTCTAGCCCATCACCTGCATGGGGGTCAGGAAGGAATTTTTTCTCCAATAGGGACAATTGGCAGAGGTCTGGGGAGTTTTTCACAGCCCTTGAGCACCTTCATGCCACAGTAGATTACGGAGGAATGTGCTTAGTACCCAACTCAGCTATCTGGTGGAGTTAACTTGTCGCAACTTGTGGCCAGTTTCCAGTGCAGTTAAAAGGATAAAAGACCTGGTATTTTGGTGGTGGGCTTTGGGGTCATGGAATAGGGTGAGATCTTGTGGCCCTCATGGGCCGAGTTCAGAGCTTGTGGCCCTCACCAGTCAAGGTCCCCACCCTTCTGCACCCTCTGTCCCTGTTGTGGGGTGAGCAGAGTCCTAGGGGTTAGGCTGAGGACATCCACTCAGAGTTATGGGTTATATGGTAGGAGCCCTGTAACCCCTACATGATGGGCAGGTTTTGGCTCTCCCCTGTGTTTAAACTTAATAAATGTTGTGGCCTGCCAGTTAAAATCCATCCATGTGTCTGTCCTCATCTCGCCGCTGTGTCACAATCAAAGCGCTCTATCCTCCAGTGCCACATGTAATAGTTAGAATTAGGGCTGTCAATTAATCGCAGTTAACTCACATGATTAACTCAAAAAATTAATTGTGATTAATCGCACTTATATCGATAGAATACCAATTGAAATGTATTAAATATTTTTGGATGTTTTTCTACATTTTCAATATTGATTTCAATTACAACACAGAATACAAAGTGCACAGTGCTCGCTTATATTATTATTTTTGATTACAAATATATGCACTCTAAAAATGATGAACAAAAAAAATAGTATTTTTCAGTTCACCTCATACAAGTACTCAAGTGAAATCTCTTTATCGTGAAAGTGTAACTTACAAATGCAGATTTTTTGTTACATAACTGCATTCAAAAACAAAACAATGTAAAACTTTAGAGCCTACAAGTCCACTCAGTCCTACTTCTTATTCTGCCAATCGCTAAGGCAAACAAACTTGTTTACATTTACGGGAGATACTGCTGCCTGCTTACTTACGACATCACCTGAAAGTGAGAACAGGCGTTTGCATGGCACTTTTGTAGTTGGCGTTGCAAAGTATTTACATCATCTGAGTGATTGGCTGACCAAGAAGTAGGACTGAGTGGACTTGTTTGCACTAAAGTTTTCCATTGTTTTATTTTTGAATGCAGTTTTTTTTTTTACATAATTCTACATTTGTAAGTTCAACTTTCATGATAAAGAGATTGCACTACAATACTTGTATGAGGTGAATTGAAAATTTTTTGTTTTTGTTTTTTTACAGTGCAAATATTTGTTATCAAAAATAAATATAAAGTGACTGTACACTTTGTATTCTGTTTTGCAATTGAAATTAATATATTTGAAAATGTAGTAAATATCCAAAAATATTTAAAATAAATGGTATTCTATTGTTATTTAACAGCACGATTTAATCACGATTAATTTTTTTAATCGCTTGACAGCCCTAATTAGAATCCTCTCCTTCCAGGAAGCAAGCTTTGCCAGCAGCTGCAATACTGCTATCATGCAAGTTCCACGATAGCTGCAGGGAGAGCCACTAGTCACATAAGTCCCACAATTATCCTTTAAAATGTTTCTGCAGCATGGCCCATCTGAGACACAGCAGAAAGCAGCTGCAGCACACCACAAGTGTGTGTGTAGGACACAGAATTTCTAAAGATCCTGTATTTTGAAAAAGAGACCAAGGGGCTCTTGAGAAGCAAACTGGTCAAGAAGTCTTGCTGTAGGAGTTAAAAGAGTGCCTGGGTGTTCCACTAAAGAGCAGTACAATGAGAATACCTGAGAGAGAGAGAAAGAGAATATAAGCAGCTGCAGTGGGGCCTCCTAAAACAGTTGTACGAAGAATGCAGACTTGGACGGTAGCAGAAGAGAGGTTGTAGAATCTTCTATAGGACAGCTCAGGTGGAGACTATATTTTGGGGCTTCCCTGTCCACCAGAAAGAAACAAAGTCCCCATGCTACAAGTCAAAATGCAGGAGCAGCAAGAATATGGACCCTACAGATCAAGGAATGAGGCTCAGTTAATACAAAAAGAACACCATGATTCCTGGGGCAGGACATCCTCCTCTGGATAGCCATCTTTCTAAGTTTCTTAACAGGACAAATAACTAGAACATTATGACATAGTACAGTAACGCTGCTAATCACATTGTGATGTAATATCATTGTCTTTTTCACAAATTGTCACTTGATATCATCATAGGGCACAGAGAGAACCTAGAAAAAAGAAGCTTTTTATGTTTCCAGTCTCTCAAAATTTAAAATTCCTTGCACATTGCAAGCTGGCACTGTATTAGATAGGAGAGGTGTGTGAAAAATAGGATGGGTGGCCCTTTTATTTATTTTACAATGATAAGATTAGCACGGGCATGGCAGCACATTCCATAACCACCATTTCAATATCCAAAGTTTGCAACCTATGGGATAGCATCAATTCATTTTAAGCCTGATAAAAAAATACAAATATTAAACCCATCCTGGAATTTTTACATTTGTAGTAGTTTTCTCATACAGTGATTATTCTAATAAAACAGAGCTTTTTGGTCACATAGCACTACAAACATGGGTATTACAAATGCATCTTTGTATTTTAAGGATCAAATTCTGCTATTCCTTACCACGAAAGTAGACCCATTGATTTCAATGAAATAAAACCATAAGTAAGGCAAGCAGGATTTGGCCCTCTATCTTTTGACTGGTGATTGTTTGGAAACTCGGTCACTATACTTAGACTTTAAGTGCTTTGAGGCAGAAACCATCCTTTTGTTATATGATTGTACAGTGCCTAGTGTAATGGAATTTAGATCTCTGGTTTAATCAAGGATGTGTTTTAAAACTGGTTTAGTTGAACTGGTGCAAACCACTGTGTGGACATTCTTCAATCAGTCTACCACAGCTTCTATCAATTTATTGTATTCCTTTTAAACTAATTGAAGAATGTCCACACAGTGGTTTGCACCAGTTCCACTAAATCAGTTTTAAGTTAGTGCAATTGTAGACAAGACCCTAGCCTGAAAGAGAGTGTGTGCAAGCTAGAATATAGCACTCTTTGTAATAATATTGATTGTGCAAAGACTAAAAAATTAATTTCACATAATTAATGAAGTGCAAAGTACTATACTTATGAAGAAAAAAACCCCAAGTGCACAACTACAAAATGGGAAGTAATTGGGTAGGCAGTCGTTCTCCTGAAAAGAGCCCAAGGGTTATATGGAATCACAAATTGCATGAGTCAGTCAATAACATGAAGCAGTTGCAAGGAAGGCTAACATTCTGGGGTGTATTAACAGGAGTGTTGTACATAAGACATGAGAGATAATCGTTCTACTCTACTTGATACTGCTGAGGCCTCAGACGCAGGACTGTGTGCAGTTCCAGAAGCCTCACTTTAAGAAAGATGTGGACAAATTGGAGAGAGCGTAGAGAAAAGCAACAAAAATGATGAAAGGTTTAGAAAACCTGACTTATGAGGAAAAGTTAAAAAAAATTGGGCATGTTGAGGCTTGAGAAGAGAAGACTGAGGGGGAACCTGATATCAGTCTTCAGATATGTTAAGGACTAAAGAGGATAGTGATCAATTGTTTTCCATGTCTGTTGCCGGCAGAACAAGAAGTAATGGGCTTAATCTGCAGCAAGGGAGATTTAGGTTAGATATTAGGAAAAACTATATGTAACTATAAAGATAGTTATGCTGGAACAGGCTTCCCAGGGAGGCTGTGGAATCCCTGCCATGGGAGACTTTTTAGAACAGGTTAGACATATCCATCAGGGATAGTCTAGATATACATGGTCCTGCCTCAGCACTGGGTGCTGGAACAGATGATGACTCAAGGTCACTTCCAGCCCTACATTTCTAAAATATGATAATATTCAGTTGTGTTCCACATACTGCTTGTTTTGAATCAAAGCAACGTATAAAATATTCACTATATTGGGGTAAGGTGTTAATTAAAATGCAACATATATGAAAGTGTCTTACCGGGTTTTATTCATCAAGTCTGCTCCACGTGCTTTGTAATAATCTAAATTTTGTTGGAATTGGTAAGTCACCGGTCTTGGATTTTTCTACAGAAAAGAGTGTTACAGAGTTTTAAGTTAGAAAATATTTAATAAAAATTAGGCATCAGTCTCTTAATATAAAAGTTAATAAGGATTATAGATTAAAAACTCATTTCTTTTTTCCCAGGACCATAATTGATAAAGGTAGGAACAATATATAAAAAAGGAAAGCCAGCTTTGAAATATTTTAGATCCCATTCTTCTCATCTGATGACTTTAAGACTGTTGTACAAATACCATAAATAAGAATATACTCATCCATGTAGAAAGGGGACTGAGCTACAATGTTCGAGTTTGGATCTGAACTTTCTGGGGAAGTTCTGTTCCAAGCTAGTTTTATCCCTTCTCTAGTTCTGACTATAGAAGTATATCACTAAAACATCTACCTATAAAGAGATCATATTAAATAAAACATTAATAGTAAGGACAAGCTATAATTTCTAATTTAAATTTAATGTACCAACTTGTTAGTGAACATTTTAGTTAAACAAAGATTGGTTTCATGTTAAAATTATGTTTTGCTGCTCAAATCAAATATATCCACTAGATGGCACACAGAACCTTTTTTCCCCCCAAAACCTCACAGTATTCAGAATCTAGGCCAGGAATCCCGTTGTACTATCCTGTACACAATTAATGCTGAAAACAGAGTTTGTCTGTTAGTCCCTATTTTCACCTCAGATAAACTAATGTATTAATATACTTTGTCTTAAGTGGCACTGAAATTACCTATTTTGGGACTTAATATTCTATGGAATACTGAAGAACCTATACCCACAGAATTATGTACCAAGGAGTCCACTTACACTAATTTAGCTCAAAGGGATAATGCTTGATGGTGTAAAGTGCTATATAAATACATATTATTAAAAATAAATTGAACAGGCATACAACTAAACAGAAGTACAGCATAGCCCTTAGGTATATCTCCATATATATATATATATATATATATATATATATATATGGAGATATACCTATCTCATAGAACTGGAAGGGACCCTGAAAGGTCATCAAAGCCCCCTACCTTCATTAGCAGGACCAAGTACTGATTTTGTCCCAGATCCCTACATGGCCCCCTCAAGGATTGAACTCTCAATGCTCAAACCACTGAGCTATCCCTCCCCCCTATGAGTACTCAACAAAGGGATAAATCAGTTAAAGTAATACATTTCCATTGCATCGGAAGTTAAAATGCAAGAGAAAAAAAAAGACATGATAAAATAGAATATCTATTAAAGTGATAATTTTTTTCTGTGCAATAATCTAAATATAGTGCATAAAACTGCACTATTTTATACAAATAAATACCTGTTGAAAGATTTCTGTTATAAACTTATTCTCTTTTAAAATTGTTTTTTCCCCTCTTGCTTTTATACATTAATTTGAAATATACTGACCTCACTCTTTTGGTCTTTATTGTAATACATACAATTTATTAATCAATGCAATGCAATGCGCTTTCTGAATTTTTTTTTTTTTTTAAACAAGGAAAAAGTACATTACATTTTCATCTTGATGTGCTGGGAGTACACAAGGGAATGGAAAACTCCCTTATATGCTTTCCCACCTCCACATGTGGGAAATTCATTTTCCTTGCCCACTGTTGTAATGGGCTGGGGAACCCATGCTCCATCACTCTCCAGGGAATTGATGGAAACTTCCTTTTTGACCAGCCTTCTCATGTTTTTAGGAGTAGGTGGGGTTTATATTTCAAGTAGCAGAATATTGTACAATGCATATGACAAAGGAAGAAGAGTTAAAGTTGAAGAGTCAATAGATATCAAAGGGCCAGAAGGATTGCTGGGGTCAAAGTTAAAGCTGGTGATGGAACACTTCAGTGAGAATTTCCTGACTTTTTCATGCTGTCAGATTTACCTTTGTATTAAATTACTTTTCCCCCTGTAGACGGCCGGACTCACCCGGCGGCGCCTCCTGCTGGTGACTTCCGGGAATTAGCTCGTTCCAGCTCCGGAGCGCCCTCTGCAAGCCGGTGATCCGCCTGTCCTCTGGACCCCGTGTCCCTCCCTGGACCCCGGTGCCCTTTTACCTTGGGTGCTGCCCCCTGGCAGTAACCCCTCAGTCTTAGGGTCTCCCCTCCCCGGGGAACCCCCACCCACTATTCCCACCTCACCTCAGTATAAAGCTACTGCCAGTCATCGTCTAGCCCCCACGCCCTGGGGCAGACTGCAGTATCAGCCTACTCATCACTGGCAAGGTTGGGTTTGGACCTGCTGCCTTTGCCTATCCCTGGGCTGCCCTCTGCAATCACCAGTACCTATCAGCCCAGTGCTAGGCCGCAGCCTAGGGCTTTCCAGGCTGGAGCTCCCCAGCTCCTCTGCCTTTCCCCAGACCAGCTCCACTCAGGTACCCTATTTCTACCTCCCTGCAGCCAGGCCCTTCTTCCTCTGAATGCAGAGAGAGACTGTGTCCTTGCTCCTGGCTCCCAGCCTTTATAGGGCCAGCTGGGCCTGATTGGGGTGTGGCCCAGCTGCAACTACTTCCCCAATCAGCCTAGCAGCTTTTCCCTTCCAACCGCCCTCCCTCAGGGCTGTCTTTAAACCCCTCAGGGCAGGAGTGGGTTAACCACCCCGCTACACCCCCCCATAGGAATACATTAAACATTTTAAAATATATACTGGTTGTAATGTTATAAAAACTTGAGGCTATTAGACAAGCACTAAAAAAAATTCCCATTTATTCTGTCACCTGCACTGTAATGGTCACCGTACATTTTTCTTCTCTTGTTATAACAACATTTGCATAACTCTATCCCATTCTATGGCTTGTAAGTCAGTCCTCGTCAACTGACAGCAATAACAATGAATCAGCTTTTGTTACTATTGCTCTGGTTTGGTAATTCAGTGCATTTCTATGATAATCAAATCTGAACGGACATGAGGAGGAGAACTGATGGTTCTAGGACTACTCTGCTAGTAATCAAATAGTGTAACTTTTCTCCTACAAATTTAATAGACTTCTATTTTTCTTTATGACCATTTGAACCAATGTACAAGAAGAGGAAGAGGATAAAATTACTGGCATATTTCCAGTTGATTCAGATTCAATTGAAAAATTCACTTTCACAAGGCTATCACACATGCCCAGTTTTGCAACTTGTTTCCAGAAATTGGACATACACTTTATTTTTGCTAAAACAAAAAAAGCTTTCTTTTCCAACTTCCAACAAATCAAGAAAGGATTATGCTACTTTCTTTTCTGGAAGAAAGTGAGGGACGAGATCATGTGGAGCAATTTCTTGAAATACATATTTATGCAGAAATGACAAGCAATTCAAGACATGAAATGCTGATCTACTATCTAAGCACTTAAAGCCATTAATAGGAATAATGATCTAACTTGAACACATGAATGAGGCTCAAGTATTGCTTTCAGTGGGGCCTGTTTAAATTCCCGTGAGGCTTACTGGTATCAAAGGGAGAGGCAGTTTAAAGTACTATTACATGGAAAGGGGAGAAAAAACAATCCTCAGAAAAAATGATGTTGAAAAAACAGCATTTAAAATGTAAGGCAATAAAAACCAAGAGGATTATGGTTGGAAATGGTTTTTAGCACTGCAAGATATCCTTTAAGAAAATCTCATTATTTTTAAAAACCTGACATACATGTTAACATGCAGATATCTGAAAACTACTATCCTAAACATAGTCAATATTTCTGAAAGCTGCATTTCAAACAGACAGTAACAGAAATTAAGATTTTGACACATAGCGTTTTATTGATAGCAACTTCACTATTTTTCATATATTTTTTTTAAAAATCCATTGCATAAGTTTCATAACGAGAAATACTCCTAGAAAAACGCAATTTTTTCTCTATCAATTTCAAACTAATTTCTCTCGTAGACATACCCAACTTTGTGTATCCCCTGTACTAGATGTGCTGTGTATTCAGGACACATAGAATAAGTTAATCTGATCTACTGACCATTCATAACCAAATTTTACTTTTTCCCCAATTAAGTATAGATATAGTTACATGTATAATTACTTGTTAGTAAAGTTTTCATACCTTTATTTCTCAACTAATGTGTACTTTGATCAATACTTTACATCTGCTACACCCCAACCTTAGTATTATGTGCTGATTGCCCTTGATAAAGAGTATAAAAAGGGCATTAAGAAGATTAACAAATTAACTCCTCCCCTGCCTTTCTATAGGTATGTGAAATGCAGAACTACCATGGATTTTTCTTCTAGGGATGTCACATTAGCCAGAAGAGTCTAGGAATCCATAGTCTGCCTATAGGGGAATGGTAAATACCATTCTTTTAACAACCTTCTGTGGGTTTTTCAATTACTTTTCAATTCTCTCCTTTATAACTGGATAGCCTATGTTAAGCAACCGAAAGCTTTAATTTTGAATTAACAGATTTTAAAAGGGGGAAATATTATGCAGAACTATAGTAACAAGCATGTGCAGTAGGGCTATACGTGTGAAGGATTCTGTGCTGCATCTCTTAGAAGCACAGCACAGAATTCGCAGCCCAGAGGGAGTAGATGACTATTGTGGCTTTGAGTCACCCTTGTGCCATCTTGATTCTAAGCCACTCTGAGGACTGCAACAGCCCTCTGCATAATTAGACAATCCTGAGGGGCTGTCTAAATTATAGCAACCTGCCTATGGGAAAGCAGTGCTGCCCAGAAACTCCACAGCATCATGGGCTGGGTCCTGCCCACCCCCAGGTACACTCCATGTATATATTAACATCAGGGCTTGCAAGGGAGTCCCCAAGGACAATCTGTGCTGTCTTTTTCAGTTCCAGACCAGATCCAGAGTTTTGAGAGATGCTTCACTTTCCTTTGGCCATTTTAGCTGTGGGAGCAGGGGTGAGAATCTCACCCAATCAGGCAGATGCTTAGATGGTGTGAATTACACCAGCGAAGGTTCTGCTCCATGTCTTTAAACTCTTTGTTATAACTTTAGATAGCATTTCGGGTAAAACTGAGTGAAACATTTGATCGCTTAGACCATCAGTGGTCACAGAAATTCTAACATGCCTGCCTGGTTCCCCGAGTTAGACTTTACTGAGGTACTGGTAGGGAAAAAAGGAAAGACGTTTTGCTAAACCCAAATCATGTAATTAAAAAAAAGTCAAACAAGAAAATTATATAAAATTATTTATGTAGTTAAGTATCTTATAGTGGGGCAAGCTTCAGTGATACAAGTCATAGAAAGATCGTTGTACCATACATCAAGGAAGCTAATTTACTCCCATAATGTAATGCTTTAACTGTGTGAGCATGTGTCTGGTTTCCAGTATGTGTGTGCAGGTGCTGGTGATGAAATCTATAGAACACAATTTAAGATTTAGTTTTTCCTCTCCTTCCTTTTGTTTTTAAATATTCCAGAAACTGAAGGTTCAGAAGATGAAACAGCACTGTAAAAAGATGTCTAATGTGCCTCTCTGATGAAAAATGAGACTTATTTTAGTGAACATATTATTGCCTCAATGCCAGGGGAAAAACACTCGTCATTAGAGAAATGAATTGCTCAGCTGTTTATAAGCAAAAAGCTCTAGGGGAATTTCTCAAGGCCCAAAACGCAAAGCATTGAAGGGTTATGCAAACATATGTTGCAGGTGTTTTAGGCTAGACAGGTGGGAAAACCTCAACCACTGAAAAAGCCTTAGTTTAATAGATTGCAACTGAAACTAGATAACCTAAATGCAACCAAGTGAGAAAGAAACAGCAATAGTGAACTGTATACGCATAACAAAACTCTCACCAAAGTAATTATCTCACATAGAACAAAACTCTCACTAAAATAATTATCTCACAAGCAAACTGGAATTTTTTTTCCATCCAGTAGTTTTATAGCAAAGAAATGCTGCCAATTATAATTTTTTGAAAAACTAATGGTATTTTAAACCTGGAACAAGAAACCGCCTGAAATAGCAATAATTATCCAAAAAAGATAAAGATGAAGTATTGTAGCCTCTATTTAAACAAATATTTCTAAGGAGACAGTTTGTTGTAATATCCTTATTTAGTTCACTAGGCAACAATAGATTTATCATAATTCTCCTAAAGCCTAAGATATTTCTATATTAAAATGCTAATTTTTTCCTTTTCATTTGCCTATAATTAAAGTTGGGGAAATCTGTGATCCTATATTCACTGTGAAGGTTTTACCTTTTCCTTCTCTAATGCAATACAAGAAACTCTTCAATAAAAATTGATACATACATAGCTAAAATGTGGACTGGGAACAGAAGTGAAGTACAACTAAAATGTAGATAAGGAAGACAGTTTGTTCAGTTCCACAGCTGTCACTTTCCATTATGCACCAATAATTAATTTGACTGTGCATATTAATGACTACCTAATAGCTTAGGTGCCCAGAAAATGTAACCTCTCCACTCTTTCTTTGTTATGAATCCAAGCTGTATCTTTGCTATGGGTTTGGCAAATAGATATAAACAACAGCTCAACATTTTTAGTAAATTTTCAGACATCTCAAAAAGACTTGATCACAAGAAATGAAGTTATATGTTGTATAGTGCTGTCCATTGTGGCACAAAATGCACGGCATCAGCCTGCAACAGATGTTACAAATATTTATAACATAGGGGGGCATTGTTATTTTACAGTATTGTCGGACACCATACCCCACTGCTCACTGTGAATGAGTTCAGAGCCAATGGATTAAAATATAAGCCAATATATATTTTGTTAGCGTATCTATAGTAACATAGAACATTGCATCAAAAGAAGAGGTACAGCATTGTTACTGACCACAGCATGACACTGGGGGTCAGGAGACGAACTCTATCAACGGTTTTTGTAGTGATATGCTATAACCCTCTCTGTGTTATGGCTTTCTTATCTGTAAACTACCTATTTACCATTCTCAGAGGGATGCTGTGGGCTTCAATTAATTAATGCTTGTCAAAAATAAAAATACCTTTGAGAATTGCCTACAGACAATGCTATAGAAGTACAACGAATTACTATTGTATGTCAATTGATTGAATGGAAAATCAAGGAAATATTTTTCCTGAAACAAATGAAATGCCCCAAAAGAATTTAAGAATTCAGTCACTGGGTAAAAACAAGGAGAACTCCCTGAACTCATACCAACTAGAAATAACGACCAACTCCAATTTCCTTACATGTCAAGCCTGCATCCCTATGGCGAGTGGGAGTTTCAAATGCTAGAAAAAGTATTTTACATTATGGTCTGCATTACATACTATTGTACATTATGGTCTCTCTCTCTGGAGAAGAAGAAAGAAATGGTAAAAATGTTAATTCAGATTTATAAATAATATCTTTGACTTGAATTAAAGAAAATTTTGGTCACATATTTTAGCTCCTTGTCCTAACTAGTTGATGCTCTTTTTCATTTATGTTTTTAGAATATATCATATTTTTAACAGGCAGATCAAAGCATACCAAACCAGCCTTTATCAATATTCCAGACAGAAAAAATACCCTACTAATGTTCTAACCTGTGTAAATTCCACATCTTGCATAAACAACATTGCTTAACCACATAATTTCAATCTGCGTTTCAATTTAATCACCTTTCCCCCCCCCCCCAAACTCTTGTTTTCAGGAGTAAAGTAACTAAATAGTGAGCCCAGGTACCAATGACAGATTTATGACCTGGTATCTCAAAACCTTACACGGCTAGGAAATAGAAGTTTTACAGCATTAGAAAGGGGAGATCCAAGCTTACAAATGCAACACACAGCTAGACTTGCTTCTAACCCTGCCCATGTTCCAAGTTTTCCGATTTAAAATATAACATGTTTATATACAGAAAAGCCACCACATTATGGGTTTTATTGGCACTCATTTGGACAACCCGCATAACTCACTTGTGACTTTTTGAGTAATGCAGCTATTCTAAGCTGACACCAATAAAACCCTATTCCACACTACAACATTATGTGTTCTCTCTGTGTGTATGTGCATACATACACACATGCCATATATACAGAGGTGAAAGTAAGCTGGTATGGTCCGGTAGGCGTGCCAGCAAGAGCAAGAGCCGGTACACAGCCGACCGTACCGGCAGGGGGCAGCTTCCCCGGGCTGACAATTTAAAAGGGCCCTGGGCTCCGTGCAGCGGCTGGAGCCCCTGGCCATTTAAATCACCACCAGAGCCCAGGGATTTTAAGGCCCCACCCTTCCAGTTGAGGTCCCGCCCCTTCCGGTTGAGCCCCCCCAACCCGCTCAGGTCCCCGGCCCTGCGTACCAGTAAGTCCCTTAAGTTACTTTCACCCCTGTATATATATGGGGAAGGTGAAATATTTTTAAGGTGCTACTTGGCTTATTTTTGCTATCTGGAGAGCAAAGATGATGATTTTATTGTGTTCTGTATACAATGTGGTATGTAAAAAATTTGAAAGAGGTTCCTAAAGGACTGGAATAGGCACCTTCTGAGATCTACATATCTGCTCACTACAGTAAAAGTAATATGATATTTATGCCTATATCCATGAAGGATGGAGACAAGTTAAGTTTTTGGAGTCATGGGATAGGAAGATCTATTCATTTTGGGATCCTGAAAATAAAGGAAGCTGCAGACACATTTTGGTAAATGCTGAACCTTAAAAAGATTAAAAGAATAAAACTCCACCTCAGATTTCCAAACCTAACTATCCATAAAATAGAGACTGAAAAGGATAACATGCATCTTGTAATTTCTTTTGACACCCAAAGTTTCCTGCCAGTCAAAAATGGGATGACAGAAATATTCTATAATATAGTCAAGTTAAGAGTTGTACATATTATAATGGTTAATACATTAATATTTACTATGCTGAATTTAATAATGTCAGCATACCAATAGTATATCTGAATTCACGTCAAAATAGCCTGCACTATAATTTTATCACACTACACTAGACATGGTATAGCAGTCATTCTTGCATATATTAAAAAGTTCAGAATTCATTTTATACAACTCTCAGTTTCTGTTTTGTAAATTTTAGTCAAATACATTAATTATGATGTGGAGAAGTTTTCATTAGAGAGAAACTGTTCTAAGTGGTACTTTTTGATGAACTACTTCACAAAATAGAAGTGATTAATTGAATTGTCAGATTGCACACAAGAAGAACCATAATCACCTCATTCTAACATTGTTAAAATATGGTTTATTATATCATTGTATAGCTAATATCATTATTCTTTAGGACAGGGTCAGTAGCTTTAGATGACTTTTCAAATATAAGTAAAACTAGTCATTTGAAAGAAACAGCCCCAACAAATTCATGTGCAGTAGGTTTTATTGGTATCAGGTAATTAAGAGCTACAAGGGGCTTCATTTTCCTCTCTCTCTTACTTAAAAAAAAACAAAAACAAAAAACAAAAAAACCAAACGTTATCAGATTTGCTCTTGCCTCTACTACTGTTATTTTCTCCTGTTCAAAGAAGAAAAACATTCAGTCTTCAAAAATCAGTTTGCAGTTTGGCATTAAAATACCCAAAAATAATTTCACCTCCAGTCTTTTTCTCCCCTGTCCTTCTATCTCACCATAGGGAAACCTCGCTTATTAGAGGATGGGGCTTCACTGTGGTAATGAATCCCTAACCAAAGTCAGAGGAGTACAGAAAAAGAACTTCTGCCCTACCTATTTATGTCCTCTCCAATTCTTCCCCAATAATCCCATGTCCCCAAACACCACATCTCTACATTTAATACCCCCTCGGTACTGCTTTTTTTGGCCAGGGTATCTCTATATGGGCAGAATTAAGGTTGCCTGGGTACCCAGCAGTCAGAAAATTCAAGGACTTTTTAAAAAATGTTTGGGATCATGAAGTTATCAACATGTGTAATGTTTTTATTTGACTAGCCATTAGTTCACCAAGATTTTTATGTGGCAATTGTATATATTGCTTTATAGAAATATAAAGGACAGGCAAATTAGTTATGGCACAGTAATTGTGCTGCTTAATTTCTTACTATTGGAACACTACCATACTCTTGCTTTGATATCACTTGACTATAAGCACACCATGGTTTGTACAGCGGCATCCAAATCATAGATTCCAAGGCCAGAAGGGATAATTGTGATCATCTAGTCTGATATGCTGTATCACACAGGCCATAGAACTTCCCCCAAATAATTCCTAGAGCATCTCTTTCAGAAAAAACATCCAATTTGATTTACAAATGGTCAGGGATGGAGAATCCACCACGAACCTTGGTAAATTGTTCCAGTAGTTAATTATTCTCACTATTAAAAATTTACATCTTATTTAGAGTCTAAATTTGGCTAGCTTCAACTTTCAGACATTGGATCACATTATACCTTTCTTAGTTAGATTGAGGAGTCCATTATTATATAATTGTTCCCCATGTAGATATTTATAGATTGTAATCAAGTCACCCCTTAACCTTTCCTTTGTTAAGCTAAATAGATTGAGTTCTGAGTCTACTACGATAAAGCATGTTTTCTAATCCTTTTAAATCATTCTTGTGGTTCTTCGCTGAACCCACCCCAATTTCTCAACTAATTTCAGGAATTATTCTGTGATACTCTGAGTTCCCCAAATCTCCATTTCCATTTAAATACACTTGCTGATTAGATGGATTGTCATAATATTTGCATGCTATTAGTTACTTAAGATGCCCATCCACCCAGTGTTATGAAGAAACTGACAATATAAATGATACCATCACAAATATATTCAGCTAGCTAAGAAACTGCCTCTCCACTTCATGTGTTACCACCAGGGTTCTGATGACTGATGCAGGTGCTCTAGGTAACAGGCCGCTGGCTTAAAGGGGAGGGCAGCTTTGAAGGATCCATGGTATTGATTAGTTCTGAGCACTCTATTTTCCAAGGCTTTTCCTGAAAATACTGGTTGAGATCTATAAAAGATGCTATGGCAGGGAAGACTAAATTATGATAGGTTGATTAAATGACTGGCATATTTGGGAAGATGGGGATCAACTTTGGCAAGGATGGGTAAGTCTTTTTATTATGAATACTGACCCTTTCGTTTTTTAATATATCAAAATATTTGAAAAAGTGCCTGGGATATGTTGGTTTTAAATTAAATATATGTAAATGAATAGTAACTATTGACTCAATGTGCATATATTACTTTTATACGGGCCTATGACAATATGGCTATTCCAAACACTGTTTCATTAAACTGGTAGCTGCCTGTATCACCTTTGTTCTAGTAGTGAAAGACAACACAGGAGCTGAACTTGAAAACTCAAGACAATTGTGTTTTAAAATGAACGTATATTTATAATTTTAGGATTACATTTTGAAAACTGTCCTCCTATTTGGGGCTGGCAGTCAATTGCAAGCACATATAACTGAGAAGGCAAACAATAGTATTTAGATTACAACTACCTTATTACATATGTAAATCAGGTGGTTAACCATCTAAATGCTTTAATGTGCCAGGACTTTACTGTGTGTATAAAGCTAGAGGCTGAAGTACCCTTCATACTTTCAGTCCTTAAAATGTATATATGTTTGTTAAATATATGGAATCGTAATGCTTCACACGCTAAGGGCAAATATCAGGGTTCTCCATGTTCTACCACTGAAAAGCTAAAGAGAAATTCATTTGTCTTTATAGGTTTCAGAGTAGCAGCCGTGTTAGTCTGTATCCGCAAAAAGAACAGGAGTACTTGTGGCACCTTAGAGACTAACACATTTATTAGAGCATAAGCTTTCGTGGGCTACAGCCCACTTCTTCGGATGCATATAGAGTGAAACATATTGAGGAGATATATATACACACATACAGAGAGCATGAACAGGTGGGAGTTGTCTTACCAACTCTGAGAGGCCAATTAAGTAAGAGAAAAAAACTTTTGAAGTGATAATCAAGATAGCTCAGTACAGACAGTTTGATAAGAAGTGTGAGAATACTTACAAGGGGAGATAGATTCAATGTTTGTAATGGCTCAGCCATTCCCAGTCCTTATTCAATCCTGAGTTGATCGTATCTAGTTTGCATATCAATTCCAGCTCAGCAGTCTCTCGTTGGAGTCTGTTTTTGAAGTTTTTCTGTTGTAAGATTTGTCTTTAGTTTCTCCTAACTTCCTCTTCTCTATTAGTAGTATTTTTCTACTATCTTCCTCCCTTTCTGTCAAAATCACACAGGCCTTCTTACCCTACCTCAAACCCATCACTCAGTGGCAAGAACATCTTGCCCTCTTTCGAGTGCACTTCCCACCTGATTGCCTTCCCTACAAGTTCACCCATGGTGCATACCTCATTTCTGTCTCACTTCTGGCCTTCTGCCTCCCCAATATTGATTTCTGGCCTTAGCTGCTAGTGAGGGAACTGTATCAGGAGGACTAGAGAAGCAAGCTGAGTTGGGCTGGGACTTGAGCCACTGAAAACTCCTGGTCATCTGCTCGTCAAGTGTTTAAAAATCCTTCTTTTCTTACCTCCCCATCAGCACAGAGCACTTTAAAAACTTAGCCAATGCCCAGTTTTCAGCCTCCTGGAAATGAGTCAGCTGACTCATGGCTGAACAGCATACATTATTTAAAAATAAATTATAAGCATTATAAAGAATTATTTGGGGAGGAGGGAGACAACTGTAGCTGCTATTACCCTAAACTGATAAACTAGCCATTATATACTAGATATCAAAATTCCACCTCTTGAGTAAATATTAATTAATGAGTTGCTAATGTCCAAATGCTGAAAGAGACTAACTTCTGATTGGCCACAATTTGGTCATTAAAGAGTGGTAATTAATGACAGATTGCACACAGTGCTAACCAACAAAACAAACGAAAACCTGCTCCTCTCCTTTCACAAACATTGAAACAAACAATTCTGAAATAACGGCAGCTTTCAAAGAATAGTTCCAGCTATTCAGAAGCACCTCAGCTAATGAGTGTATAGAAAAGAATTTATCTGAAGAAGAAGAAAGTGAAGCTAAACAGCCTTTCAGGCACATGAAACCAGCTCAGAGAAAACTCTTGAGATGTGGCAGCAGCTACTTAAGAAGAAAATTCAACTGAAAATAATGTACAAACAGCTCAGTTCACAATCTCAGTAATGTAATTTTTTTCTCCTGCCATTTACTGCTCAGATCATAATGAGTGTTGAAGGCGGAAATGAAAATTCCTCTAGCTGGTCGTTATATGTAGGATCATGACTTTAAAATCATATATTATTGCTTACTTTCTAAGGTAGTCACTGTAATATCAGTTATGATTAACTAATATAGCATCTTTGAGATGCCATGTGTACTTTTGCAGGGATTCAGTTGTAATTCACCATTAATATATTGAACCATTATTTTAAAATGTTACTAAATTTCTTAAAATACTATGTTGAAAAAAAAAATCAGACCAACCAGAATTTTGTGTGTGATGGAAAAAGAGTTAATTTTAAACAGCCAAATATAACATTTTAAATTATATTTTAATAGACTGTTATTGAGTAGTAACACTTCAGAGTTGAATAAAACTGTCTTATTTCTAACTAGCTTGCTCGCAAGTAATACAACCATTCCTGCTAAAAGGTTTGCAGACAAACTTTTATTTTGCAGAAATATTTTGGATAAATACTGTAAGCTCTCGAACAAAGGACGGTTGTCAGGTTCTTAGTATGTAATCGAAAATGGTAATGTTCTATGTAGTGCTTTAGTTTTGTAATAAGTCACTGTGATAAGGTTAACACTTCAACACACACCACCATACAAATAAGAATACCCAAAGATGAAAATTACTTTGCTTATGTTGCTGTATTAGAATTTTATTTGCTAAAGGGTAAAAACAGATTTGCAAAATTCACAGTTAACTTAAAACAATAGTTTTAAACCTTTTATTCCGAGCCCTGACTGCCTTCAGGAGGGAGAGAACATCTGGTTATTTAAGGAACACAATATGTTCACATTTTCGATGACTTTTATTTCTAATTGGGTTTTTTAATTTTTTTTTATTTGAACAACTCTAGTTAGAACTATGTTTTTAATCACTTTATATTCTTCTGCCTGCCCTCCCTCAACATCTCTACTTCTTCATCTAACAGTATTTGCTTTGAAAATTCACAGCACTACCCAACAGTGGTGATGTGGAGAAAAAAAAATGGAAAAACTTAGGTACTTTTGGGGTATTCTATTCAGAGACACACCTACAATCAATTCCTTTGGGTATATTACAAGAACAATTCCTACTATTGCTCCAGTTTCTCACCACACACACACACTTTTACATATAAAGTCAGTTTTCACATAACTTTCTATTTTGAAAAACCCTAAATAGATAGAAATCCCATTGGTAGATATAACTGGGAAGAATTACTGCTTACTGAAGAATTGGAAATTCGGAATAAGTGTCTTGCTAAGTGAGTTCACAGCGTAGCCCTGAGTGGGGGCAATAACACAGATTTCAAATTTCAAGTTTGAATTCCAGATTTTCTTAACAACTGGGGATAATCAAATGCACTTTGGGCACTATGTAGGCCCAAGTGTGGCTCTGTAAATATGAAGTCTTCTGTGCTTCCCCTCAGAAGCAGTTGCATTAACTTGTTGTTGGCTATTACAGAGCTGTATGCTCTGTTTCCAGGACGCTTCCAGGCTCTTCCACTAAGGACAGTTATAAATTTCAGTCAACAAAAAGTGAGAGGGCCATCAGGCCAAAACCTTACCATCAATCCTCAACAAGAAAACAGGGGAAGGATGTGACATTGATACCAGGGGGTATAAAGAGGAGGAATGGGATGCAATGAAGAAAAGGCAAATTCAGATTGACTACAGAATCATAGATCCAGAGCTGGAAAAGCCACATTAGTTAGGTCCATCTACTCCATTCCCCAGAGGCTATGGTAAGACTGTTCCCCACATAACATTTTCTACAGTTTTGTCTAGATTGCAAGAAAAACTCCCCAAGAGTGAGATTATTTGGTATTTAGCTATCTTTCAAGGATAACCTCCCAAAGAAATACATATTAGTAAAGTACCTACCCTGCTTTCAAGCTGAAACCCTGCTCCTCCCATTACACTTCTGAACTTCACTGTCTGTCCAGTTGAGATTTCAAGCTCCGACGGATAGAGACCAGGTCTCCCTTACATGTTTACAAGACACTGAGCACACTTGCTATGTGAAACAAATCATACTGGAACATGAACAATTGCCCATAGAGTGCAGTGGAAGCTCCATGGGATGGCACAATAAAAACCATAGAAAGCCTCGGAAGAAACCTTATAGGGAACCTGCCCTAGCTCAGGGGAGGCAAATTGCATTGAACCTAATATGCCTTCTGCATCTACTGTTCCTAATGGGAAGTGCACAGGAAAGCCTTAAGGGGTAGAGAAGTCAGCAAGTACAGAATTTGCTAGTCATAACTTCCAGGTTACACTACTGTGCAGAGCCTTCTAGCCTCTCTTTGCCTCTCCCCTCAGGGAGAAAGGAAGAATTAAACTATTGTTACACTTGCAGCAGAGAGGACATTTTAATTTTCCCACGTGTACTAGCGCACAGCCCCATACAGACTTCTGGAGTTTCGGTGACCCAAAAGGCCGCAGATATAGATGCAAACATCCTTGTGTAACAACCACAGAACTCCTTTCTTTTCGTTCTTTTCTTTCATTCCATGGCAATTATGATGGACTTATACAATATTTAATATGTAAGTCTTCCACAACACAGAATTCAAACCACTACGAACGAATCCCAACTCATTTAGAAACTGGGTTTAACTCACATGTGCTTAAGGACACAGAGATGAGCCTTAAAGTTTGTCTAGGGAAAATAAAGAACAGGTAAAGGGAGTATATATCCCCTCTCTCAGCTCAAGAGGTAACTGTTCTTAAGGAAAGGTCCTTGAGAACAAGCTTGGCCTCTTTATCCCAGGAAGCATAGCTTTTTTTAATGCAGTCTTGAAACCAGCAAGCCAATGTCATGTGAGAGGCTATTAAGCCTTTCTTAGGGCTCTTCATTCTCATACATTGTTGAGGACTGCAAAATGACTCAACTTTCTGGAGGTCTTAGGGCCTTGAACATTGTTGATAAGAACGCTGTGGCTTGGCTTCACCGGATTGCATATATCAAAATAATAATAATAATAATCAATCATCATCATCATTTCTGGGAAGATCTTCTTTCTAACTTCCAGAGTTCTGTTCAGGTAGACAAGCACAGCCATACAGTGGATGTGAAGGCACTTTTCATTTGTGTTTGTGAGGACAGACAAAAAAAGGAGGATCACTTCGTGACAAGTAGCGGGGGAAATCATCTTACGTAGAAATTGGGGAATGGTCTTAATTATCCTTATCCGCATGGCAATACAATTAGGGATGAAAGGCTCATTTTTATGCAGGCTCTTCTCACTGAACAGAGGACTATTTGAAAGGTAAGGTAAGAAATATGTCCAGACCTCTCTTAGGCTATGTCTACACTTGTCTATGAAGAGTACATACACTGCATGCCCCCCTAGCATGGGTATAAAGAGCAGTGTAGACAGTGAGGCACGGTTAGGCACAGTTTTGACGGTGAGTAAAGACAATGCCAGAATCTTAAGGTCTACACCTTACATAGCTCTCTACATACTCAAGTAGTGCCTCCCACGTCTACACTACTATTTTTAGCAGTGTAGGGTCACGTTGCTTCCCCACTGCCGGAGCCTTCCTACACAGCTAGGAAAGATTCCAGCAGAGGGGAAAGGCTCTGGCATCTCCCCGCTGTTGGAGCCTTTCCCTGCTGCTTCCCCTTGCCAGATCCTTTCACTATGACATGGAGCTAAACACTGCAGGATGGACACAGCCTGCTTTTCACTCCAACGCATAGCTACGTGCACCCTACACACCACCACCTCAAAAGCATGCATGAGGATGTTTAGCATGAAACTGAAGTCTCATGAGGCTCAGATTGGGTGGGCCTTGTCTTTAGCTTGTCAGCTTCCATCTGCTGGAGACAGGAAAACAATTGAGCAAGAAGTCAGGGAGTCAGGGGGTGGGAGGTTGGCCCCATCTGCTAGTAGGAAGATCTATACACACATTGCCTGAGCTGGCACAGAGGGCAGCTTGAGAATTTTTAATCATTATTAAATTAGTCTCATGTACCAACATATTCTTTTTGCTGAATTAAACAACATGTGCCAGATTCAGTTTGATGGCTTAGCACAATTTCTTCCCCTTCCCCTCAACATCTTCCGTTTAAAAATATTTCTGCTTTGTTTTGAAAAGAGAAGGCAAGAATGTAAATGCTGAATAGTTTGATTTCACAGTCTGCTGCCTAAATCTTGAAAAAACAAACTTAATATTACAAACTTTCCTAAGCATCAGGGAGATGACGGATTTTACTTCTCATCTTGAAAGAAATCTATGCGCAAGAGGAATGAGGCAAGCAGCTGTGAGGACACAGATTTCTGCAGAAAACCGACACAGAAACAAGGAGACAATTTTTCTTAATCTATAAAAGAATACATGTCAGAATCTAATGACATTTTGCAGAAGACAGTCACCAACTGATAAAAGTGCAGAAATTCTTCTATTCAGAGGTAACTTGAAGGAAGCTATCTTAGACTGCCCATTGGCAGCCTAGTGATGTGACATGCTCAGACAATCCTAAAGCTGGCAGCACAACTTCTGAGAACTGCTAAGGATCCAGCTACCAAGAAGACTGTCATCCACAGCATTAACTCAAATACTTTATTTTAAATATAAGGTTAGCTCTAAAGCTGCCGTGTTCTTTTTAAAAAAAACTGTAGATCAGTAATTTTACTGATGTCAGAAACATTACAGTAGTAAAATACACTTTAACAAGTGTAAATAAAATCTGTGTGAAACTTTGAAGACTAAGAGCGAATCTCATTTTTAATTAAAAAAATGACATCCTACAACATTTGGATGCTACTGACCCCCTAGGCGCAGCTATGGTTAGCTTGCAGAATTAATAAATCACATGTATAAAAGTCTACTAGGAAATTGTGCTATGACTTTTAGACAGTTTACGTTACCCTACACCTTAAATATAAATATAAATATATATTACCATAGCCCTGTAAGTATACTTTGGCATGTGGTCCACTGTGAAGAATATGAACTACTGACAAGTATGAACTACTGACGGGTGGGGAAAACCTTTACTGGGTAGTTATTTGACTTACTGGAGCTGTTTGCTTAGCACAATGGCAGAAGATGACCACTTAAGACCTGGGGGAACCATAATCTAATTTCACCAGACAATTCTCCTCATGAGTAGTCAATGAGGAAGAATGTGGCAGTTTCCAGAAGTGGCTCTTTGAAAAAGTCGTCCCCCCCCACCCCAAATGTAGGATACTGTGTCTCATTAACATTTTGTAGCACTTGGAATGTTTTATTAAAGAGGTTTATTTCCTGTACTGGTAATATTTAGCAATGGGTATCTTACCTTTGGATCTCTGAGAAACAGTGCTCTTAGGATGAGTGAGTGTACATCTCCTATAGGTGGATAATGCATCAGAAGTCCCAAACAGGTCTGATAATTACTTGAGATCACTAAAAAATAAAAATGAATAAAAATAAAAAAAAGGGGAATATACACACACATATTTTGGTCTTCTACAGGAAACATTTTTTTCTACACACCCATCATGGGCAGATTTAGCAGCACTTCCTCATGATGAGTACAAACAGACCCTCTGAACTCAAGTTTTGCTTAACACAAGGAAGAGGTTACAGAATCAAGCCTTATGTGTTGTGTGGGCTTGATCCTGTGCCCATGGACGTCAATGTTAAAGTTCCCATTGACTTCAATGGGGCACTCTGAGATTCACTATGCAATTACGTTCTCTTTCCCCCACAACTATTCTTTACTAAAATACCCTGTATGTTCTTCAAATAGATATTATTAAACAGACATCTATCACTTTTTGTTCTCTTTAGATTAATTAAAAATCTATTTTTGATAAGACCTCATTTAACATTAGTCTGTGAAATATTTGGGTCTCTGCTGTTCATGTTCCTACATTTACCTGTTGGAGAATCCCAGAGAAATGACTGAAAATACTGAGCAACAGCTAAGGATTCTGAATTCTTGCTTTTACTTTTAAATACTTTTAAATACCTCTTAAAATGTTGTGACTTGAACAGGAGACTTTTCTCTGCCTGAAGTTCATCTCCCATTGTAAACAGATGTGTACATTTCCATTCTAACCTAAGTACACCCTGTAGTTGTTTGCTTGCTCTCTCTCTTTTTTGGCAAATCAACCTAATTATGAGTGCAATTATTAAACACATCTTTTCAGGCAGGTCTATGTAAACTACTTCATTTCTTTTGCTCTATCTAAATTCAGGCAATCCATCTGCTACAGCTGTCAAAGCAGTGCCTATTAATGATGCTTATACTGTGCACCATACAGACTGCCTCCAACAACATTAATTGTAAATAAATTGTAAAGAAACTTTACTGTTTTGAGAACTTTACCAATCAGAATCCTAAGTGAGAAAATATCCTTGCAGAACAAAGTTATTCTGATACAATAAAAAAGCCAAAATAAATTATTGTTTTGTGACCATGCAGACTTACCATCTGATTTTTTTTTCTTTCATGTGAGTAAACCTCATCTCCTCCTATACCTCTCCCTCCCCCCAAGAGAATTATGGGGAAAAGATGCAGGACTGGGCAAAATGAATAATTATAATCTGCGTAGGGAACCACTTTATCATCTTCATTTCCGTTGCTGATCCGACAGCTTGTAATTTCATACATCTGCTTTCATTTGTAAAGCACTCACTTATCCTACTCATTCTTTATCTGTTCTGCCTGTTCTTTTTCTATCCTTTTGTTTTTCTTGCTCACATTCAGATACCTGTTTTTTCTTCTTGAAGTCACAAAGCTAGCATAATGAACACAAGTACAATAGTCTCAGTCAGAGTTCTTTCAGCTGAGTATAATGCAACAACCACATATTATATAGCCAATCAAATTATCATCTTTAAATCAGATTTAAACACACTGTACAGCAGTTATGATTAGGATACTTTTTATTTTATTAGAGCAAATAAAAATGCTGAAAATGGATAGTAAATTCTAAATGCTTCTATAAAGTATAGACATTTAAACTAAAGTATTTCCATTTGAACACGCCAGCCTGTCTTCTATTTTGTAATTGAAAAGGTATTAAATATCTTCTCTCTCTCTCTCTTTCTCTCTCTCTCGGGGACTTGTTTTTTAATTTTTTTTCTCCTTTTCCCCTTTTTTTTTTTTTTTTTTTTTTTTTTTTTTAAGGTACTGGAGAAAATGAGTAAATAGAAAAAAAACCCCAAATTTATTTCAATGATGAAGATTCAAACACTGATAAAACTAATATTTCTAACTATAAGAGAATTACAGTAAAGCTTTAAATTTCATTGGAAGCATTATAAAAAAAAAGCAAGCTAAATTTCAAAATCAAACCTTATCTCAAGGGAAGAATAAAGCTCAACTCTCTGAGACAAAACTTTCTCCAAAGGCAGCCTGAGACTGTGGAATGAAATCCCCCAGGAACTATAGACCATCACAGACCTCACTTATTTCTGCGCCAAGTGTAAGGCGCATTTCTCTGACCTTTCCTTCTGCAATGTAAGCACATAGCAATAGGTACGTTTGGGTCTTCAACACAAAAACCCTACCAAAAGACAGTTCACTGCACACGCTTCTTCCTCTGAGGAAAGGATGAGAGAACAAACAACATATGACAGATGTGCACTATTGGAAGGTGCTTAGACATTACTGTGAGGAGAGCAGTATAAAAACTGATTTAGAATAGAATAGAAGGGTAGGCTCTTCAGCAGTATAAACACTTTTCATTTATATAGTATAGGGGTCTGTCATACATGGATCTGGAAGTGCCTCTGTTATTCACCCCCACCCCCCACTCACTCACATCTTCTCCTTGGTCGTTAGGCTTCTCCCCTTGTACACTCAATTGCCTCCAGTCTTTTGCAAGACATCTTAATGGGAGAGAACACCTCTGCCTGGACCCCGTCTACCAAGACTCTGAATAAAAAGTTAGGTTGCTGAAATTCCCTTCAGCTACTCTCCTTAGGGAGACTGATGGGTTCATGTTTCTTTGGGGCCAAGTATGTGAGTTATCCTATACAACTGTGGTCTTCTTAAAAAAGATTTATTAAAAGTAGAGAGAAAATGATATTGAAACAAAAGAAATGGTCTGCCTAGCAAACCTCATCTGAAAACTTTGTAAATCCCAATGAGGTATATTCCCCTTAACTTACAAGCAGAAGAAAAGAACCCCTTACATGCCTACAAATCTAGTCCCTCTGTGATAATTCCCTGGACAACCTGACAGCCTCTCCCTACTGTCCAGAGAAGTCTCACCATATTTCTCACCTGCTCTGCTTATCAAGACCAAGCTGTTAGAGTTCATTATCATATCAGGGTAGGTGACAGTAACATTTCCATAAAAGAGAGCTTGATCAGGAGTAACATCTGGAGGAAACACCAAAGTCCATGTCCCCATTACAAGAACTATCCAATTTCCATCTCAGCTGGTCATTGTGGTAGCATAGATTTACTTTTTTTCAAAACCCTCTTATCAATTTGCCTTTGCCATGAAATATACATCATCAACAGACTTCAGGCGAACTGTAATATCAACTAGGGGTATGTCTATACTTACCCGCTGGTCGGCGGCAAGCAATCGATCTTCTGGGATCGATTTATCGCGTCTTGTCTAGACGCGATAAATCGATCCCGGAAGTGCTCGCCGTCGACGCTGGTAATCCTGCTCTGCGAGAGGAGTAGGCGAAGTCGACGGGGGAGCCTGCCTGCCGCGTGTGGACCCGCGGTAAAGTACCTTTAAGTTCGAACTAAGATACTTCGACTTCAGCTACATTATTCAAGTAGCTGAAGTTGCGTATCTTAGTTCGAACTGGGGGCTTAGTGTGGACCAGCCCTAAGATATGCCAATGAGGCACAGTAAAAAAGTACTTTAATAAGCGTTTAAAAGAAGGGTTAACAGAGAAGGATTATGTGACTTCCCTGAGACCACACAGCAAGCCAGTGGGATAGCCAGGAGTAAAACCTAGGAGTTCGGGCTCACAATCCTCTTATTTACCCACTAAACAACACTACATCCTATGAAGAGATTCTTGGGAAACTGAAATAGTAGTCAAGTAACATAACATTTCAAAGGCAAAAGTGAGAACAGTAAAAAACATGCAAAGAAAAGAAGTACAAAGTGAAACACTGCCAAATATGGAACAAGTTAAAAACTAAATACAATAGTAGAAATGCCCTATACTTTTGTCTGGACGATGACTGCGAACTTTCCTCAGGGAAAATTTTTTCAAATTCAGTAGATAGGATCAATTCTTGTTTTTACTTTTTTCCTATTTTCTTTTGTGAAAAATAAGTTGAAATAGTTTCTAGAGAGACTTGCAAAGATTTGGAATGCCTCTAAGGCCCACCAGCAAGTAACAGAAATAAACCTAGTGTGTTGTGGAAAAGCTAACTTTTCACAAGGATAAAAATAAGTACTGAAAAAGAAGGGTCGCCCCAATATGGAGGAAAGTATATAGTATATTGTAATATAGAAGCTTTGTTCCAGAAAGGAGAAACAGCTAACTCAGAGATAATCTTGCTTCTGGGTTCCTCTAATTCTCTGTGTTACTACAAATCAGAGGATGGCATATCCCAGATGAGGGGAAAATCTAGAAATGTCTGTGACAAGAGGCAGAAAGGACAGTCTTAGGGATAACCAAGCACAGTAGCATGCTATGGCACTTGTACAGTCTTTTGAAATATAATGAAAGACATCCAGAAAGATGGTCTGGCAGATGTTTGCCACAGGCTCTTTTTTGGCTGTTCTGTCTAGGAGGGAGTGAACCCTCTAGTTGAGAGGGCAGCTATAGGGAAAAAAGGAAAGATTTTTCCTTATGGTCAATATGTCTCTGATGCATAAAATAACCCATCATGACAATCTTTGGATATTAGGAAATCCAGTATTAGTATTTGGAATGAGCAATTTGTTAGCCTTTCCATAATGGTTGGTCCTTGTACTGAATTGTTTTCATTATATGATTTGTCAAACAAAGCTGCAACTGTACATAATCTTAAAGTTATAAAAAGTGGCTATTACTTTTACCACTTCCAGTCTAATTCAAATGAACTCCTTCAGAATAGACTTTTTAAAAGCTTCCTACTTTACAGTCCAATCGAACTCCCCTTGACTTAAAGAGAATCACCTGGGAAATTTGCATAAAAAGGCAAAGACGAACCACCTTTGGAGAAGAGTTGAACATTGTTGAAAAAATTTGGGGAGGCAGATAAGAATTCAATGCATTGAAATTAATAATGTTAAACTCTTGCTATAAAACTCTTTTCTTATCTGGATCTTGTCTGAACTAGCAGCATTGGTTTGACTAGTAAAAGACTTTAAAATAAGGCCTGCAAGTTTTAATTTAATCTGTTTTCCTATTCAGTTTAGCTTAAAGGACAGCATTCATTTGAAAGCAGGGTTCTGGGACAAAGAGCAAAAGTTTCTGCAGAACATCATTATTCGAATGGTACAAAAATTCGCTAGTCTACGAACTGGAAATATTTTTACATTTTTATGACTGCTTGCAAAATGTGTTTGAATTTTCCTGAAAGGGCAAATTTACTTGTGTTTACATATTTTACAGCCTTCCCAAGCATGCTGAATAGGAGCTGCAAAATGCAAAATTAGATAACAATTAGATAAGCTGTAGAAAGAATTGCAACCTGTATCCTAAATATTAAGCAAGGAGAGAAAGAAAGTTTGCCAATGATCAGTATCTGAAAAAAGCAAAAAGAGAAAAACTGCCAGATGTTGAGCATTCTTCAGCATGAGAAAATATAGATAATATTAAACTGTCAGAGATGGTTTTTGTTGTGTGGTTTATGGCTTCTGGAAATTCTGTTCACTACGGAATGCAGCATCTTGTCTTTATGAAAGCTGCCTTATTTGCGTGATAGTGATCTGTCTCAATGGCTCCAGAGGAAAGTAGACACACCCTCCTCTAAACACTTTGATGTCCTTTATCTCTTTAGCAGCCTTTTTACAGAACCAGCTGGAACCTTCTGAAAGACATATTAAACCTCATCTTCAAGAAGGAGAGCCTTGATGAATTCAACTTGGCAGATCTTCTGTAGGTAGCTGTATCAGAATAAATACAGGTTAACAATTCTGTGTTGTCTGGACACACAGTTAGTTGTGCCTTCCTGACGAAGAGGTAACACCAGATGCACGTAACTTTTTCTCAGAAGGAAAGAGGTCGCCAGGACTATTAAATCTGACTCACAAGCATGTTTGTGTGTGAATTTCCTTTGGTTGTGCATCAGGGCTTTTCATCAACATACCTATTAGAGTAACAGTAGTGACATTGGATGCTGTAGAACCTCTGGATACCACTGTCCCTTTTACAGAAACTGAACTTGACAGACAGGATGATCACGTTACCTAGTAAAAAATAGTGAATGTTCTTGTTGAAGCTAGGATAGATGCAATAGCTTTCAAACATATTTTAAGACTCAGGCTGTCTGCTGAGCAACATGGGCTTGATGCCCTCTTAGTGGGGCTCAGATACCCTGCTGTGGTCCTTGGTCTTGGCTTCCCTTGGTGGTGCTTAGATGCTAGCCTGGCTATGTGGGACAGCTCCCTATTAGCAGGGGTTGGATATCACCCTGGGTTCATCTCCCTCTTCCCCCTGACTTACTGGCTCCATGGGTCAGCTTGGAAAAAACTGTAAGTGGTGGTATCTCCTAAGCAACACCCACTCTTGGTTTCAAACACTAGATTGTGCAGATCTTCATAGTAGTCATATCTATCATTTCTTACACGCTTTGATCAGCAGCGAAATAGTTAATGTTAACATTTAAATCAGCATTAGGCCCAGTAGATACCACAATATTGAAAAGTATCAGGGGGTAGCCGTGTTAGTCTGTATCTACAAAATCAACAAGGAGTCTTATTTGCAGTGTCCTCACCCACAACCACTTCAGATTTGGGGACAACTTATACCTTCAAGTCAGTGGCACTGCTATGGGTACCCGCCTGGCCCCACAGTATGCCAACATTTTTATGGCTGACTTAGAACAACACTTCCTCAGCTCTCGTCCCCTAGTGCCCCCCCTCTACTTGCGCTACATTGATGACATCTTCATCATATGGACCCTCGGAAAGGAGGCCCTTGAAGAATTCCACCTGTACTTCAACAATTTCCACCCCATCATCAACCTCAGCCTGGAACAGTCCACACAAGAGATCCACTTCCTGGACACTACAGTGCAAATAAGTGATGGTCACATAAACACCACCCTATACCGGAAACCTACTGACCGCTATACGTACCTACATGCCTCCAGCTTCCATCCAAGACACATCACATGATCCATTGTCTACAGCCAAGCCCTAAGATACAACCGAATTTGCTCCAACCCCTCAGACAGAGACAAACACCTACAAGATCTTTATCAAGCATTCTTAAAACTACAATACCCACCTGGGGAAGTGAGGAAACAGATTGACAGAGCAAGACGGGTACCCAGAAATCACCTACTACAGGACAGGCCCAACAAGGACAATAACAGAACACCACTGGCCATTACATACAGCCCCCAGCTAAAATCTCTCCAGCGCATTATCACGCTCTACAACCTATCCTGGAAAATGATCCCTCACTCTCACAGACCTTGGGAGGCAGGCCAGTCCTTGCTTACAGACAACCCCCCAACCTGAAGCAAATACTCACCAGCAACTACACACCACACCACAGAAACACCAACCCAGGAACCAATCCCTGTAGCAAACCTCGTTGCCTACTCTGTCCCCATATCTACTCTGGCGACACCATCAGAGGACCCAACCACATTAGCCACACCATCAAGGGCTCATTCACCTGCACATCTACTAATGTTATATATGCCATCCATGTGCCAGCAATGCCCCTCTGCCATGTACATTGGCCAAACCGGACAGTCCCTCCGCAAAAGAATAAATGGACACAAATCGGACATCAGGAATGGTAACATACAAAAGCCAGTAAGTGAACACTTCAATCTCCTTGGTCATTCTATTACAGATTTAAAAGTCACTATCATTGAACAAAAAAACTTCAGAAACAGACTTCAAAGAGAAAGAGCAGAAGTAAAATTCATTTGCAAATTTAACACCATTAATCTGGGCTTGAATAGGGACTGGGAGTGGCTGGCTCATTACAGAAGCAGCTTTTCCTCTCCTGGAATTGACACCTCCTCATCTATTATTGGGAGTGGACTACATCTACCCTGATTGAATTGGCCCTGTCAACACTGGTTCTCCACTTGCGAAGTAACTCCCTGCTCTCCATGTGTCAGTATATAATGCCTGCATCTGTAACTTTCACTCTATGCATCTGAAGAAGTGAGCTTTTTACCCACGAAAGCTTATGCCCAAATAAATCTGTTAGTCTTTAAGGTGCCACCAGACTCCTTGTTGTTTTCACAATATTGAAATAAATTCACTGCCCAAAATCTTCCTTAATAGTTACAGTTGACTGTCCATTTCTTGTACCCTTCCAGAACATCGAGTGCATCTATACTTAACCTTCTGAAAACCAGATAATACCAAGTTAAACTGCATACCAGCCCTGCCCTGTAATCTTATCTCTGCCCCCTGGACGTGGCAAGGGCCACTGGGGATATATAGAAGTATGTTTTAGCCCAGCCTGTCCAACAATAAGCAGACACGAGGCATGACTAAGTATATGTGGCATTTTATATGGGAATGTTGAGTCCCACAGAACTGTTTTCTCTCTTTTTTTTAATGCACTCCAACTGCCCTTCACTGTGCTAGGGACAGCTGTATTGACTGGTGCAGGGATTACTTTGTAGCAGTTTGCCACAGATCACACTGTGATATAAGGAGAGGTGCATCTGCTCTCAAAGGGATCATGGACCACTCATTTCTGTAGTCATTTGTGTGTGTTGTATAAGTAGAGAAACACAATAGTCTATTCCTGCTATGGGGATTCAGAGCAATCTGGTAGCATACATGATGTCAGTGCACTACAGGGTCAGAGATACACAATGTTCCAGAGGGAATCCTTAGGACAAAAGTCAACATGTAGTGACATCTAGGAACTCTGGGGCAGTCAAGAATAGGAGAGATGATACTTGTTCAGTCTGCCCTAAATGTGACTTTTGCCTTAGTGAGGACAAGCTCTGACTGTTTCTCCTGCTATATCCTTATGCTGCATCCCCACAGTGCTTGATCTGGAAAGACAGAGTGCTACGATATCTGTCAAGGCAAGCTGGGAGATCACTCCACGAAGGTAGGATTAAAGTTGCAGGGCAGTAGCAGGGGCAGAGTTAAGGAGACACCAGCATTTCCATTTTAATAGAGGTGAAAAAAGGTCTAAAAAATTCTGTCTTTTGGGTTAGAGCACCGTTTTTCAATGTTCTTGTAGTTTCTGCACTACTTGATTATTTTATAGCAGTTTGTGGGGAAAATATCTGGGGTTTGTTATTTTAGAATGCTGAAATTTGTTTTCTGTGTTTATTTTTCAAGATAAACAAATTACTGTTTTGACTGATCACAGTATCCTGGCATCACAGTTAATGTCAACCTAATACCTGTCCTTAGAACAGAGTTTTCCATTATGGATACTTTCCTGATGCTCAGCAACCACTTTGACCATGCTGAACGGGATGAGAGGTCCAGCTACTTGCTTTGGTTTGGTCACATTCAATCCCATTGGTTCAGAAAATGGGTGAGGAGCATATGGCATGATTACATTACCTTAATGCTGCTGTAGACTAGTGTCCTTCATCTTCCTTCTATTTAATTAATGCTATTTTCCTTGATGATACTTCTAAAGTAAAATCAGAGCATGCATGTGGATTTTAAAGAACTTTGATGTATTGACTCCTAAACCAGAAACTTTGTTCACAGGGCAAAATTTCCAGAAGCAAGTTCTGCAGAACGTATCCAGAGAGCAACTAATGTGCACAAAACACATTCTCAAAAAGCAGCCACAGGTAGGACGCACATGGTGCTGCTCAGGTTCAATGGCCATCTTACTTAGTGTATCAACTTATTCTGATATCCGGCTATCTGCAAACACTCGCGCTTTCAACAGAGCCTCAGTCCTGCTACATATGTACAAGCGTCTTGACCCTAGCCACTTTGTAGGTCCAAATTTTACCCTGAATAACATTTAAAATAATGCTTCTTCAAAAGGAATAGTGGGTGCAAGGCACTCGCTGAGATCTATTGAGTTGTTGGGTAAAAATCAAGCTATAGTTTGATCCCCAAATGAGTGTTAAGAGAAGTTAAAAGAACTGTAAAATTTTGATTACACATGCCTTGATTACACGTATAACTCACGAACCATTGGATTAAACAATCTCAAATTTGGACAACTATCCTGGATTCCCACGAGGCACAGCAAATTTCAAGACAATCCAAGTAAATATGTGGATTTTAGAGCACTTAGACAAATCAGCTGCTAAATAATAAACTAGTCTCCATCTTAACTATGGTTGAGTTATAGAATTAGGGGCAGTTCACATCTTTCAGTACTATTGTTCCAGTCTGTAGCCAATCTATACTCAGCTAACATTCTGAAAGTTTTCTTAGCAACCAGAAGGACTAGATCTTAACATACTGGAGAACAAAATGGCAGTCTCAGTAAAAGCACCTGTTTGATGACCTTAATGAACCAGCTCAATCCAACGATTATATCAAGAAGTCAGTTAAGGGTCTCCCTTTGTATCTAGTTATTTTAAATTGTATGGAATGTTCAACTCATATGAGTCTGTAACATGATTGCATACTAAAGATCTTTATAAACGCTGTGCGGAAAAACTGATGTGGGTGCACACAAAAGGTCTAATTTTCCAACAGTTCAGTGTTTGTAACATCTCCAAGATCAGGTTCTAAATAGTTGGAAATAAATAAGCATTTGATAGAAGAGTGATTCTTCTCTATTAGGGATTGATGAACCACAAAGCTTGTAAAAATATGAAATGTGGGGAATAAGACACCCCAAAATAAGAACAAAATGTAACAAAATTTGAAGATAAATAGAATAATATAAAGAGAAGGAAGCATAGTTGGTTACATTCCGGCTGTTAATATTATGCAAGATTAGTGAATCCTTGGGGACTAGGCAATGTCAGGATAAAGGAAGTCTGGGTTCAGAATCATCTGATGTTATAAGGTTTTCATGATGATCACCGCCAACCGCAAATGGAATGGACACCATATTTGCCTAGGACAACAGATGGCTAATTAAGAAAATGAAACCTTTATTTTTCAAAAACTTGGTCAGGATCTTTCCTATTGCTGGTGATGGGGATGTGGTGTAGATAAACTTCCCTCCAGAGTGAATGGACAAGGCATCTATTGCAATCTTAATGAACACTGGTCATTCTGTGCTCACAGAAGTATGAAATAGATTTTTCTCTGGTGCTCCTCCATTAAAGATCCAGCTTACCCCTGACCCAGTAACCATCCATGGACAGAGGCAGGGGTCTGTGGATTAACTGTGCCTGTCTGTGATCAAGTTTTCATTTCTTGCCAGCCAAGTGATGATTAGGAGTGTATTGTTTGACATTGTCCAGTCCTCAGACTTTTAAGGTCTGAAGAGACCATCATGATCATCTAGTCTGACCTCCTGCATCCACATGGAGTCCCAACACATGATTTTATAGAATGATGATACTAATTCTCCCTTCTATTTAAGAAAAATTATGTAATAGAGTAGCCATTTAGTTGAAGTAAATATAACTTCCTGAACATCTTGTTGTATAACAGATATCACAAAAATACTAAGTAAACTCTTCAGAGCCGGGACTGTGGCTCATTTACTTCTGCAAAGTATCCAGCACACTTTTGGGCATGCAATAATAATAATGATAATGGACATATCTGGTTTTAAAGCAGAAACAAACTGTACAAATGGAAAAGCAGTCATTTTGTCTATTCAGCTACTGTCAAATGCTGATGTACTGACAATGGCCTCACATCAGACAAATATGCGAAACATTAGCAGCCTCTCTGTTTTTTTTCTTGAAAGAAAAGATATTTCACTGCTGTATTTTCTGATATTTTTTTTCTGAAATACAAAAATATGCAGTGGTACTACAGTTGCACATTTGTGCAGTGAAAAAAACCCCCATGAAATAAATGTCCTCAAACCTCCTTTCTGAACTCATCAGCTACTGCTCATAGAGACGATATATTTCCATGCTCTAACACAGGGGTCGGCAACCTTTCAGAAGTGGTGTGCCGAGTCTTCATTTATTCACTCTAATTTAAGGTTTTGCGTGCCAGTAATACATTTTAACATTTTTAGAAGGTCTCTCTATATAAGTCTATAATATATAACTCAACTTTTGTTGAATGTAAAGTAAATTAGGTTTTTTTAAATGTTTAAGAAGCTTCATTTAAAATTAAATTAAAATGCAGAGCTCCCCGGACCGGTGGCAAGGACCCAGGCACAGTGTGAGTGCCACTGAAAATCAGCTCGTGTGCCGCCTTTGGCATACGTGCCATAGGTTGCCTACCCCTGCTCTAACATAAGAAAAGAGTATGTGCATACTTCAGATCCAAGATTTAACAAATAGGAAAATACCTTTGATGTTGTGCATGAATTTTTCCACAAAATGGCAGATAATTTTTATGACCACAAAAATGCATTAGGCCTTGATCCTGAAATTGGACATTAACTGTGGGCTCTGTCAGCCTGTGCAGACTCTCATGGACTGATGGGGCTTTGCATGTGTACAGAGGTGCATCTGTGCAGAGCAGGTTTGAGAATCGGAACTTCATGAACATGCTTAAATATTTGTAATCTTCTGAATGATCATGTCATTACAACCACATTTTTCATAGGTACTATATGTAACAATCTAAATTTTTTACTTCACATCTAGTCTATTTTTAAAATAAAGGATAAAATTATAGCAGAAATAGAGTTTCTTGAAGCCATGCTCTTGAGAGCAAGAAAACAAAATACTGTATGTATGGCAGCAAGAACAAAAAACAAACAAAGACTATTTTAAAAAAATCTAACATGCACAGTATTTAAGAACTACTTTATACATGAAAATCTTGTCATTATTACAGCTTTATCATAGGTTGTGGTTGGCTTTGCAATAATTCAGTTTGTTTAAGAACTTCTAATATTAACTCTCATTGTTTAAAATTTATACAGTTTTAAATTTCAAAGTTTCCAGTCCATTCATTTAAAGGATGGGTAATTATTATTGGGTATTTTTAATTAAAACAAAACAAAACCCTAACAGATTAATACTTCAAATGGAAGTTTTTCCACAATATTTGCTTGAAAAAATTTCAGAACAGAAATTGGTATCATAAAACTCCTAAAATGTTTTGTTTTCTCCTCAAAGCTCAGTTACTAGCAATGATAAAAAAAATTGCTGAAAACTGTAAAAGCATATTGAGTATTGATCCACAGACACTCTTTCTTCATAAAGTCAAGAAATGTGAAAAGCTTCCATACTTATTTTGAGTCTGGGTTTGACAGTGTATTCTGTACTTATGTCTGGCTACATTGCTGTACCACCTTCGTAAGCTTAAAAATAATTAAAAATGTCTACATGAGTGTAAGTTATTTATTTTTATATTTATGTTTCCTTAAACAGCAAAGGTGCCCTGCCATCAATTACAAATTCAGTATATCTGGCTTTGGCAAACTAGCTCCCATTTGTAAAAGCTCCTTATAGTGGCTGTACTAGTCATGGGAACCGAAAAGTAAAAGAGGAGCCTGATATGCTGATTCCATACTGATTCTCAGAACACTATTTCAATTCATAGCTACTTCATACCAGTGCTTGTGTCTAAGTTTGCAAGAAACCAAAAGTTTAGGGAGTGCTCATGTGTGCACAAACCACTTTCCCACACCATCCTTTTTTAGTAATAAATAAAATATTGATTTTTTAAAAAAATCTGTTACTACATTTTTCCAACAAAATTTTCAAGACTACTTCCGCTTAATGCATCTGAACAACAGTCAGATTTACTTTTATAGACCATCATAGCTTTGAATCAGGTCATTCTCAAACAGAAACTGGCATTTTAAAACTGCTACAATGAGTTCAGTGGCAGCATCATCACGAGGAATCTAAGGTCCCTATTCTGCTAGTGCTTATACACGATTAACTTTACGTACACAAGTAGTCCCACAACAGTCAGTGGAACTAGTGCATGTATAAAGCATACGCATAAGAATCTGCAGAATTGGACCCTAAAATAGCAGGCATAGATGTGTTTGGAACTGTGTGTCCTAGATTTTGTTGGACCTAAAGTATTATTATAAACTAATGGTAATGGGCATGTGTAAAATTTTCACGAGTGCGCTATAAAATTTGTATAGTGTTATTGTAGCTGTGTCCGTCCCTGAATCTGAGAGAGACAAGGTGGGTGAGGTAATATCTTTTACTGAACCAACTTCTGTTGGTATGAGAGACACGCTGTTGAGCCACACAGAGCTTGAAAGTATCTTTCTCTCTCACCAGCAGAAGTTGGTCCAATAGAAGATATTACCTCACCTACCTTGTCTCTATAATAAAAAGTGATACATATTTTACGACATAAATACATCTCATTATGGAAAGGTGTGATTTGTGTTGTTCTGTTTTAAAAAACAGAATCTTTTAATGACTAGAAATATGTTCTGGTTTATAAATAAGAGCTCCTTAATTAATCATTTAGTGTCTTTTTCCCCCATTCACAAAGACAGAAGTTAAGGATGGAGTGTTAACTTTAACTTTTGATGTTCTTACTTGTCCCAGCCTAACATTCAGATGTATCTACTGCACATTATTAGCACAATAAAGATTTCACCATTGGGCAAATCTCAGAAGTGTGTGTTAAAATAATTTTAAGTCATTTGTTATTTAAATAATATACCCCCATAGAATAAACATGACATATACGTGATTTTTTCTCCATATGTAAATTTCCTTAAATATATATGTTAGAAAATTATGATTAGTTGTCTTAAATGATCATTGCCTTTAGCATTCTCTATTCCTCATATGAATGAGAACAGCATAAAGATATTTCCATAAAGGGAGACTTTTTCAGTATGTCAGCTTTGTCAGAAGGTGGAGCTCTGCACATATCTGTATAACTCTGCTTTATATATGCAATTCACAACTCTGTATAAAAAAGATAATACTATTTGGAAAACAAACCTTGGTTTTAACTCCAATATTCAATGTCTTTCATGAATATATCAGACCACATTTGGTAACAAGGGGCTCCTACTGTAGTTAGCATTTTAAGTAATTTTCAATTACACAAAACACTTTCAAAATGAAATTCAGAAATTTCTGATGCTCTCCACCCTTTTTCTTTTAAAAACTGGGATTGCACTTTAAAAAAAAAAAGATCATAAGGTAATTGATACTTACAGGCATCTCTAATATACAATAACATGGCTACAAAAATGTAGTCAACTAAATCCAGGGTGATGCTGTCAGCAAATAATGCATCCCAGACAACAAGAAGGTCCTGGAGTGGGAATTCTCGTCCAAATAGGAGCCTTACCCATCGCCTAGAAAAAAAACAACACATACATTCAGTAGAAATAATTACAAATATTATTAAGTCAACATATTTATCATAAGATCAGACATGATCTGAAACAATGTATGGAATTTTAAAAAGCATTAAGTTATTTGACAATCTTTTTATTAAGAATTTTATTTTGGGAAGTGCTGTTGTATATCCTAACACAGTTATAGGAGGAAATACTTTAAGGACTTCAAAAGTTTTAATTGACTTAAATGTTATTGTGCATGTGGGACACAGTGGAGAAATCTTATACCAGTCCGCATATCATCATCTTGTACATTTAAATTAATAATGATTTAAAAAGAGGGTGAGAAAATATCATTCAAGTAGGTCTGGAAGAGCTAAGCAGCAGGATGAAGCCAGTGGTTCATTTAAACCTCCAAAAAGTCCAGATAAATGAAGCAGGAATCACTATGGATTGGATTGCAGTTAACAGAAAGGGACCTCTTCCCTTTATGTAACTACACTGTTTGCAGATATGTAAAAAAATATGTTATATACACCATTTTGATTATGTATGTATACTTCAATTTTAATAATTTTTAGAGACAATTCAACAAGTAGAATCACATTCCATGCTGTATATACACATGTTTTCATATTTACCAAAATGTGGAGATCTATCTAGATTACATGGAGTATTTGGTCAACACTGACAGTGCAGAGTGAGCATAGCAGTGTTAGCTAAGAACTCGTCACTCTGTGGTTTCAGGCAAGTCAGCCTCTGTATATCTCAGTTTTCACATCATAAAATAGGAATAATAATGCTAGCGACCTATCTCACAGGTCTGTAGCAAGGATTCACATTTTACAGCTGTTTGAAAAATATAAAATGTTACACAAATGGTACGTAATAGTAGTATTACATTTAAAGTGGTTACATAATGGGCTTATAAGGAAATAATTACATTCTTAACTGGTATATACACTTTATTTACCATAAAATCTTTTAGTCGATGGGAAGCGAAAAGGGAGATTTATTATAATTTTCCTCTAAGCAAATTAAGCCACTTTTTAAAGCTGGCAGCTTATGTAACAAAAATAGAACTAAAAGGCAGCTAGAATTCATAACTAGACTAAACTTACTTCCAAGAGTTGACATTTGACAACCGTTGTACCTTATCTCATTGGAGTTGTAAAGTAACAATTTTTGGGGGTCCCTTGTACCAGAATTTCATTTCTGCACAAATGTGAGCCAATCAATCAATCAATCAATTACAAATTTAGGAAAACAACTTAATTGCTGCATGAATCTGTGCCTAGTAAAAAAAGCTCATAAAAGGCTCATGTTATGAATCAGATTTCATTCACTTCTCAAAACTTTCATTCCAATTTTTTTCCCCTTTAGTGGAACTGTATGTATGAGTGCTAACCCACTGTACAATAATAAACCTTTGTTGAAGACAGAATTTGCAGAACTCTAAGCAGATTTTTTTCCCCATAAGGAACATTACAGTTTTACAACAAAAATATTTAAACTTTGCATATAAAATTATCTTACATCTGTGCTCTTCTGTCAATCTGTTAGTTGTTAATATAAAAATTAGTATAACTTTTTACTTTATAATGTTCAATGTTCTTCTCTTCACTAAAATCAAATGCGCGCTGCCTCCCCTATTTCTACCACTTTCTGTAAATCCTATCTTTAGGGCTGGGTGTTGCAACAAAACAGCCACTGTATCAACTCAAAGCAAGGCTAATCTAGCACATTTAATGTTCTGTATAAGGTGTTTTACTATATAGTGGCACATTACCCTACAGTGCCTAGTCTACAGGAAACTATTATCCTACGGTGACACAAACATTACCCAAACTCTGTATGAAGCCTATTACTTGCAGTAACAAACCCTCCCACCCTTAAACCCACAACTTTCATGTTGCTCAAGCTGTTAGGAGCGAAAGCTCAGCTACGCTTGAAGCATTTGAGCTGACTTTGCTCACAACCTACTGAAATCTAATTCGGGAGGTTTGATAAAACTCTAATACACTTCAAGGGAAAATATACACCATGGTGTAATGGGATTTGTTATTAGGCTTTTATTAGAAATCTCTTTTGCTTCTTTACTACTTCATTATGCAGTGTTAATCGTTTGTGGATGCAGGTTTATTCTGCTCAAGCAGAAATCATTCCTTTTATTCCGCTTTTATATTTTCTCCTGGGAAAGTTAAATCTCAGTCTCCAGAGATATCATGTTCCACAGTTATACAGTGCAGAAGAACAACTGGACTTTTTTAGCAACCATGATACTACCATTAATTATTTGAACCCCTTTGTCCCAATGGGAGCAAACAATTCACACCACTGTAAACCCATGTATAGTGACTATTGTCTCTTCTTCTGTAACATCTAGCTCATAGCATCCATAACTCAAGGATCCTATCATCTATGAACCATGTTGCCATATGGCATGATTTCCATGAGCCTTTACATTCATAAAAAGGGACACTTAGTTTAATGAATCAAGTTTTACATTGGAGCGTTTTCTTCAAAATTAACACGCTTCTATGGATCTTACAAATATTTACAGAGAATTTAAGTTGCACTTAATGACAGCATTGGACAAGATAACCGCTTTTCCTCTTTGCTGGTTGGCTGTGGTTTAATTATTAGTCTGTTTTGTTAATCTTGCTTTATATCTGTTACACCTGCAGATTGTAACTGTCACAACAGTGTACCTTTTATCACATGCAATAATACAATTCATATTTCACCAAACCTACTTAGCAATTAAGTTCTACAAAAACAAAAAGTCCAGAATTTTTAAAGCACCGATAAACCATCCAAGAGTACTACTATTTACCTCTTGAATAACTAACCCTAGCTTCTACTTATGATTCCTATATAATTAAACCACAACTCTCAAGAGATCAGTAATTACTCGCAAGAGATAATGATTCATTAATGGCCTTACAGAATAGAGAAACCAAAGGACATCAATCCTCTGGTATATCTATTAACTATGGGAATGACCCAGTCTTTACCAGGTTTAAATAAAGATCGTCACCATTTTGATTAAGATTAACTGGATAATTCTGTAAGTAGTTTAGAAACCAGATACTTTATTTTAGCTATTGATTTGGCATTTAGGTTTTATCTGTATATATGTCTTCCTTCTTCATTAAGAGCAACGAAATCTTTAAAAATTACTGACCTGAACTACATAAGCCTTAGGAGTTGGGATAGGAAAGTAGAGGTAACGGTGACAGAATGGGAGTAGTTGTGATGGAAAGCTAGTGCAGCACAAAGGAAGACACTGGAGCAAGACAGATGAACACGCATAGATGGGAAGCCATGTTTGTAGGAAGGATGTAGCCTAACTTCAAACATGGACCACAAACACTGAGACTAGGCATCTTGAAATTAGTTGGATGGGGCTAAATCAAAAGTCCAGAAATAGTCACTGAAAGTTTGAGAACACTGAATCCCCAAACTAAGAGCTAACGGTGATTTTCTTAAACCAAGACTCTGACTTTTGAGTGAAATGTTGGCCCCATCTCTACAGGCTATGTACAAGCTGACTGACTCCTTCTCAATGAGACAGAAATATAAAAGAGATCCCTTACATTAGCCTGCACTAGTAAGACCGGATGTATTTCAGAAAATTATGACTTCTTTGGAAGGGAGGTTTGAAGCAGTGATCATGCTGCTAAATAATCTCAGTGCGGGAATTAACAAGACTTAATATTGCTTTACACATGCAACAGAGCTAGTAAAGGTTTGCGTTTATATTAAAGATTAATGCCAATCTTTCAATGTATCACATGCTGTGCAGAGAGCAACACCTATGGTTACCATTGCCCAATACTTTTCAGTATAAGACCCTGTTTTCCAGTTGTAACTTTTCCAAATTTATTCTCAGACTGCAATTTTCCATATTGGGTGTCTGCCTCAGGCTGATTTTTCTTTTTTTCTAAGTTTTTGATAAAGTGGTTTAGCTGTTTGCAAGAACAAACTTAGGAAAAATGTTTTGCCCATGTTAACATTTGTTTGTTTGTTTGTTTGACCAGCTGTAGTGCCTCCATATGTCAGAGAAGAGACATGAAATTTGGCAATGGGTCACACTGATGTCAGGGATTTGCTGTTCACCATCTCCATGAATATGTGCTCTAATCTGGCAATTTATAAGGCTCAGAAAAAAAATCTTAGTTTACACATGCTCAGTAGAGACTTGTTAATTTCCCAGCTAAATTTCTCTAAAGATTCCATCGGGAATGAACATGGTCCATCCCCTCATAATTCCTACATGCCTGCTGGACTGCACATGCACCATCCCCACAGAGCAACTGCTCCTCACAATTGTCCAGGGCTGTTATGGTGTCAGGCATAGGAACTAAGACACCTGTGCTCTCAATGCTCCCCTTGCTGGTGTCCAGACAGTGATCAGGAGGAGGAAGTTACCTGACTCAAATGCAGAGGGGGAGAGGAACAAGTATGGGGCGCCTGGGGAATGAGGAGTAATGAGACGGAACCAGTAAGGAAGGGGAGACAAAAGCAATAGATGAGCCATAGATGTGGGAGATTAAGAGCAGTGGTGAGGTGGGGAAAAGGGCAGGAGCCAAAGAGAAGGATGGGTGGGAGGACAGCAGCAGAAGGGGCTGTAATTCCCCTACAGAATTTGCAGTAGAACTCAGGATTTCCTGAGTCTGAACATATCGTTGCTGACTAACAAACAGCAGTAAAACGCACTGGCAAAGTGTGCATGTCATTCCTCTGTAGTGGTAGGTCCGCATAGAAGATAAGAGCCTGCTGTTGCTATCAATCACTCTGTTAGCTCAAGGGGTAGAGAACTATGCTGTGGAGCTGAAGATCCCAAATCCACTGAGACTGATTGGGGGTGGGGGGTGTCAGCATGGTTCCATATGACGTAATCTGTATTTTCAATTTAACTTAAAAAAAAAAAACTTAGGAAATTACACTCCAAAAACTTACCTTAAAAGAATGTTAAGATTTGCAAAATCAAACCCTCAAAAATTAGGAAACAGCAGAATTAATGTTGCAGGTGAATTGATACTGAGAAAATTATACACAAGTGGAAAGCCCTCTCTTTGAACTCAGATTTAGTACAAACAGCGAATTACATTCAGGTTTACACCTCTAGCTAGAACAATTGAACGTGTAAAAGCATGGTCAAATAGGCTAGAATGAACAGCAGACAGCCTTTCAGGTATAGTATGGTATGGAAATAAGATGTGAAACAAGAGTGAGTAATAACTATTGTGCATATACAACTTCAAAAGAACTTTACGCTGTAAAGGAAAATCAAAACTGAAACAGTTTCTCCCAAGTAGTGAGCACAATTTTGGATGGATTTGCAATGCATGAGGGATATTTCACATGCAATTCATTTAATCACTAGGTACATGTATGTAAATAGCTTTCTGAATGAGAATGCAGGCAGAAGAGCAAAGTAACCTGAAAAGTTTATTTAACTGAAGCATCCCAGGAAATACAGACCAGGGAATATGTCAAGACATTTAATACACCTCTACCCCAATATAACGCGACCCGATATACCACAAATTCGGATATAATACGGTAAAGCAGCGCTCCGGGGGGGCAGGGCTGCGCGCTTCAGCACATCAAAGCAAGTTCGATATAACGTGGTTTCACCTATAACGCGGTAAGATTTTTTGGCTCCCGAGGACAGCGTTATAACGGGGTAGAGGTGTACCAGAAGCTGTCTCTGACTTGCTGGTTGTCAAAAACGGTCAGAGGGGAGAAAGAGAGAAGCTCATTCAGAATGGATGACATTTTTAGAAATGCAAGATATTGTTTACTTTCTTGTAATGTCACTAAGGGCACCCATCTAGATGATCTTTTGCAGCATTTCAGATGATGTATGTTACACAGTCTGTTTCTCTAGTTTTCTGTCTCCAATATTAATAAATCTTGTATTTATTAAGGCCCCTGCAGTTGCACAGTTTGGGGATTTCACACAGACTGTCCCAAAGAGATGGAACAATCTCCAACCAACACAAAGAAAGAGCAAAGGAAGGATATCTGGAGCATAACCCCATTCAATTTTTTTGACCAGGATTCTTAATGGGTCCTTTCACACAAGAGGTGTTACTGAAATGAGTCATAACGCTGCATGAAACACTCCTCATAACCATAGATAAGAGAGTTGAAGGGGCTGCACGCAACAGTTAATAAAAAAAGAGAACATTTCAAAAATAAATAAGGCCTTATTATATACCTATATTTCTCTAAGATGGAGAGAGGAAGAAAAGGAAATCCATAACAGGCCACAGAATTTGCTGTAAGTAGCATGTCAGGAAACTCTCTGCTTGTTAAATTGTTAGCTCTTAATGTTGAGAACAGTACATAGAACAACTTCCATAGCAAGCATCCTTACATAAATAGCACATCAGGAGATAGTCACAATCAAAAAATCCATCTGATACTCTAAGTTGTTGTGATTGAAGGAATGGAAATGTCTGTGTCTCTAAAGATACCTCAGCAATAAATTACGGGCTTAATGCCAGAATTACGGGGTGAAATTCTATGCTGTGGTCTATGCTGTGCATGAGAACAGACAAGATGACTGTAATGGTTCCATCTGTCCTTAAAGATCTATGAATCTCAGATATTACTATAGCACTCATCGCTGTAGCGTATCCTGTTTCCCACAAAAGTGAAAAAAATAAGATGCACGTTTTCTGGGATTTGAAGAATTATTCATCTTCTCTTAAAAATCAGAAATAAGAATACAATGCAAAGCTCATGGGGGTGAGGGGTTTTGTTCTCTTAAATCCCCCACTTATTTGTTTTCGCACTTAAAAAACGAAATAAAATACCATCCTTTTAATTGTTCTGTTAATTGGACAGTGCCCTGAGTGCTTTGGTGAGAGATCACTATCTAAATAAATCTGTATTGTTGTATGGATCTATGGCACACTGCTGACATTCCCATATGAATGTCTGATGCGTCAAGTTAGCTGGACAGGTGTTGTGCTGCCTGGGCTTGTCTCTTTATATACAACTAGCATGCAGCTGCCTGAAACTCATGAACCACTTCCACTATTCAACTCCAGTGCTATGTAGCTTCTATGATTTTTCTGGATTTTTCTGGTTCCAATTATATTTCTTTTGGGGCCATGCTGACTTATTGCTATAAGAACTCTTATCTAGATATATAAAGGCATGGTGTTCCTTAACTTCCATAGCAAGATTAAGTTATTTTCTTGTGCAGATGCTTAGAAACTGTGCTGTGGGTCCTTGTCCAGCGTGGCTGGAAGAAAAGGGCTTTTTGCCCTTTGAGACCCTCCCCCCCGCAAGTAATTTCAGAGATAGAGGAAGGGGGATGTTTACTTGTACAGAGTTGGAAGGAGCACAAAACACTGAAGCTAGACAAATGCAGATTAGAAATAAAGTGTACAATTTTAATAATGAATGCAATTAACCATTGAAATAACTTACTTTGGAATGTCACTGATTCACCTTTAAATCAAGAATGGATGTTTTTCTGAAATATATGCTATGGTTCCAACAGAAGGTATGAGTCTGAGGCAGAAATCACTTGGTAAGATTCTACAGCCTGTGTTATGCAGGAAGTCAGACCAGAAGGTCCCTTCTTGCCTTAAAATCTATGAATTTCACTCTGATTTTGCAATCATTTCATTGGCCTTCTGTAATGTAAAACCCCAAAACATGGCACAAATAAACCTTTAAACATGCATGTTACCGCTGGACTAGCTTTTCTTTATCTAATGGATTGGCTTTCTTTAGATTTCTTTTCTCTGACGTACAGATCTTTGATTTTACTCTATTTCCACATCGTATTTAAAAGACAGATGACTACAGTTTGTTGTTGTTTATTCTCTAGCGTTGGCACTCATTTTCACATCAAGTAAGGAACATTTCATTTTGGGAAGACTTAACTCTAAAGTTTTCCTTAGTAGCATTACAGATTCATAGATTTAAGGCCAGAAGGAACCATTATTATCTGACCTCAGGCAGTTTTAGTTTGCTGTGTTGGACCAAGATATCTGTAAGACCCCCCCTCGCTCTCTCTTCCCCATGCCAATAATCTTCAGAGGCTACTAGGTTTCTCAAAAATTATAAAATTGTCAGCCTGGAGGACAAAGCTCAGGAAAGTATAAGACAAAACTTTCTCATCAGCTGGCTCAATACAATGGAATTCAATTCTGGCAGGGGTGGGAGGGACCACAATCTCACCACTTTCAAAGAGAAGTCTAAAACTTACCTCTTCAACTTTCAATTCCCACGTTCACAACAAAAAACAAAGAACATGAAGTTTAAAAGTGGGAGGGGCCACTGAAAAAATCTCCCAGTTGCCTTAGCAGGAAGGAATGAGGAAGCTGGAGACTTATATGGACTTTTATATTATGATGGTGATAATTCTATTAAGTGATCAGATTTGATGGGGATGAGTGTGGTTAAAAGTTTAGATAAATAGAGTAGAATAGTGCTAATTAAATTAGAGCACTTGATCATGGTCTGTGCAGAGAATGCTGTTCACTAGGTTTTAACTGCTTTCTCACCTGCTAAGTAGCAAAAGATAAAAAATACTTTAATATTAATATTCCAAGTGAACAATACTTTATAAAAAGAGGAAATAAGTAATAGATGTTATAAACGTGTTACAGACATGAGTTGTATTTGTTGGTTATGTGTAATTACACCTCTACCTCGATATAACGCAGTCCTCGGGAGCCAAAAAATCTTACCGCGTCATAGGAGAAACCGCGTTATATCGAACTTTCTTTGATCCACCAGAGTGCGCAGCCCTGCCCCCCTCCCCGAGGACTGCTTTACCGTGTTATATCCGAATTCATGTTATATCGGGTCGCGTTATATCGGGGTAGAGGTGTACTATGATTATAAGAACATCGGTAAGGTTTGAAAGCCATGTTGTTGGAATATAGCAATTCATTGACCATTTATTAAAACATGTATTAATAATTTATTACCACTTCATAGAGTATTATAAACAGAACCTCAAGATAAAATGTGAATAAAAATTAATTAGAATAATTGCTGTACTTAGCTAGTTATCTAGACCTAGAATTATAAAATCAGTTGATGACATTTCAATACTTGCAGGCTTGTTAAGAATGGAAGTATTTGGAGGACCAATCCAAGATTTTAAAAAATGGGTGGTTTAACTCTGGACTTCTGAGTCTAACTCAAGGCACCCATTTTTGTAAATTGCGGCCCCAGTTTCGGACATGATACAAAGGAACAAAAAAATATGGAAAAGTGGTCAAGTTTCTAGCTGTCTTTCTAGAAGTATGATTCATTGAGAAGTAGTCTGGCTTGTAATGTATTTTTTCCCCAGGGGTAGAGACTGAGAAAGGCTGCTATATTTCTGCAAAATAATTGAGATGGAGGAGCTTGGACAACAGCCAACTTTAAAAAGCAGGGACAACTGTGTCCATTTAATGATGCACAGAAGTAAACTGGGTAGCACAGAATGGCGTGGGAAACAAAGTAGAAATGTACAAAGTTTTGTTATATTCCTTTGGTGAAATCCTGGCCCCACCACAGTGTCAAAACTCCCATTGAATTCAATAGGTTCTGGATTTCACCTCTTGTAGCTATAAAATAATGTATTTCAATGACAAAAATCCATGTTCAGTAGAGAGAAAAATGCAAGAATGGCTATTGAATTTCAACTGTTCATTATTTACACTCATTCCAAAATTACATCCTTAACTAGTGATGATACCTATACACTTGTTTTTTGAAAAACACTGCACAGTAATGGGAACATTTTCTGTTTTAACAAAAATAATGTGACTGCATGATTTTAAATACTGTATGTAGCAATAAACCTACAGAAACAAAAAAGCCACTGCTAAATTAGTGATACTTCTAGCGTTATCAGCTATTAGCAATTATGAACTCCTTCCTCCCACTTTTTATTCTCCAAAAATGAGAACGCTTTGATTAAAGTTTGCTTTGGCAGTTACAGTCTACATAAATTTTAAAGTAGAAAACTATATTAGAAAAACAATTATTTGTCAGTGTTTTATAAAGGCTATTTTAAAGGCATTAGAATATATTAGATAATGTCTTTACACCTAATGCTTTGGGGATACATACAGTAGGGTTGTTGCTGCATTCTTCTTTTGTACAATATATCTCTGAAGTAGGACTCCCACTATATTTTAGTCACCCGGGGCATTAAATTCTGCTAGAGTTACTACATTTCCATGTAGAATAATCAAGGCCAATGAAGACAGTCAGCCTTATATGAAAGGTCATTTATTATCTTTTTATCATAAAAAGGATTAACGTAATTTTATTGACTTTTTTTTAAATGTCCAAATATGTACTGAAATGTTTCATCAAGCTTTTACCGTTCATATTCCATGTAGGAGACTTCCCCATCATAAGCATTAAAGCAGCAGACTTTACTACTGGTGTAAATTTGTAATCCATCATTTTAAAACACGTAAGCCAGAACACCACCGCTTTATTATTATACTGTCAAATTACAGTGTACTACATAAACTTCTTCCATTACACCGAAGGAAGTTTTTCAGTGAAGAGCTCAGACGGCTGAGCTACTGAAGGCCGAAAAAAAGTGTCCATAAAGCAATGGAATAGTTATTGGAAAACTTGTCTTAATCTTAACACACTAGTGAGGCAGTAAGCTCAAATAGACAGAGTATAAGATCTGGTGTCAGGAGGTCTATGCTGGCTCCACTATGGAGCTCCTTTGCGACACAGGGTAAGCCAATTAACCTTTCTGGCCAAAGATTATCCATCTGCAAAAAATATAGATAAAGACTCCTGGAGAGCTTTGTAAAGCACTGAAATGAATGAATGAAAATGCTATACAAGTGCAAAGTATTTGTATATATTTAAGATTAAACTGGGGCTCGTGAGAAATGGAGAGTTTGGCAAAAAGGCAACAAAGTTACCCAAACTCTTCCAACAAGACTTCATATCTGTCAACAAACCCCCAGTGAATAAACCCTCCTCATATTTATGAATTTTCAAATATTTTATAGAACATTCAGTCTAAATACATATTCTTGAAAAGAGGGCACTTTGTGAGTGAGGCTTATATAAAATATTCAGTATTTTACAAAAAAACGTAAATTTGCCATTTATTAACAAGAGAATTGAGTTGGTCTAACACAGTGGTTTTCAATCTTTTTTCATTTGCAGTCCCGTAAGAATTTCAAATGGAGGTGTAGACCACTTTGGAAGTCTTAGACGTAGTCTGTGGATCCCTAGGGTCCATGGACCACAGGTTGAAAACAACTGGTCTAACAGCTATATAGCACCTTCACATCAGAAGGGCATCCACACATTAGGACTAGCAGACAATTTAGAATCCCTCATGGGTTAGACGCTTAATATTTCCTTTAAAATGGATTAGACTTAATCCCAGAGGACTGAATAGGAACTGTCAAAATCTGACAACATTCTGCAGGACAATCATTTTATACAGCCAGTGTAAAATAAATGTGCAATATATGAACAGAATAACTGAACTAGAGGAATCAACTGTGATCCAGGGAACCCGTGGTGCCCACTGGCAGAAGGCACAGGGGGTGTATATGGTTTTACAGGGATCCCTGGGTTGGGCATATGCATAACAGTTCCCCAAAGGGTGGTATGTGAGGTCTCTATTGAGAGCCAGTAGCCGACTGGTCATGATGATGATTGCAAAATGTATGTATGGATAATACTTAATGAGTTATGTATCCATACTAAAAATTATGCTTTTAAGATCTTGGAGTTCAGGCAGGTCACCAGGAGGTAACATACTTCAGAAGTGTTCCTTTCAGGCAAGAGGTAACTATCATCTATCTTCCTGTCTGGCCATTTGTGTATTGTATGCTTCACACTGTAAGCCTATTTGCATACTGAATCAGGTGCAAATTGAGAAACTGAAAAATTTATGAGAGGGGGAATCTACAGGATGAAAATATTCTCTAGGGGATTGTCCTTTTTATGAGTAAAGACAAAGGATTGGTCTGGTATATCTTGGAGTGCAAAGAGACGCTGAATCCTTCACCTAGGTGGCAAACTCACAGTGTACATGACTCATGAACAAAGGCACAGTGTCAGCCTGGCTATAAAGTGCTACAAGATTTTTGGGTAAGCCATACTCTATTAGACATGAGAGTATCTTGTTAATTAATTTGAGGTTCTAGAATGTGTGTTCTGATTTAATTTTGTAGATAACCACCTGTTTCCAATATTTCTACTTGTTACTACTTGACTCTCTATGCTTTGTTAAGTAAACTTATTTGATTTCACTAAGTTAAGCAGAGCAGTGATCTGATTTGGAACCAGTAAGCTGGGATGTACTGTTACTTTGGAAGAAATGGTTCAATGAATATTGTGAATATACAGGAGACCAGTGGCTGGACACTCCAGGAAGATGCTTGGAGGGCTGTAGCGTGCCTATTGCTAAACTGATAGCAGGGCCTGTGAGTCCTATAGTGGAGTGCTTGTGTTTCCGGTAGCACTGGGAAAGTGACCCATGGCAGGTGCGGTACAAGGCTTCTTCACGCTAAAAGCAGGCGGTAGCGAGGTGCCTCACAACCCCAGAGAAGCAACTTACTTCAAACACAAATAAAGTCCAGACATCATTTGAAACAATACTCCCTGAAAATGTCATCATTCTGCCTTTTCTTCTTACAGTTTATGTAATGTATTCCTTTGCTATGTTATCAAGAATCAAGTTAATAGTGGAGACAATTTTAGATTTCAGGAAAAAGGAGATTCAACAGTTTTCCACAGTAAAATTAACTATGGCAGTATGGCCAGTGACACAAACTACGCATTAACAAGAAAATGGTAAAACTGAACACTTGGCTGCACAAAAGTGGTGAGAGTACATCTTTGATATATTTAATGTACAAAGCCAAGTCACTTACAATCGAAAAAGCTTATATTCAGATTTAAAGCACAGGGAATGCTGAAACTTGTGTGAGGCTTCCCAGCTGCAAAATAAAGTTAACCTATCAATACATTAATTACAGACACTCCCCAACTTACACAAGCGTTCTGTTCTGGAACGCCTTGTGTAAGTCGAATTTTGCGTAAGTCGGGGATGTAAACCCGACAATTACGCAAAAAAACAAACAAACAAAAAAACCTCGCTTACAGAACTTTTTCTGTAAGTGCGGGTTTGTGTAAGTCGGGTTTGCGTAACCCGGGGAGTGTCTGTAATACCTCAGGAGGAATCATGTCCAGAATATAAAAATATATTACTAGCACTAGTGAGAGGGATTCAGGCCTTGTTAACACAATAGAAATCTATCTGTATGGATGACTACCCTTTCTAGAACCACAATTATTTTATTATTTGGACAGATAAACCCTGCTAATTCAATTTAAGTAGTTACGTACGCAAAACTAACTTCAGGCATCGTTCTACCTCATACTTCCCAGGGAGGTGGGGAAGGGAGAAAGAATTAAGTGGATGGTAAGAGGTTGAATCTGAGGTAAGATCTTTGGAAAGAGATTAGTTTTATATTGTATTCACTGGCCCTTTTTCATCTACCCAGCAGCCAAGATTCCTAATTATTGTGAAGCACTTAGAGCACCCAATTCTGCACCCACTCAACTCAAGGCACTTTTATGGGAGTTTCACGCTCAGAGCTGTTGTTAAATCAGGCCATTATTTTGTAGCAGAGTATCATCCTGGACAGCCCTCAGAACGGTAGAGAATCCTGATCGCAGAAATGTGTTTCCATCTTAGTGTAACAGTCTTCTTACAATACAAATGTCTTCTCCTTAAGAGTCATCATTAAAAAGAGATTGAGCCCAAAGCAAACAGATTGCCTACTACCTTTGGTCAAAATCAGGTTTTGATTGTTGCAGGCCCACGTGTAATTAAATATATAACATTTCAAAATCTTCTTGTGTGGTAGTTCTCAAATCAGGAAAGCATTTTTTTTTTAAACAGGGAGAGGGAAGATTTATATGGTCTCTGAATTCAACATTATATCTATTGTAAACTGTAAAACTAAACTAAGAAGAAGAGGCCATACACGCAGCAATCCATTTCAATCCATTAGTTTGGCTAAATGCCTTCATACATCCAGTGAAGAGAGTCATTACCATCAATCTGCCAGTTTTACTGACCAGTCAACTAAATGTTTATACATACACCTAAGAAACACCAGTGTTTCCTCATTGATATTGCAGTCCCAGACCTCAGTGTCCAGTGAATAACTATTCCAGTACGAAAGACAAGATGATAATTCAGCTATTTAGTGTAAATAAAAATGCTACAAACACTGTTTTATTTATATCCTTAGTTCCAGAGGTAGAGTATAATTATTCAGATCTATTCCACTACCATACAGCATAAGGAAGAACAGGTTTTGGTAAGTTATATTTGGTAATTATTGTTTACATTGATCAGTACTGGTAGCTCACAAAATAGTTACAACTTAAAAATTCTTTTAGTTTCTGTAACAGGAAAATGTGAGCAACAGAAGTATTCTTTTTGTACATCTAACCATATTTATTCAGATATTGCTGCTCTCTACTTTAATTTAGTCACTACATACTGGGGAGTGGGTTGCTTTTGTTAAACTTATTATACAGCAAAACATTATTCTACATTGAGGCTCTTTTGTTTATTCATACATACTTAGATATATGCTTTACAAATTAATGTAAAAAAAGTAAGAACTTTCAAGTTTTATAATTTACAGTATCTCGGGATGGCAAAGTTCTGTGCTGTGTGGTTCCTGCCTTATGGGAATACTGCATCTTTAAAAAGGGACACAAGGGGCTTACTGGTGTCATTTAGCTACCGAGGTGCCCCCGCAGAAGCCTTGCTAACAACAAAAGACTCTGGTGGCAAACAGCTAATTCATTAATTAACCACAGTATTTGCTGGAAAGAAAAGCATTTAAAAAACACAGTACTGAAAGTGCAACTGCGGTTGTTCCAGGTCCCTGTCTGCAGTATGTGTAGCAGAGGCAAGCAATGCCTATGCTGTTTCTAATTATTCCAATTATCATGGCACACTATGAAAACTTGATTAATAACACTGAAGATATTGTTGTGGCAATTAGCCATATGGTTGTGGGACTTTATTCTGTCACGATTTAGCCATTAGCATCTACTTATGTTTGTCAGAACAGAGCATCCGTGACAAGTTGAAGTTCCGCTCACCTTGCTGAGTCCCCTGTGAGCAACACTAGAGAACTGTTTATTCCTGGGAGCTCCTTGCTGGAGTAAATTTTTCATGTGGCATCCGGTCTGACTGGGGACAAATGTCAAATAGCTTATGCAACAACCCATCAAGGCAGCTCTCTCTGCAAAGGGATCTAGTAAATTGCTTGTCAAGACAGACTTTTTTCAAAGAAGGATTTGACCAGTAAAATTAGTGTCAAATGCCTTGTACAGAAAGTTTTCAATGGTTAGCCATTCAGACTGTATGTACCCTCCCCTTACATAGCCATGATAAAATGTTCTATTATGATTTTATACACCTTTGAGGTATGCATTACAATGCACTTGAAATGTATATCTACAAGCACAGGGACACTGGGACAGCAGCACTGTCACTTTGGCTAGCAGAAATGGCGGGT
>NW_020664435.1:11308246-11453125 GCF_002925995.2 Terrapene triunguis | reverse complement strand
CGTACAAAAATCATCCCAAAGATTCAATGTAATTATCATAATAAAGAACTTTTTAAACCAAGTTCCACAGTTAATCATTGGAAGTTTTTTACAACTGTTTAAAAACACAGCAAAAGCTATAAAACGCATTAATTTTGTAACTCTTCTTGTACCTCGGTTAAGACACAAATGTACTTACAGCTGCAGGTCAATCAAAACCAAAATAGATTTTTTGCAACTAATCAAAGAGAACCCTGAACTTGACTTGCCTGGTCACCTACATTTGGGATCCAGTATGTTACTGATTTAGTTCCTTTAAAAGGAGTTGGGAACACTAACATCTTGTTATGCCTGCATAGCCAACTGATGAAGTGGAGTTGATGCACTTTGGGGACATGGGATGGGGAAGGCGGCCTTGGAAGGGAGTTGTAAAAAGAAGTTGTAGGTGATCACAATGAAGTGTTTTAAAGGGACAGTGGAACAATTCTTTCTGGAAATGTACGTACAAAGATTACTGTAATTGAATGAGATCAGGGAAAAAATACTTCTCTATTTTCCCAGCTCATTTATATTGTGCATTTGACAGCACTTTATATTTATACTGTAATCCTAATTGCACAGTTTTTCTTGTGTAGGAAGTTTCTCCTCTTTGTGTGGGTCTTTCACACAGTACTGTATCAGGCAGAGAGAAATATATTTTTAAAGCTAGCAAAATGATTATAAAGAAATAGAAATAGGCAGGGGACTCTGGGAAGGTGTACTGAAATGTTTTTTAACTCATTTTAAACTGATGAGATTTCAAACTGACAATATCCCTTTAATATAAAACTTGCTAACATATCTGTTGATTTTCCGTAAGAAAACTAGCATGATATGCAGTATTCAAAGAGAATGGTGCTTTGCATAAAACTCACTAGTAACTCAGAAATATCAGCAAAATAAAATTACTGCAGGGTTGGGGGAATGAGGAATTTTGGCAGTCAGCTGAGAAATAGGTTCTATAAAATTTGAAGTAGAGCTAGGTGAAGAGTTGGAAAAATGATAGTGGATGAAGAAGAAACTGAATTCTGACTCATCACATTCACACCCCTTTAGTATTAACTTTTCAGGCATATTCGAGCAAGTTAAAAAATTTTCATACAAACATTTGTGGAAAATGAATATTGAGTCCACAGCTGAAATTAATTTAAAGCCTAAACAAAGAACACTTACCCTACAGTCATTGCGGTTCTTCAAGATTGTTGTAATCAGCGTGGATTCCAGTGTCTGCGCACATGCACCTCACGTGTGAGAGATTTATTTTTAATAGCACTGTCTTTCGGGGCTATACATGTGCCCTATGCCTCCTTCTGCTCCCTTTCGAGGGTATAAAAGGTGGAATGCCTGCAACCCTCACTCAATTCCGTTGCAATTCAAAGCCCTTGACTGCTGAGGACTCCAAAAAGTGGGGATGGAGACTGGGTCATGGGATCCACACAGACTACAACATCTCAAAGAACCACAGTTATCTGTAGGGTAGTCATTCATCCATTATACCCTATAGCCTCATGGTTACAGCACTCATCTGAAAGGTGGGAGACTCTGCCTGATTGGTTAGGGCACTCGGTGGGGGTGGGGAAAGACTCAGGTTCCAGTCCCTGCTCCGATGAATATTTAATTATTCATACAAAGTGGAACAGTGCCTAAGTCTGCTTGTGAATTTAGCTCCTCCGTTTTTTTTTTTGTTTTGTTTTTTGGATGAAACTATGTTGACTTGCCAAATCATTTTGGTTGACCCAAAAAGGCAATTTTCAGAGAATAAACCTTTTGTCCAAAAATCTCCTACCTTTACGCATTATGCTTTACAAATGTGAATGCATTGCTTCATGTAGTAGCCTTGCACATTTCAGCACGTTTTGGAAACAGGCCAAAGATGCTGCTTGGACTCTGGTGGAGTAAGCCTTAATAGTCAGTGGGAGAGGTACATCAGTCAGTTGGCAGCACAGTGAAATGCAATGTGTTACCCATTTTGAAAGTCTCTGATGAAAAAGGACCTGACCTGTAGAGGCCTCAGGCGCAGTCTGGCAAGTGGCATCATGTATGTACACACGGACTATGGCAAACAGCATGAGGCAAGTTTATACTAATGTAGCCAGGTGTGATATCACCATGTACAGTAAGGACTGAAGTGCAAGGAATCTGTCTGAGGTAAGAATGCCCTTGCTGACGTGGAATATATCCTGGCCTCTATGATCTCTACTGGCTGGGATGGGATGGGAGACGACTTCTCATAGTTCACCAACAGGCCCAGCTGGGTAAAGAGAGAAAGCACACACAACTGAGGCTTCTCAGCATTTCCTGATGTGATCGGCCTCTGATCAGCCAGTCATCTAGATACAGGTAGACGTGGATACCCCTTTTTCCTTAGGTGTGCCACCACCACAGTGAAGCATTTCATATAGACTCTCAGTGCCATGAAGATTCTGAAAAGCAGTACTTTGTACTGGCAGTGAGTGTTTGGGCCCCACTGAAAATCTCAGGTATTTTCTGTGATTGGCAATGTGGAAGTATGCATCCTGTAAGCCACAAACCAATCCTGAGCCAGACATGATGGAATGCATCAAAAGTCAAACATTACCATCCTGAAGTCTTCTGAGATCTGGGACGGGATGGATATCCTTCTTGGGGATAAGGAGGTACTAGAAGTAGAAGCCTGTTCCCCTGTAGTCCTGCAGAACCACTTCTGTGGCTTCTATATGATGCACGAAGACCACTTTTTTTGGTAACAGGTGTTGTGAGAAGGGTCTCTGAAGAGGAATGGGGAAGTGGAGTGGAGAAGGGAAAGGAACTGGATGGGGTAGCTATGGGTGACAACGCCCTGCACCCATCTACCTGCCATAATGTCTGTCCGCATCTGATGAAGGGAAGTGAGTGATTTCTAAATGTCAGCCCCATTGTGGGTTTTGGCATGGCTCTCAATTGTTTCATCAAACCTGCTGCCCCTGGGAGGAAGGTTGGTATGTGATGAAAGAGGAGGATTGGCACCTCCTAGACTAGTCACTTTTTGGGTAGATATTCCAGCTGGCAACCTGTGAATAAGACACTGTTCTGTGTCTGAGTCTTTGGTACAGGAAGAGTTTGCAGTACAGCACTGAGGTATAAATCCCCAAGGAGCTGAGCATTGTCCTCAATTCCTTGAGAGAATGGTGCACCTCATGCATTCAGGCTCTAAACAAGTACATGCCCTCGAATGGTAGATCCTCAATTGTTGACTGGACTTCTCTGGGGATCCCACATGCTTATATCCAGGAGGACTGGTGCATTGTGACCGCCAGGGGCCTGGATTGAGCAGCTGCTTCAGACTTGTCCATTGCCATTTGTATCGCTATTTTGGCTACTATCTGCCTTTCCTTAGTTGTATCTCTTAGTTCCTCCATGGATTTTTGCAGAAAACAAGAAAGGAAAGGGGTCACCTGGTTTCACATTAAAAATTTTTACTTTGCAAACAGGATTTGGTAGCTCGTGATGCAGAATCAGCGGAAAACTGAAGAATAGACTTTTTGGCCAAAGAAGTCCAGTTTCTGGGATTTCTTATCTTTTGGAGTCCCCTTGGTAGATCTGGTTTTCTCTTGCACCACTAAAATGGTGAGGGAAGTGTCAGAAGTGCCTAGAAGTGTCTGAAGCCTCAGGTGGGATGCTAGCATTTTTCATTCACTTTGAAGTTGGGGGACTTGAGGTGAGGGTATGCCACAGCCCCTCCTCAAGGTCCAGTGTGACCCTGTTGATTGGAAGGGCAGTTCTTATGGACACTAAAGAGCTGAACATGGACAGTTTGTGTCCGTTCTCTTGAATCACAGTTGTCTCAATGTCCAAAAATCACCCTGGCGCGTGTTGGGGCTGTGATGACAGCCTCATTTGGAGAAGAAGTGGCAGAAAGGGTAGTTCCATCTCTTCTTCCTCACCAAAAGGCTCCTCTGGTTCTGATGACAGTGCTCTGATTGAGATGGGCAACAGGGCTCCACTCTGGGACCTGAGGGAAGGCAGGCTCCAGCAAGGCCAGTATTGCCATGGGAGAAGATTGTACTTGTATTGGCCAGACTGTGGGTGGCCCATCCGCTGCCAATCCTATACCAGAGACCAGTATGGAGCACTTCTAGAATACCCTTTTGGGTACCATTACTGTTCTCGTCGGTGTAAATCTCTGCACTGACACTGGTACTGATGTGACTGTCTCCCAAGTGTCTTTCACTGATGGTGCCTTGATGCCATTCCTCGAAGCCATACTGGATTTTGAGGGCTTATTTCTGGGCTTCAAGTCCTCCTTGTGGTCTGGTCACATTGACCATGGTGAGCTGTGTTTGTGCTCAGTACAGGAGTGCTGTTTGGCATCTAAAGAGGATGGCACTGGTTTTGTCTGTCCAGGGGTCAGTGCCAATGCAGATTGGTCTGAGGTTAATGTGCTTACTGATAGGGTTGCCAGTGCCATTGCTACGGTTATTGGCACTCTCTTTGCTTTTCTCTCTCTGCTGGAGTTAGAGGTGTGGTGCCTACTAGCTGGGGCACTTGCTGAAGATACTCCCGTTGTCTCCTCTCCAGAGTTGGATGCAACCTTGATGGATTGTTCCATAAGGTGTAGTTTCAGCCTTGCATCTTGAAATTTTTGGGTGCAAGATGAGAAGGAGTGGCAGATGGAAAACATGTTGGGGATGTGTCGTCCCTCAGGCATCTTCTTAATGGCATCGATTAATGGCATCAGATCATAGCAGGAAGGACAGAGTTTGAACCCACTGGGTTTACAGCCCGACATTACTAATTATGGGTAAGAAGCACATCAATCATGAAGTCCAGAGGCGGTGTCTCCCTCCATCTGTCCTCTTCCTTTTTTTTTTTGCGCCCAACTAAAGAATAAAGAACTAATCAAAAAGGGGGTGAAGAGAGGTTTCTGCACAGGTTAGAGTTCTGAATGTTCAGTTTCTGTTCTTCTGATCTCAGACAGTCCAGGTTCCATCTGGTCACCACTGGTCGTCAGAGGGACCTGGGGGAGGGTTGAGGCTGCTCTGCCATTTATGCTCTTGCATGGGAGTACAAGGCAGCACAGAGTGAAGCATGGCCCTGAGGGACACTGCTATTCAAAATAAATGTGATATTGCACAAGGCACATGTGCACCCACACTGGGTTCCATATTGAGCATTGGTCCCTTTCACAGGCCCTAAGGGGCATAGGGTCTGAGAGAGACAGACGAGCTGAACTGCACATCATGATATGTGGGCAATGTGGCTACTGGGCTCAGCTCCAGTCCCTAACAGTGGAAGTGGTTTCTCTTCATCTGCAGCGGGTGCAGTGTCTGGCCAGTGGGTGGGGGGAGCAACATATGCTCCATGAGGAAGAACAGCCAACAGTAAACATCCATTAGCCCACATCTTCTGAGTGGAACTGACTGTTCTATTCTAGGAGAACTGCAGGACTCTGCCCACAACCTGACTATTGAGGAGAGGAGAAAGCTATGGAGAGGGAACTCTCTGAGTCAGTCTTTTTCAGGCAGATGAGGGAGTTGAAGGCTGTCTTCTCTCAGGCACTGTCCCAGCAATATGCTTTCCATTGTGCAGCGCCTCTCAAGAACACAATGCTGTCTGCACTGAGATGGAGGACAAGAGTCACAGCTGGAGACAGCATGGTCTAATGGTTAGGAGGCTGAATTGGGAATCCCGAGAAACCTAGCTTCTATTTCTGACCTGCTTTGTGACCCTGGGCACGTCACTTCCCCTCTCTGTGCCTCAATTTACCCTCCCACTTTAAACTGCTTTATTTAAGTTGTAGAAGTTTTTGGGCAGGGACGGTCTCTTTTTGTGTGTATGTGCAATGCCTATTACAATGGGATCCCAATCTTGGTTGGGGCTTTCAAACACTACTGTAATACAAATAAACCGAGCAGACATTTGCCTGTTAATTCACTGTTTTAAGACTATTATTTTTATAGACAGAAATAGCAACACCATAATTAAGATTGTGTCAGCCTTTTTGCCTTGACAGGAATTTAAGCCCTTTGTGTAGCCTAAACAGTTGCTCAGTTTCAGAAATCAGAAAAGCACTCATTTTCATTTGTCTGAATTTTGCAGGTTTCTGGCCAGTTAGAATACTTCCTTCAGAAAGGAAATAAAAATTGAAAAAATGTTCACACTTCTCAGAAATTTTGGCTGAGGGGCCATTTTTTGGCACTTCTTTGGCAAGAAAACTGTAGCATGCTCACACACTTGAAATTACACACATTTCAAGATAACACTCATTTGAATTATATCACTTTTTTTAAGAAACCGATCAAAATTCAAAAAGAAAAATTATTTGAACTTAAATCTAGGGAGAAACACCAAAATAAAGCAGATATTTTTCTGAAATGCCTCCATTCCAAAATAATAGCAGGTGTACTAGGAGTAGGGGAATGATTTACAGTCCCCTGTCCTCTGCTTCTCCTCATCACTGTAGGATGCCCCTTAATCTGTATGAAGAGCATAGGTGATCTCCTACATATCTGGCACTTTCACTGACTGAGAAAAACAACTAGTTCACAGGCAGGGAAATGGCAGTGGGATGAGGTGGAGGAGAGCTCCTTCTGCTGGAACTGAGTTTTTCTTTCCTGCCAACTTGTGTGAGTCTGCCCAATCCCACATGAGACTATGATTCCAAGTCTTTAAGAGTCCTATCTGCATACAGAACTGACTTCGTCTCCAGAATGTGTGTGGATAGGAACTTTCTGGAGAGACAAGGGGTTTGGTTTGAAATCACTTTCTGTGGCTTCTAGGTTCCAAGCTAATTGAACCAGTGGTTACTATGATTTGGATTGGAGAATTTGGAAATCCTTTCCCATTTGCAGTTTGACTGTTAATTTTACAGGCTTTTCCCTACATACACTCAAATCTGGTGATTTGTAACCAGACCTCAGGCTCCACTGAGGTTGCAACCAAATGCAGGCATGCAATGTGTACCACAAAAATGGTTGCATCCATCAGGACTAAGATCCGTATTATGGTTCTTGCTGAAATTTGTTGTCTCTAGCAAACATTCTCCACCAAATCCACAACTTCTCAGATCATGTCTTGGTTCAGGAAGGCTTTGATATGAGCTGTGCTCTGGAGGAGCTCCTAAGTATTATGTTTCTCTCAAGGGAACAAACTGAAATTTTGTTTAATTCAGAATTAACCTTAGACAACAAACCTCTTAGAGACAGCGGAACCTATTGTACTAGTGCCAAAAGAAATAAGCAGGATGGTGCCATGGAAGTTCATGTAAATCCTTTCCAAAGCGCTGTCCTTGTTAGTCAATTTTTCAGATAAGACAACATGCATTGCCAACCTGGGATGGCAGCATAGCCCAGTGGATAGGGCACCAGATTAGGAATCAGGAAACATATCTTAAAGGCAAATTACCACTCTTTGTGCCTCCGTTTCCCTATTAATGGAGTTTAATAATTACACCTCTACCTCGATATAACACTGTCCTCGGGAGCCAAAAAATCTTAGCGCGTTATAGGTGAAACCGTGTTATATTGAACTTGCTTTGATCCACCAGAGTGTGCAGCCCCGCCCCCCCGGAGCACTGCTTTACCATGTTATATCCGAATTCGTGTGATATCGGGTAGCGTTATATCGAGGTAGAGGTGTATTTCCATTGTAGAGCACTTGGAAACCGGTGTATTAAAAAGCGCTATGTAATTGCTAATTAAATCATAATTACACCGTTACTGTGATCAAGCACTTTGTAAATACCCTTTCCACTGACACTAGTCTAAATGTAACATGCTGAACTGCAAGTGTCATTTCTCTTATCAGACATCAAATAAATTCAGTGGTGAAGTGTTCATGGTGAGAAAGCATCTGGAAGGTGCAAAATAGACAACCTTTTGTCCGCAAAGAGACAGGCTTTTGCCTACTTCTAGAAAATGCTCAATTTTTCTCCTTCTCGCTGAGATCCATGGTATTCCTTAGCCAACCTCTCTCTGGAATTCAGGAACTAATAAAATCCATTCTCTTTTCTTGGGTGGGTGAACAGAATCAATGGCAATAAATTTCCGGTGATGTCTTTTTCTGATACTGGTGAATTTCAATTAATCTTTGAGAAATGATGAGGTGGTAGATAGAACTTCTCTTAGCCAAACTCCACTTCAAAATGGGGAGGACTCACCTGTCTGAGGTGATAAGGGACCACTGGAGATAAAAGACTCTTAGCCTTGCTCCCATAAGGAGGTCCTTAGAGGAGGATACCGGTTAATTAGATATTCACTTCAGGGACTTTAAAAAACCTGACTTTACTGATAGGAAGAAAGGGAGGCAACACTGCTACCCTTGGCACAGAAGAAATCTCTAGGAAAGTCAAAATTTCAGCCTTGGATGTCTTATGAAATTTTTGTGGTGCTCTGGCAAGTTTTTTCTCCTACATCCCAGTAACATTGTACCTAGCACCACGAGACTCCTCCACTTACAGAACTAATTCAAGATTGTGATTCAATACCAGAAGCGAATATGAAAGAGCTATTAAATCACCTCCATCATCTGCAACTTCTAATTTTCCTTTGGAAATCTCTCTCCAATTACTCTCATGTGTGATATCTATTAAATCATCTTGCTCAATCACTTGCCAAAACTGGATTTCCCTTACAGTGTACCCTTGAGTGGATTATGATATACATATATGTTTATTACCAATTCAGCACCATTATGAATGTAACTGTCCATAATTTTCCTGGAATTTCCCTTCTTTAGTCATGATTTCCCTTGTTCTATATCTGTCCAAACCTAGCTACTATATTTACAACACTGTCTGTGGTTCCTCTACAGCCATAGTCCCACCTTGACTGAAATGCTAACCATGCCTTTAACAATTTACCCTTCACTACTGCAACTCTACTATATGGCCTCCCCAACTCACAGCTTTCCTCAATGTTGCAGCCTATCTTCTTCAAAGTAAGCAGCACAACTTTACCTTCAAGCAACTGAACTGGCTAACTATTCATTTAAAAATTAATTTTAAACTGCCAAAAAATCCGTGGACTTCTTCCAGACTAATGCAGTGACATTGCCTCTTTTTACTTTCTTGGGCAGTTTCCCTTATCATCCAGCACTATCTTCTGTTCCTTTTGTGACGGGTCAGAGTCTTCTCTGCATTTTCTGTCATACAGAGGAGTATGTATCTCTTTACCTTAATGATTCATTTCTTTTCAAATGTAATCTGAAAATGTGTTCACCACAACTGCATGTGGGGTGGGTCCTTGTTTGGCTGCTTGGCAGAAAAAGGGTTATTAAGCGCTCCCTATGCAACTGGCGGCAGAAGGGGAAGGAGGACAAACTTTACCTGGATGGAGTGGGTAGGAGCAGGAAGCAGCTGGACCAGGTCAAGGAGAGGGGGGATTGCCCTTCTAGCTGATCGGAAGAGGTTGGGGAGGTGGAATTTGTATTCTATGCAGTCCCAGAGAAGCCCTCTTTTACAGGGATCGGGCTGGGACAGGGTCCCTTCATGATCTGCTGTGAGCCTCATAATAGATGTCTTTTTTCCTTGGGGACTGGGAAGGAATTTTTTCCCCTCACTGCCAGATTGGCAAAATGGAATGGTTTCTTTTTTTCCGCCTTCCCCACAGCAAGTCTGGAACCCATTGGGGTGAGGTAGGGGGGTTATGTTATAAATGTTGCAATTTAGTATGTAAAAATTGTGTCGGATGTCCAGTCCAATGCTCATTATAGAAGGGATATTGGTATCAGATAAAATGGATTGGAAAAGAATCTGAAGGAAAGCATCCCTTAAGAGAGCTGAGTAAGAGGGCTCCTATATCTGGTAAAGTGGTGAGCCAAATCCTTCTTTTATAGGCCCCTAAACCCTCATATAAGGGGATGGTGGTCAGGTCCCAGCAGCGGAATGGCTGGGAGTAAGCTGGAGATTATGTGGAAATGATTAAGAAAATGATGATGGCTTGCACTGTACAATTTACTGCCAGGCACACCAGAAATTTTAGTGAATAAAGTTGCAGGTTAATTAAACCACATCCATTGCCACTGCCTTAATTAAACCACATCCATCCTCTTTCTTCTGATGTGACTGGACAATATATCCAACTTCCTTTTCCTATACTGTACCTCTTGCTTTCCCTCTACATCTGGTTGGTTTTTATTTAAATTATTTACTAGTAACTAAATACTTGGGGATACAGTTTGGATCCAAGACATCACACAAAATCATAGACTCATAGAAATGTAGGTCTGGAAGGGACTTCGAGCAGTCACCAAATCCAGCCCCCTGCACTGTGGCAGGATCAGATAAACCTAGACCATCCCCGACAGGCATATGTTCAACCTGTTCTTAAAAACCTCCAGTGACGGGGATTCCACAGCCTCACTTGGAAGCCTATTTCAGAGCTTAACTACCCTTGCAGTTAGAAAGTTCTTCGAATAGCTAACCTAATTTTTTCTTGCTGTAGATTAAGCCCATTACTTCTTGTCCTACCTGCAATGTACATGAAGGACAATTGATCACCATCCTCTTTATAATAGCCTTAGCAGAATTACCCGCCCCCTCTTTTTCTTCTCAAGACTAAACATGCCCAGTTTTTTTTTAACCTTTCCCAGATAGGTCAGGTTTTCTAACCCGTTTATCATTTTTGTTGCTTTCCTCTGGACCCTCTCCAATCTGTCCACATAGTCTTGAAGTATGGCTCCCAGAACTGGGCACAGTACTCCAGGTGAGGCCTCACCTGTGCTGAGTAGAGCAGGACAATTACTTCCTGTGTCTTACATACAACACTCCTGTTAAATACACCCCAGATTGATATTAGTCTTTTTTGCAGTTGCATCACATTGTTGACTCATATTCAATTTGTGATTCACTATAACCAGATCCTTTTCCAGTAGTACTACTACCTAACCTGTTATTCCCCCAGTTTATAGCTGTGCATTTAAATTTTTCCTTGCTAAGTGAAGTACTTTGCACTTGTCTTTATTGGCTTTCATCTAATTGAATTCAGACCAATTCTTCAATTTGTCAAGGGCATTTTGAATTCTAATCCTGTCCTCCAAAAAAAGGGTTTGTAACCCCTCCCAAGTTGGTGTCATCTGTCTTCAGCTGCATAATGCTGATGCCTGGCATTTCTCAGTTGTATTGTGCTGTATGTAAATTTTAGCTAAAAATCACAGCACAGAATAGAGGAAGAACTCAATTCCTTATGTCTGACAATATAGGTCAGTCAGTCTTATACAGGGGACAGTTGGGTGAGGGAGAATAATTGCAATGCTATGCTTCTTCACAGAAGATGATGTGTAGGCACAATGTTTTTAAAAAGACTTGTCACTTTTTCTATCACTAGTGCAGCTGCACTGCTGGTAACTACATGTGGAGCCCTGATGGTTAAAGCTCTGGTGGCTGGTCATCAAATTCTGCTCAGAGCAGGTCTAGATGAGACCATGGTTAAAATGCTGGCAGCTTGTCTACACTTGTTCCCCTCCCACTAATAGTGGAGCTGCAATAACGATGGCAGTGGTGGTAAATTTTAAGAAAATAAGGCTAATATTGACAAGGCCAAAGAGGACAGGACGAGAAGTGTTGCTAAATAAATATGATTATTTTGTCCTTTCCAGCAAATCCTCAACATCTTCAGCTGCAGAATGCGGGTCCCTAGCATTGCACAGGTTCTTTTCTGGTTCTTTTTGGCTTTATGAGTTAATCACATCAGGAGGAGTCATTTTAGCTCACATGCCTTTAGAAGTAATTATACATTTAAATGATTAAGCAAATCAGGAAAAAAAAAACCATATCTAGTGCATAACTAAAGCAGTTGGGATTGGAATCCTTTTTTATATTAGTATTACAAGTCGTTTGTAAATAACATGTTCATTTTAGATACGTAAAGAGTTCTGTCATGCCCTATGAAGTAAATTATATTTTATTGGTGCCTGGGTGTTTCATAACTTCTATTTATTTGCTGCAGGAGTGGAGAATTAAGATAGAGTAGTTTATTTCACCAAAAGACTGACAAATGGCTCATTAGACACTTATGGAGCTGAAGCTAATTGTACATTTTTTTGTTGTATTAATTGTCACCGCCTGCTTAACTGGCTAACATTGGTCATCAGTGCAAAGCTCCCCCCTCCATCCCCACCTCTCCTAAGGAAATATATACCAAATTTGAAAATAAACAGAATATTTATTTTCTAATATAAACAAACAGAAAAACCTATTTGGATTGGAGGAGCATGTGGGAGGAGTAACAGGATTAATGTGCTGGCTGTTCCCCACTGGGGACACCAATAACAATCAATCCCAAACAGCAGTTACCTTCACATCATCTAACAGCTTGAACCACAGATATTCAAAGATTCTCCTTTTTTGTCGGTTCAGATTAAATATTATTTACATTACATCCTTTTTTTTATTTCGTCAGAGACATAAGGTCAGAATTGATTGAATATGTACTACCTGCATATAACGATTTCCAGTTTTTTACAATCATGTGCTAATGCTGCACAGTAATGGCCTATGGATGAAGAGACAGATGTACTACCAGTCATTCGCTACACATTTGCATTAACAAATCATCATTTAATTGAAGCCCATCCAACAAGTTTATGCTACTTAAATAAAGTTCCTTTCAATAAAAGATGCCACAATGACACATGGTTGTTAACTGGAAGGAAAATTAAAAAATAGTATTATTTTCATGTCCTGGGTTTAGGTGTGTATTAAGCATTCATTTATTAATTGGTATTTTGCTCAGAAATAAACCACCTGACTTCTAACAGCGCAATCCAAGCTAGTTCTACTATAGAATGAGATAATTCACTTTTAGAAATAATCATTTTGTAACACCACAATTTCATGCTTTACAGATTTTATTTCCCCCCCAAATATATAATAGAGCATAGCTTATATAAAGGCTATACACGAGTTGTGTGCTAATATTTTTAGGCTAGCTCTAATAATATAAACCTCAAATCCTGCTATTATCAACACGGACTACAATTTTTTTTTTTATGTCTCATTGTTGACTACAAACATTGGCACCAGACCTAGAAATCTAGTTGCCTCCCTCTACAATGTCGATATTACTGCTTTCTTTTTAATACTGTCTAGGGGACAATTCAGGTATGTTTTGATGCCCCTACATGTTTCAGATAGAGAAAAGCACTATCTGCTCATTTCTTCTTTTAGAACGTGTTGCAAAATATTAAATATGAGAAGAAAGCCTGTAATAAAATAAGGAACCTGTAAAACTAATGTTCTCATCTTCTAAAGATGGTTTACAGTACTCCCAGTGTATTCATTTCATGATACTTTTTGCATCCTAAAAATGGGAGAGAGATTTTTTGGCGTTGACTGTGAAGCTGACGAAGAGCACTTCGAAGCTAACATGCAGGGACAAGGAGATATTTTTTTAATTGTATTTTTGGCTTAAAATCTACATTTTCTAGAAATCAGCATTCTTCTGCATAAAAAGCACTATATAAATGAAAGATATTAGCAATAAGTTTGACATCCTCTTACAAACCTGATATTGGCTTGAATCTGAAGCTATCATTGCAATCTTTTATTTACTGAAGTACAAAAATTAGCAACTATTTCACTTTTCATGATGCATACAGACTATGAAATATTTTCCAAACAAAAAATTAGAAAATTATAATATACATTCTGACAATGGGGTAAAGCAGTGTTTTTCTAACAAAAGAAACCAGACTCAGAAAGGATGAACACGTTCATATTTCTTGCCTGAAGAATATCAAGGTTCTCTAGCTTCTTTTTTGTTGATTGAACAGATAGGTGAAATTTAACCATTACAAGATTCAAACTAGGCTTTGTGATTCAGTACAGTGTCACAAAGCACATCATAATGTTCAACGAAAGAGCAATATGCCAAGATTTATTTTCTGACACGAGGAACAGTGGGTAAATGCAACACAATGCAAAATAAACACACACAAAAACCCTGCTGTGCTTCGCTTGCATGTTCTCCGGGCTCTTTTTATATGCTAGCTCAGAATAGTAATTACAGATGTTACAAGTTGACTTCTGTTTTCCAGAACTATGAGTTGTACGTAAAACATGCCTTTTCATCAAAACAATTACCATTAATCAAAACACTGAGAGCTAATACCACTCAAGTCCAACCTACCGCTGTGCCCAGCAATATATCAAACTGTCTGTTGTCAAACACACTAAACAAACTTAAACAGACTCTTTTCACTGCAAATACGAGAAAATATGCTTGCTAAGTATATTTTTAGTCAAATTGCAATCTCAGTAATCCATTCTGTCACTGGATTTTAATTTTAAGTATTTATTCATAGTCTCAAACAGGACAGATCCCTATTTGTCTATAAAGAAGTGACTCACTGGCACTAATAACTGAAAGTACCTTCAAATGACTGGTTTCACCAGAAATTTGGTTCATCTTTAATAAATATGTATTCGAGTTTTTCTTCTCTCTTGGTACTTCTTTTCGCTCTGAAATATTCATCTTAGAAGGAAAATATCAGCGCAAGGAAAATATGGAGTACTTCCCTATATAAGGGTCCCTGGTATTAAACCTATGCCTCTAACAAATTTACTACTTCTGTATTTCAAGGTGCATAACTCAATTGAAATTATTCCATGCATCCGTCTAGGTCTTCATTATGAAGAGGACGTTATATTAGACATTGCACACACACATACATACGCACAAAACAGAAACTGGAAACTATTTCCAACAAGCAAAATTCATATTAAGCATTAAATTCAGCAGCTATACCACATCATACATAAATAATCAAATAAAACAGTTCTCCTTACATTTTTTACTGTACCCCTCCTTCCCCACCTAAGAGTCATAACTGTTTTCTTAATAGAGAAATATGAAATTCTCTATCTGGCAGAAGAAACTACTAATGAAATCAGTACTTTTAGCAAATTGGTACTCAGAAGTTGAAGCTTTATATAAAAGAAGAGGTACAGGAAAATGGGAATACTGGAGTTTAACAAACAGATCAGGCCTTTATTACCAGCAAGTTCCATTATGGATTTTTGAGCTTTGTAAGCCAAGCTCCCCCAAGTGTAATTAAATTTTTATTTATAATGTGTTTGTGACTGTTAACTTCATGTTGCCTCTGCTTGTTTCCCCCTAACATCCCCCCCATGTGAAATGGTATTCCACATTTACTACTGCGTAGTGCGCAATGTTACATTTATCACTACCCTTACAGAGAAGATGAGAAGTACAAATGTATAAATGAACTATATATATTTATACACACACACACACACACACACGTTTAAGTACAGATACACACACACACACACACTGTATATCGACTCACTAAAACAAAACAGGGAACAAAAAAGATGGTATGCATCGGCTAAAACTGAACACATGGAAGCAAGCATCACTTTTACTAGCAAGAACACTATTTATCACATTTATATTACAAAAAGACAGGAAAGCTTCAGTAAGACAGGAAGATGCAGCACTGCAGAATATATTTTATGCTGTAAATTATGTCTGAGATTAGTGTAAATGTACCAGGAAAAGGTTCTCAACTCCAACAAAGCCAGCATGTATTTTTGCTTATGGAGAAGACTTCATGCAAAAACCTCTCTCTGTCTCCAAGAATCTACCATTTTTATTTTTTGTATAAACCCTTCCCCTCCCCCTCTCCCATTCAGGTATAATCCTCCGATACCCAATACTTTTTTGTTGTTGTTAATGCTTAATATAAGTAACCACAGGAGGATCTCTTCTCCCCTTGAAAAACTGCAAATAAAGATGTCAGCTATTGAGTATATTTGTGGCGTCTCCAGCAGCTGCTGTTAAATACCAGCTGGTCTAGCTGATTAAAATTACCTCCGAGTTGGTATTATAAAGATGCCTGGGCAGCGTTGCTGTATTAATGGATTATTGAGTGAGCGATGAAAACCTTGGCCAGCTGATGCGTTTTATTACAGATAGGCTTTATGATGTGTAATCACTATAATTTTTACAACTGGAGGAAACAGGGAAAAAAGAATAAAACCCCACAAAAACCAGTTTAACTAGATATTTTTGCCATTCTGTTACTTAGGAGTTAGCTAAACAGTATAATATTTATTTTTAAAATAAAATCTGTGTATGTGAGAACTTACCCATAGCTACAAACACACACAGTCTATGGAAACCTATATTGTGTTTAAAATGTGAACTGTATTTATTATACTCACACGTACATGCCCACACCCCTCCTCCCATTCAGGTACAGGCAGTAGATATTTATTTCATCCTTAGATTGTCAGACATTCCAATTGACTGATTGGTCATGTGACAAACCCTCTTGCATAATTCATTGACTGAAATATAAGGAGGAAAAAAAACTGGTTTCAGCCAAGCAGACTAAGTTTAGCAATCCAGGAAGGTGGGGTCTTACTTCCCTTCCTCCCATGCCTCTACCCCACATTCCTATCATTCTGCTCAGTTTTTCCAATGTGCTACCATTTTGCAAGCCTCACCTCTTCTCACCATCGACATGTTCAGTGTGCTAACTTCTTTTCTGACAATGATTTGGTTTGTTTCTATGAATAGTATGTACCAATGGTTTTGCAGATTGTGTGTCTGCTGCCAGATACCGTAGCAGTTTAAAAAAATAAAAAAGGTACCAGGTGAACTGGCACTTTGGAGACTCAGAGGTACCTCAGGAACCTTTTTAGTACAAATGACATCTCTTGTGAAGTAAATCAGTAGCTAGGAAAGAGGATCCCAAGGGTACATTTGAGCCCTGAAGAAACCCATTACAAGTTGTTCTACAGGAAATGCCAAAATTACTTCAGAATAGGATAGAAGGGCGTTGTGTCACAGGTAGGGAACCAAGCCAAATCCAAAATGGCAGCACATGTAACTTTAATAGGCACTCTGAGTGCTCAGCATCTCTGAAAATCTGGTTGTTTGTTTTTCATGAAGAGAAAGCTTAAAGTTATAATAGGGCCACCAGAAAGGCACAGGTACAGCATGCTGCCATGTGTTGTCTATTTTAAAATGGAAAAAGTGGAGCTGCTCTTCTCTACCCCAGTGACAATTAATATAAAACATATATTCAATGAGGTTTAGATACTAGTTTTCCCTGGGGTTTAAAAATGATTTAGCAGTTAGAGCACATTTTTGGTCCTAGTAATACCTTGTTGGCTATTATTCAAATCTATGGGGCAATAGTATTCTGTCAAAATTCAGCACAGTATAGACATCATATACATACACCCTTGAACACAGTGAGGAAAATGTTTAAGTTGCTCTCCTCGGAGGTGTGCCAAAAAGGTGTTAAAATAAGGTAACTTAAAACACATTTTATTAAAAAGAAAACATTGTCCTAAACCAAACATTTTAATCAGCAAAGCAGATCAATTTCAAAAGAAAGTTAGTCAATGCAGTGTTAAAAGATCAAGATTTTACAACTGTCTGAATTTTGTAGACTAAAATGTGGGTTTTTTAAAAAAAAAGTGTTTAGTAAAGCTAATGTTTTAAATCATTAACTTTTTATATTTTTGGTCCATCTATGAGTTAAGTATTCTCCTAATCCCCCTTCTTTCCCAATATCTGAAAATCAACACTCTCGCTCAATACAAGTGAGTGTATCTAATATTGAGAAACCTAATACATGAAAATCTACAAACAGATAATTCACCTTTGGTGGGTAATCTGACCTAATATCCTGAAACATCATTTCTGTAAGTGACACTTTTGCCAATAGAAATTATATAGGGCTCCTATGAAGCAGAGGGGAGAAACCCTAGATAGGAAAGAAGGAAGGGGAAAGGAGAAATGTGGCTAAGCAGACATCCTCCCACCCTACGTACCTGCATCAGCAACCTCTACAAAACATCTGCTCACAGAGGGGTCACATGGATAAAGCGGGTAAACAAGAAAATGGAAGACGATCCAGGGTGAAGCCACACTAAGCAGCAGAGTATTCTGTTACACCTGCACTATGGATTAAAATCACGATAAAGCCCAGCATGCATCAGGGTGCTAAGAACCTCCTGCACAGTGCTCTGAGCCGTGTACTCAGAGTCCCCTTGGAGGAGGCACAAAACACAGCCAGCAGCCCAGTCACTGACAGAAGCATTGCCAGAAGCCCGCCATGCTTCCATTCAGTGTGAAGCATGGAAGATGAAGCTCTTTCAGGGACAGACCTCACATTTTTATGTTTGCTTCAACACATTTAGTACATTTTTGGGCAATATAAAATAAATAATGATGAGTGGGGGGGGGTTGTAAAAACCTTAGAATTTTCGTATTAGTTTGTTCCCCTTTGTGAATTGTTTGTGTTAGGGACAATGGGCACTAGTAGGCACTTTGACTGGCAAGGAAATGTCATAAGAAGACAATATCTTCATACCAACAGTTTATATAGAGATTCTACATATGTAAACCTAACAGAGTACTGTAAGGCACAGAATCGGAAGCTACTTTTAACCATTATTTTTGGAGTCAAGCAAGGGACTATATTTTGCAATAATCTGTTATATAATTCCTTCCTAATGAATGGGTAGGGATAAAAGCATTATGTCACAAGTACCTATTTTCCATTTGTTTTTTATAGTACATTAAATACACTAATTTTAAATATTTATCTTTTGGTAACAATTTAGAATTCAAACGTATTGAAAAACTGGAAATTGTGCCATTTGTTTTTGTTTTTTCTAATGTGTGGTAGTCCTCTTACTGTGACAGTGTGTTTGTTACCTAGGAAACTGCTTGGAAGCAATTTAATTGGATGAGTTTTCAAAGTGACAGAATTGTGGGCAGAGTTTCGGGGATGGCTACAGGGGCACTATGGCCTAAGTTCAAATATGCTTTGTAAAAGTCTACAGTACAGTATAAACAAAAACCCTTTTTAGACATCTGTGATAAAAGGATCAGCAACTATCAACTTAAAATCACTAGTCTGGCAGGACTGTACAGACCCAACATACCTGTAAAATTAATACACTATATTTATTTATATATTGTAGCGAGAGGTTCTTGAAGAAGGCACAGAAAATACATCCTAGTCTTGCAAATGTTTAAAATCAACAAATAAGTATTTGAATAAAAGAGACATTAAGTTTTAAAATTATTGTATTTTCAGTAACATACTACTTATAAAGATTTATTGAACATTTATTTTAACCCGCCTATGGTGTTAGTTTACTTTTGCATTTCATTCATCTTGACAATAAAACTAGACCTGCCAGTTTCACTGTTATTTATAGTCAGTTTCATTTTCTGGTTCTCATACTGTAGTTGGTTTTTGTAATGTATGGGTTAAATAAAATGAACTGTTTTCATTTAAATGAAAATAAACTCAATTTCTATTGATGAAATGGACTTTTCAGAAATTCGTTTTTAAAAAACCAAAATTTTGGGCCTCAATTGACATTGAGAAAATCCTTTAAAGATATTTTTCCATCTTCACTGCTGTGTAGGTCCTGTTTCTTCTGAGTTTGTTGACTCGTTATCTGGGGTAATCATTAGTTAGTTTACTGAACGGTCACTGCTTTCCCTACACCTGAACAACCAAAATTTGATAAAGGGTAATCAAGTTTCTTAATTCTTAACAGCTGTGCACTTTTGAAACCGTTCCTCCACTCAGACTGTAGAGCAATAAAGCTGTTGACTATGGATTGGCCAACAAGTAGTGAGGAATAAAGTACAGCACATATCTGGAAACATGCCTCAAAGAAACTGAAGTTTTATTAATTATAGCATTGATACAATGGAAGCATCCACCATGCAAGCTTCCCTCCAGAAGGATTGCTTTCTGCAATGTTTAAGTCTAGATCACATTGGAGTCTCCTTTATACAAAAGCAGCCAAGTGGAGGCATTGATATATAGACATTTATTTCTTCAATGTTATCCAAGGAGGACAAGCAAAGAGATGCAACCCTAAGTGCAAAAAATTTCTCACGATCAGTATGCTAATCAAATATCTATATATAACAGCCGCATATATATTGATAGGCTCTGAATTAATGATCAATTTAATATGCATGCTACATTTTTCACGAAACAAGAATCTTAATTCCCTTGGGTTAATAAACATAACATTCTGATAATTTCAGATACAATAACGTCACATGAGCACTTTAAACATATGTTGCGGGAATTTAATTCTGACTATTCCTGGCCACTAAGGACCAGTTTTTAATCTTCGATGCGTGATGTGTGGTAATGGATTTTATTAGTTGACTTTTTAAAATTTGATGATCAGGTTAATGAAATTGATAATGACATTTTTCACACTAAGTTCAAAATAGTAGTTAACTCCTTGGGAGTGGAATTCAGTTTGCACATGTAATGGATGAACCAGCAACTGCTGCTGTGAAAGGATTAATCATCATTTTAGACTTTTATTAAATTAGATAAAATATAATAGGCATGAATTAGAATATATAACAATTAATCACAGGGCTTTATTGAGTCCTGTTACAATCTTATTTGCTCTTGAGCTGGTAACTAATATGTGACATTTTGTACAAATCTGACAAGCCCTTTTGACAATGGCTGTGCCTAGAAGAGTAATAAACTTAAAGAACAAAGACCGGGGAGTCTTCTCTGGATGATTTAGGATCAAACATACCCTTTCTCCTTTTGCTTTCAGAAGTAAAATCTGTGCAATCCAACTCATTCTTTCCTATTTAAATACTTTGCTTTTTCTTAAAAAATAAATATACAGCTATTATGTAATGGATGGGCACTGATATACTATGGTGATGTGAGTCAACATTAGGACTTACACAAATTTTAACTATTTTATCATTTTAACATATGAATTTTTCCTCTCAAAGAATTCTCATCAGAATGACAGTATATTTATTGTCACTCTAGTCATTTTTACATTATATATTTAGATTTGCATATTGCTGAGCTGCTTATTATTATTTTTAACATAGGACCGCGCAAAAATATTCACATATGACCAAAGGTTTCCTGTATGTGCAGGTAACAATTAGTGACACATTGCACATGTTGGAATTGACAGAATAAAATCACTAAACTTTTAAAGTTTATGTATTGATCACAGAGAACACTCCCAGTTAAATTACCATAAACCTCAACATCACAACAACTGCTAATCCAGCTAATAGGAATTAAGAGACATAGAAGATACATAATAAGCATCTGGGGGATATGGAATTTATCCCACGAGTGTAGTAAAGAGCTCGTAATTTAAGAGTGCCAAAGCCCAAGTGCATCATGAAGGTCTTTCCTCACAAGTGACATTAATTGCATATCCCACAGATGCTTATTATGTATTCTATTTATATCACGGAAAAGAAATATATTAATTTAAAATGTAAAGGTTTAATACCGTTTAAGTGTAATGCAACACAGCTGCTTTGTGACATCACAGGGCATGCTGAAAACTGCAGCACAGAGCTATCATGTAAAAGTGTATTTTAAACACAGAAGACATTAGGGCATGTGTTTCAGTGGGACATCAGCACCCCTCAGATGAATAGTGAAGCATGATGCACGACTAAATGCTTTCATATGCTGGATGTGACATTGCCTCAAAATGAAAGTTGTCCTCACTAGTGTAACTGAAATAATAAAATGGAGAATTAAAACTACTTTTAAAATAATTTATTTTTAAAGAAGTGACTCCACGAATTAAATACGCTGAATAACATCTAGAATTGAAAAAGTCATCAAAGGTCCCATTATCCTTTCTAGTGTTCAGTGTATATTGCACACACTACTTGGATATAACATTGTCGTTGACATTTCTAGAAATTAAGAGTTTTGTATGCCTGCAAAATTTCTGTTGTAACCATCCACCTTTTCTGATGTCTGATTGGGTCATTGTGAATGTTACAATGAATGAGTCATCAAACGTCAGGAAAATATCTGGCCCCCTTCACTTACCCGTCCTACTGTAGACTGACCTGGTTCTTTGAACTATGTTCGTGGCTTTGGCTCTTAGAACATGGCTCCCCTACGTTAACATTTCCTAAGATGCTTTTGAAAATTCTTGATCCAGCATACATCAGCAACAGAGAAGATACTCAAGGTGAAAGCTCTTGAGCGTCAGCTTTGCAAGAACAAAAGCTTTTTCACTGAAGTTTGCACAACTCCTGCGGATGTTGAGAAAGGGATCTTTCACAAGTTCAGTGAAAGTTAATGTAACACACCCATTCTAAATGTTAGCACAAATTTATGTTACTGCTTTCAGAGCAGAGTTCTTCCTCTTGCTCTCTCAATGTTCACAATGATGCATGATTATTCCACTCACCAATATGCAATGCAAAAAATATTAATTGACTGCAGTCATACAACAGTCTTCCTATTGGACTCTATATTATGGAATTATAATTTGCCAGTTTATTAGCTATTAAGATTACGGTACTCACTTATCTTATTTATTGCCTTACTTTTTTAATAAGGCTAAAGTATTATTTACAAGAGCTCTACTCCTTATTATTTTTCAACTTTTGAATTTTCCTAGCGTCATACAAGTTAGAAATGAAATAGACCTAGTAAGTGATCTAGTGCACTCATCAACCAGTGCAGCATGTTTCCCTCTGCATTTATATGTATTTTTTCCAATCTATTCTTAAATGTTTCATATGATGAACTTTCATCAATTCCCTTGGGAGACTATTCCACAGTCTAACAGATCTTATAGTCAGGAAGTTTTTTCTAACTTGAGAGTTGAACCTAACTTTTTTCTCCATTTTCTAATTTAATACAATTACTCCTGATTATGTGCCTGATGCTGCAGTGAATGAATCTCCTCTGAGGTGAGGAGCACCTTCAACTCCTAGTTTAGTCAATGGAGGGTTGAGGGCACTCAGCACCCATGCAGTTTTGGGCTCATGTGCTATCCTGAATACTTTCTCTCCCTCCTTAATGTTTACACCTTTCTAACATTCGTGCTATGTCACTGCTTAGCATTCACATACTATTCTTTCCAGTCAAGTCAATTCCATGAGCTTCTAATCATTTTTATTTTCTTTGCAGAACTCCCTCTACTTTTCTATTCTTCCCCACCTCATCTCAGAAGGGGAGATACACACATTTGGTTCAAGCACAGGGAGAATGCATTATCCATGAAAGGCAGGTGTGCGCTGGGGGGGAGCCCATGCCTGAAACCCCCCACAGCTCAACGACTGGACAGGACCCTTGGACCGGAGAAGGGGATGAACTGTTCTCGAGGAAAGGAGAATGCACGCCCCAAAATGCTGGAGCTGACTGGCCCCCGTGCTCCCCGTTCCAACAATTTAAACTTTTCCTCAGATTGCAGGAGCCCTTTGCTTCTTCAGCTGCCTTGACCTCTCTTCCAATAAGCCTAGCCTGTGAGCTGCATTTCCAGGTTGCTGTAGGGGCGAACAATTTCCTGATTTGGAGATCAGGAAGGAATTTTTTTATATTGGGCCAAATTGGCTGACGTATGGAGGGGTTTTCACCTTCCTTGCAGCATTATGAAGGCATGATTGGGGTAAAGAAGACTAGGATTTAGAAGTCTAATACTAAGAGCTAATACAGGAATTTGTAGTTTGTCGCAGCTGATGGCTGGTGTCCAGTGAGGATACAAGTAAAATTGATAAATGAGACTCAGCATTTTCACTGGGGGACCCTGTGCTTGTAAGGAGAAGGGGAGACCTGAAGTCTTCATAGACCAAAGTCCCCCTTGGTACTCTTTACCAACCTCACAGGGATGGGAAAATATGTGGACTCAAAAGTGAGCTGAGGCCTGGAGGATAGGCCAAAGGGACTATCCAGGGTTATTGGTTATATGGATGAAGGTCTGTAACCTGGCACTAGACCTAGTTAAATGCCTGATATTTGAGATGAGTGGGCATACACCTCCCCTCCCCACTGTTACGTTACTAAAGTTGCAGCCTACGACTTAAAATCCCAGAGTCTGTTTTTCTCCTGCATGTCCTGCATTCTCCTGCATGTCCTTTCTGGTAACGTGATGCTCACAACTGAAAGAAATACTTCAGGTCTGTTTGCACCAGAAATGTGATTATGAAGCTGTGAAGCTTCTAAGTATGCAGCCTGAAACTGTTTAGACCTTTTTTGTTCTTATTACAGAGCAAATTCATTAGACACACAAGGTGGGTGAGGAATTATCATCTCACCTACCTTGTTTCTCTAATATCCTGGTAACAACATTGCATAGAGCAAACTCATGTCTGATTTGCTATCCACTGACATCTAGAGTTCAGATAATCTCCTTGAGGAAGTAATGTCTATTAGGAAAGCTTACTTCACTGATAGGAAGTTTAATGACCAAAAAAATATTCATACATGTCCTTTCTAAAGTATTGTACTGTAGTACAAAATACCACATAATTTCTGCTCAGGGAAGAGCAGTCACATAGGGAGAAAATAGTCTCTCTGATAAGCGGGCCCTAAGGCCATTACACGGGTCAGAACCAATACCTTAAACTTCCCCTGGAAGCTAGCAGTGAGATCATAGAACACTGGTGTCATATCCTCACAGCAAGAAACAGCACTAACATGGGCCACCACATTCTGCATTAGCTTAAGCTTCTGAATGGACTTACAGCTCAGCCCCACATATCGTGCACTGCAGTCAGTCTGCCCTAGGACTAAAGACAGGCACAAATCTCCCCAGCAAAAAAGAAAAGATTGCAATCTTTTGAACAGACTGACTCAGATGGAAAATCAGAGACTATGAGACCTGTTATTTGATAATTTAAAAACTGTTGAGTATCTAAGCAGACCTTCACACTGTGATAGTAAATGATGGACATGTACCTGAAATCAAGAGGGCTATATCATTTCCAATTGCTTTCCCAAAGCCACCATAATAACACAGTGTTTTCAGTATCTAACCTAAACAACATTAACATCTCCACTGGATAATATCATATGAAAGTTAGTCCAGGTGTTGCACAATGTTTTGATATCTGTTTGGACCATATTCTTTGAGCTGAGTGTGCCCTCATGTTAGTTCCAGACACTTGTCTGTTATAATTTCTCTGGATGGTGTGTTAGTGGGATTCACTGCATTATGGGTCTATCTGAACTCCATTATTCCAGAGAGCAAAGGACCAATGGGGATAGAAAGACTATTTCTTGTTCCCCTGGTCAGGTCCAACTAGAGGACTTCCATACATGATATTATCATTCTTAATAGCTGATGGAGATATATGATGGAGACCATCATTCCCAGGAGATAAAGGAGGTATCAGATGTAGAAAATGAATCCTTTGAGCCTCACTTTGTGTGAGAGTCCCAGGAAAGAATTAAGATGGGGATGGTTTTGGTGGATAGGCCTTCATGATGCCTCTCAATCTGAGTTAACCTTGCTCCTTTCCTTTTTGATACTTGTTTCCACAGCAATGACTAAGACCGATTGTTCTGGGTGACCTAAATTCCCACACAAACAACACTTCTGCGCTACTTCCTAATTACATGGCCACCAGGACGTATACGGGAATGTCCTAGGGGGACTTCTGGCTTTGCACACAGCAAGCTATCTTCTGGATCTGTATTTCTGAGTATGGTTTTGGGAACCTCATCATGAACATAATGAAGTCAGAAGCACCAACACCATTTGGGACAAAAGCTAGTAATTTCATTGGCCCACCCTCTTGGAACAGTTTGATTTTAAATGCCTCTGAAGAGGAGTACTGTTCATCTAACAGATCATTCTGTCAATAGTCTTTGAAAGATACAATGGTTTGCTGTCCTTGATCATCAATACAATTGCCTCTTAAGGCCCTCTGCCTCAGGGCAAGGGAGTAATATGCTTCCTGCAAGAAGTACTGCATAACAAATGGGCAGTCAAATTCTGTTTCCAGATGATTCTATAAGTTCCAAGCTTTATAGATAGCTTTGGACAAGTGAATTGCGAGGGAAAATTTAGCATGCTAGTGGCAGATGTCTCATTTGAATCACACCTATTGTAACATTAAACACTATGTTGTCTTGTGGTAATGCACGAAGTGAAGAATGTTTTCTTTGCTTTCATCATAACATCCATAAAGTCCTGGTCACTGGAGTTGTTCAGTGTGGTGAATAACCTGGTTAACTGGATGTCTCCATTATGTTACAGATTTATGTATTTCACATACTTTTCTAAGGAAGTTGTGGATAAAATCAACCTTATTTGAGCCAAGCTTTTTGTCCATGCTCCATGGGTGCAGAGTTGTATGATGAGAATACATAATTTTAAATTCTTCAGTCTCTAAATTGTGTTGGCAGTATATTGCCATACTGTTTCTCCTTTGTGCAGTTCTAGCCCTAAACCTACCATCACTATTTTCATGTAAACCCATGTTTTATTAGAAAGAATAAAGGATCTCAGAGACACATCTTTTAGTCTTCAAAAGTATTGGCCTTTATCTAAGAATTGATAGCAGGATACAAAAGTGACTGTCCATTCCTGTGTGGTATACACGGTGCTGACACTAACTTGGAGCCCTATACACACTGAGAATTATTTTCCCAACAGTCATTCAAGCCACCTTCTAGTGGCTTTTTTACTACTCATTTTTATCCTAAGTTTTCTAGACTGTAATTCCCTCTCTTCTTGAAAGAAAGAAAATAACAGGAGTCAGAGCAAGCAGCAATGATTGATCTAAGCAGTTGAAATGCACAAATATACAGTAAGGTTAACAAAGGACAAGTGTATATCTGATTCATGACACCCTGATAAACATTGTAAACAATGCTTCATGAATTCACTGTTAACGGATTCTCTCCCTTTACTGTTCCGCCTTTATAACTGTTGGTTAGCTTAAATCTTCATATTACAGTAAATTGAACCTATGGCAGCCTTCCATATCTCTCGGAATATTAAATTCATCCTACAAGCCCATGCGTCAGAAGCTATTCATTCCCCTTAAATCTACTGGATTACAATGCTTAGATATGTTTCATATTGCCAAGTTTGTTTTTAAAGACATTATGACAAAAGCCAAAATGGAAGCTTTCTTGCTATGCTTCTTCCTCAAATACAGACTTTCCCCTGTACTTCAAACGGGAAGCACACCACCTGCATCAAGGAACAATATAATGACAAATCTGCATTCCATCCTCACAGCCACCCAGTACTACTCATTATCATCTCAGCACATAATTATGTAGCAAGAGAATAAAAGACAGATGAACACTTTCCACTCCTCACCCAATCTTTCATTCTCTTTATAATGTAGGCTTCTAACATTGCAGACGCTACAGTAGGAAATCTTAAGTCTAAATATATACAGTTTGTGAAGGTGGGGGAAAGATGATATAAGCTAAAACGTATCAGACTATCATTTCCAGTCTAATACACAACAGCACAAGAAAATGTAAAAGAACAAAAGGCACTGTTTCAATCAAAAGAAATGCAAACTTTTGGAGAAGCCCAAGAAGCAGTGAGGATATCAATCATTTAAGAAAACTAAAAGCAGGTAGTTTGGGTTTAAAAACAAAGAAATGAATTTTACAGAACTAACTGGCTCTTATTTGTTGCTCCAATAAGGTATTTAACTGTGATGCTTCAGGAATTACCCACATTTATTTGCATAAAACAAAAATAAGTTACATCCACTGATTGTGAGGAACCATATAACACAACTTCAAGAATAGATAAAGAACCTCTATTTGAAGTAGTGAAAAGCTACTCAAGACAGTCCCTCCCACATCAAAATAAAATACAGCTTTCCAAATGACCTTCAGATGTACTTCTCACCTTAACATTTACTTCTGCATTTGTAACTTCCTTACTACTACTGTTTTGCTATTCAAAAGATGCTTGACAGAACAAGTCCATAAACTCTTAGGTATTAAAGTTAATATCTGATCCAGCTCACCCCCCCGCCCCCCAAACCCATTTTAGATCCCTGTGAACTACACTTACACATGGTTTAATCTGTGGGCCTGGCAGAGGATTATGAATTTTCCTAGAAAGACATGTGGGCATAATTAGCATAAACTCATTCTACAGGTAGGTCAGACTAGGGATTATAAAGTACTGAATATGCTTTCTAAAAGCTTCCCTTTTACATGCAAAGCTCTGCCTATTTCAAATAGTAAAATATTACAGGACAAATTCAACCCAGGAAGTCAATGAAAGTTGTGCTTACTTAGTCTAGGACAGAATTTAGTCCCAAATACTTAGAAATGTGGTTTTTCCTTTGCTGGACAAAAGTTTGCATTTGCTTAGTTTTTAGTATACCATTACTTGATTTTTATATGTTAATTTGTTTCAGTACCAACAGACAGATTAGCTGGCTTCTCTATTAACTGCACAGTGGATCAAATTTGTTTTTATTGTAATTGCTGTCCAGCTAATTGATCATTGTGGATTAAAACTATAGAGCAACCGTAATTGATTTGGACCATGCCATAGACTATTTCTCTTCTTTTTGGAGGGGGAGTATGAAGGGCATAGGTAAAAATCAAGGTGTTTTGGCTTTTCCTTGAAGAGGACTGATGCCTGTGGTTACATTTTCAGGACACCACCAAAGTTATCTCCTAATGTGATGACTAGCCCCTCCAGTGTTGCACACTGTTAATTTTTTTTCCTGGATGCAGTAAGTAATACATATATTCCTTTACTATATTAATGAAATTCTTTAATTTCATTTCTCCCTCCCAAGAGTGATACAGTTAGGGGAAAGAATTCTGGCTTGTACTGAGGTGGCATGAGAGAGAGAGAGAGAAACAGGTGGATGCCCTACAGCAGAGCTCATAGCAAAGCAGCTAATAAAAATAGTAGTGGAGCTGCACAGCTGCTGTTGTCTTTTCTGTAACACAACCTTTCTAATGCTACCTACTGATCTATGCTAATGACTGGTGTCAAAAGTTACCCTATAAACTTGCTACTACTACGCTCCATCAAAAATATTTTTTGCTACCATGTGGCTATACTGGAATATATTTCTAATATCAACCTACAGTGCTTGAATCTGAACCTCACACTGCAGTGCCAACAACAAGCTATCCTAGCTATCTGACTGATCTTCATAAAGTGGAACCATGGGGGGGCAAAGACATTGGCACATACTGTTCTGAAGAGAGCTTTTTCTGTGCTTAGACAAAACTGTCATGAAATATTTATAAACAACTCTACACAAGCTTTATATTTGTATGGATGTGCTTATACAGAATTTGTTTAACCAATATGATATTGGTATATAATCTGCCTTCAGTGTTATGATGAAGAAGCTTCCAAATATAAGCCAATGGTGTCAATTTTCTCTTAAAGAAAGCTTTTACACTCAGGACATGTGGCACTGTGTTTGTGTGTGTTATTTGTTATGTATCCATATGATAAACATTAATATCACCTGGTGGCGGTTATTGCATGCAGCTTCTTGAGAATTTCACTCAGTTCAATATTAATATATGTAATTCACTCTGAAACCCTTATTACATGAAACAAACTAGTTGTAAAAATATTATGTAGTAGTATCTTTTTTAATTTATTCATCATATTTTAAATGAAATGTAAAATAATCCTCTAGTACAAATTACTTTAAATGGAAGAAAATGCCCCAAAAACCTTGTCTTTTTAAAAATTTCCTTTCTCAAGTTGAGAATACAGCCTGGCTTTAAGTTGACACTGGAAACACTGCCTGTATAAGAAGCAACAGAATGGTTTTGCAATAATTATTTTGCACTTTAACATGAATTAGATGTAAGGGTCAGAGAAATTAACATTTAAATACCATTTAATCTAGGACATTAATCATCGTTAACCCATCTAATTCTACAATTAAACTGAATATTCAATCTGTCAACCTCTCTAAGTATCTAATCCTTTTATTCAGATTTAACAATTTTTTTTTTAAATTTAGGGGACGTTTATTGTCTGGAAACCTGTCATTGAACTACCAATGTAATCAATTCACAGTTTTATTTAAATATATTTTTGTACATTTTACTTTCTAACTACAAAATAGTCAAATGAGACATAACTGAGACAGATTCATTTATTTTGTATTGTATACTCAATGTGTAGAATCACCAGGAACGTTAAACGGCCTTATCCGGACACATACTATTTAAAGCGTTAAAAACCCCAGAGACACGGGAAATAACTCATGGGGTTAATGAGGAGTTAAATAGCCTTTCACTTTTATTTTGCTCATTCAAACCCAGCCCATGTTGGTAGTTGCTGAAAAATTATCTGAAGGATGTGCAGTGGCCTACTATATATGAAATGAATTGATGGTCACATTTCACATAGTAGACACGTGTCCATTTGGCACCCATTTTGGGCATCCGAGAGATAAAAGACTAAATGGACATGAAAAGCAAACTAGCTTATCACACCTAAATGGTGTTTTCTTTTTGGTCAGCATCGATTCTCAATGGTAGGGTACAGGAACACAGGTCCCAATGCCGTGGATAAAAAAAAAAAAAAAAAAAAAAAAAAATCAGTCTCCCTTTTCGCTAATGGCCAAATTCTCTGTATATTTAATACAATCCAAAGAAATATCACTATTCTGGCTACAGTAACTCCTCGCTTAACGTTGTAGTTATGTTCCTGAAAAATGCGACTTTAAGCAAAACGATGTTAAGCAAATCCAATTTCCCCATAAGAATTAATGTAAATGGGGGGGGGCGGGGTGGTTAGGTTCCAGGGAAATTTTTTTCACCAGACAAAAAACTATATATTTTTATCTATCTATCCACACACACACAAATATATATATGTATATACACACACACACACACACACACACACACACACACACAGTAAGTTTTAAAAAAACAATTTAATACTGCACACAGCAATGATGATTGTGAAGCTTGGTTGAGGTGGTGAAGTTACAGGGTGGAAGAGGGAGGGATATTTCCCAGGGAATGCCTTACTGCTAAATGATGAACTAGCACTCGGCTGAGCCCTCAAGCGTTATCACATTGTTGTTAATGTAGCCTCACATTCTACAAGGCAGCAGGAATATAGGGAGGGGAGACAGCATGGCAGACAGAGACTGAGACACACACCCTGTGTGTGTGTGGGAGAGAGAGAGAGAGAGAGAGAGAGAGAAAGAGAGAGATGCACATTGCCCCTTTAAGTACGCTAACACCACTCTAAGTACATTGCCTTTAAAAAAATCAGGAAGTTGAGACAGCAGCTGTGGCCAGCAAGCTCTCTCCGTCCTGAGCCCTATCCTGTCCCCACCCTGCTCTATATGGAGAAGAGGTAAGCGGGGGGGCAGGAGTGGGGGGGGAATACCCTGACATGAACCCCCCACTTCCCCCCTCCCTTGCACAGCAAGCAGGAGGTTCCCGGGAGCAGCTCCAAGGCAGAGGGCAGGAGCAGCACATGGCAGTGGGGGGGAGGGACAGCTGAACTGATGGCAATTGGTAGCCTGCTGGCAGGGCCGGCTCTGGCTTTTTTGCTGCCCCAGGCAAAAAAGCCTCCGGCCGCCCCCCCCCCCCCCCGGGGGGGGGGGGCGGCCGGAGCCCTGGGAGGAGGGCGGCGAGCCCCAGCAGGGGCTCCGCTCTCCCCCCGGCGGCCAGAGCGCAGGGGGCAGGGCGGCGAGCCCCAGCCGGGGGGGAGGGCGGCCAGAGTGCCGGGGGGAGGGCGGCGAGCCCGGCCGTGGCCCCGCTCTCCTCGGCGGCCAGAGCGCCACGCCACCCCCCTCCAGGTGCCGCCCCAAGCACAAGCTTGGTGGGCTGGTGCCTGGAGCCGGCCCTGCCTGCTGGGCGGCTGCAGCACAAGGAATTTAGGGGCGCGGGGAGCTGATAGGGGGGCTGCTGGTCCACCCTGGTTCTAAGCCCCCACCAGCTAGCTGCAAGGGGCTGCTCTTCCTGCAAGCAGTGGACAAAGCAGGCGGCTGCCAAGCAACGTTAAAAGGAAGCATTGCGCAACTTTAAACAAGCATGTTCCCTAATTGATCAGCAACATAACAACAAAACAACATTAACCGGGACGACTTTAAGTGAGGAGTTACTGTACAGTGAATTGTAAATATTTCCATCCTTCTACTTTTACCCCTTTAATTTGAATAAGACCGCAAGCACACACAACCCACTAACGAACCTTTCCTCCCATAAATTATTTTCATCACTGTGACGTAATTTGTCCTAAAGATATCATGGAGCTTGTAATGCAAGGTCAAATATCCCTGGTCCCTCATTCCAGCAAGCCATATGGTATGGACAAACATAGATATTGTTGATTGCTGTCTCAAATAAAACTAGCACTAAATAAAGAAATCATCAAGCAGAACATTCAGATGCTTGATCTGAACAACAAAATTATTAGTCATACCACAAGTACTGTACTGACAGTGCTCAAGTAAACAGTTTTTTTTAAAAAGGAGGTAACCAAGTCTCATTTCTGAATATTAGCCACACAAGCAAGAAACTTTTGAGAATTAATATTAAAGCATACACAAAATCCTGACTGGATACCTGATCAGAACAAGTTTCTCTGTCATTACAAATAGAAGAATGACTGCTGCTAAATGTAAAATGTTAAAAGCAAATATATAAAGTTACATAAATTATAAACAAATATTTGTCACTTCACCTACCACTGAAACTGAAAGTATGAAAAGTTAAAGACCTGTTGTATTTGTAAAGAGACCTACAGCCTGCCGAACTCACTCTAACTGGCTATCCCAAATCCATTACTTATTACAAACCTTTCATTCTGCTATTTATCTTATCTCCTTCCTCTTGCTCCTGCACCACTTTAGTAGAATATTCCCAGGGTTGTGCATTGTGAGATTTAAATTACGGTTAAATACTAAACCAAACCCCCTTTGTTAGTAAACACTTTTTGCAACTAATTTAATCGAAGTGCTCTCATGAGCCCTTGATGTAGTTACCTTACTTAAACTGGAAATGTAAAGTAATTACTACTAATAGTTAAAATGACTAGAAATGTCTCCTCTAGCTCAAAAAACATTAACCACAACACAAAATTTGGCATTTGAGGCAGTCAACTTGTGCACAACTGGAAACCATTATTCAGAAAAGTGCCTATCTGACAGCACTAGAGGCAAGAATAATTACAATATGCTCACATTATTTTTCCTCACTTTTTTCAAGTACTTCACACTGAATCAGATCTGCTAGAAAATCTAGTCCACTCCCTTGCCAATGCTGGTTTGTTCTCTAGGATACGTTTTGTAGAGCTTTGCCCAGCCTAGGTTAAAAGTGTCCTAATTGATGGGCTTTCACTGCTTCCATAGATAATTTTACAGCTTAATACCTCCCTGTCAAGAAAGTTTTCTTGACATTCTCTGAAGCTTTCCTTTTTTAAAGTTTCATCCCACAAGCATAAAGTCTCCACTCTTTCTACCTCTGTGTGTGTCACCTGAGAACACATTGCTCTTTTATTGTTGCCACATTGCACCACAAAATCACATCTACTTTGCCTTCCATGTTTACTCCTCACCATTACTAAGTTTCAGGTTTTGCCTTGCCCGTGTATATCTGTGTTATGGATTAGTTGTGTCCCAACATATCAGTTTGTATTCTTCCAAGTTGTTTCTTATTTTCCTTTCTATCCATATTTCTAAACTCTCAAGGTATGTGAGCATTATTTTTCTGTCCTCATTGGTACTTATACAACTTTCCAATTTAGTATGATTTGTGAAGTTCAGTAAAGAACTGTCTACCTCTTCTTCCAGATCATGAGTGAAATTATTAAATAAAATGAGACCCATAAGGTATCCCAACTAGATAATCTGCCCTGTTCCCAAATTTTAACACCTTGTCATTTACCTTTCCTTGTTTGCAGCCCCTTCAGACAATTTTCAATTTACGTGATAGGGTTCATATCACGGCCCATTTAGCTTAACTTTGCAAGATTATGCGGGAGATTGTATCAAAGACTTGACTAAAGTCTAAATATATTTATATTATGTTACAAAATTAGTAGATGAAGGTAATTTTTTAAAAAACAACCAGGTGTGATAAAATCTGTTCTTTATAAACCTAGGCTACTTATTGTTCTCAGTTCCATTATCCTCTAGATCTTAAATGAGTATGTTTCTTAATATTTCTTCCATTTTACTATAGATTCAAGTTAGACTTCATCTTTAAAGATCACAATATAACCTTAACATTTTTATAAAACAGATATTCTACTAACCTTGATAAATCTGCAATATTCATATCCAAGGAAACAACACGACAGAGCCCAACTTAAGGTAAAATTGTTAGTCAGCATTACTTACAACATATTCTCTTATGGCAACTGTATACATGGGTTCCCAACTGTCCCATGTATACAGAATAATCAAACTGAACTTCTACATTTTAGAAAACTGAAGCTGTGTGACATTAGAAGAGTCTTTTTTCCAGAAATTCCAACTCAAAAATATTTCAAATAAATACTTCAGAGAACCACTGTACAAAAATACTTCAGAATACTTCCAGGCATACAATAAAGCATTTTCATTTAAGAAGTGTGGTTAGCAGAATAAGCACATACACACAAAGGTAAGTAGTGCTTTTTCTTAACCACATTTCCCTTTATTCCAGAAGACATTAATGTTTTAAAACAAGTGGGGCAAATATTCCCTAATTTAAAAAAAAAAACAAATTGCAAGAAATAAAAGTAAAGAAGGCATTACAAACACTTACAGTCCATAAATCTGTGGAGCAATTTCTAGCCTGTTCAGATGCATGTACAGCTCAATATCATGTTTCTTCAGCAGGTGATCCTGTATCTGGTTTACTTTAGTTACAATAGCAATAGATGGACCTAAATCCTGTGGCCTTGCAAATGGTATAGGCGTCATCATTGCATCTTTCTCCTAAAGACAGAAAAACAAACAGGAAATGAATTATTAAAACACTTTGCATGAAACGTCAGTATAGACGTACATGAGAGGTAATTACTTTCCTGTAATCACTGACTTCTGAAGTAAACTGTCTGTTACAGCTGTCCCCCTGCTGCACTCCTTTTTTCCCCTCTCCTTTCTGTTTGTCCTGTGTGGCCGCCCCTCCCGGCCATTGTGCTAACTAAAGTCACAGCGCTATTCATAGGAATGGCTTGTACAGACTAACTGGAGCCATTGCTCTGCCTAGGGAGGGGGCTTCTTGCTTCTTTGTTTGGTTCCTTTGTTCAGACCTGGGCTCGGTGTGGGGGGCGCTGCCCAGAAATGCAAGACCTGAAGTGGCCAACTAATTAAGCATATGAGTCATACCTGAGGCTCAGAACATGCCCAGGCATGCCTATGCTTACCTGCAGCCTTTCCCTGCCTTCTCTCCTCCCCTGTATCAAGAGGAGCCAATCAAAAGTACTGGTGGGAAACTGCCTGAGTTTGCCTTTAAAGCCGGACATTTTCTGATCAGACCTCGGAGAAGGTCCTTGCTTTGCCACCTGGTCTGATCAGCTAGGGGTCTTTGGGGGGCCCTCTCCCCGCTCTCGTTTGTTTTTGAGCGTACCCCTGTTTTTAAACTCCCCTCCCACGAACAACGAATTTGTGCCTGGAGATCTCCTGATTATTGTAAGCGAATCGAGTCCTCTCTCCATCCTCCGATGCTACTGCCGTTCCTGTCTCTGTGTTTGCTGCTGTCCTGGGGAATGGTAAGAACTCCCTCTTGCAAACTCCCCCTGTCCTAGCTACTGGCCTTGTTTCCCCAGCAGACAGACTCAAGCTAACTCCTTGGTCTGTATCTGTAATCTGTTTCTGGCTCCGCAGCGCCTTTGCTGCTAGAAATAAGCCTGTGCCGCTGCTAGGCTGTGCCTTCCTGGACTGTATCCTGGGCTGCCGGCTTGCAGCCACCCCACTGCTGCGGCCACCACTAGTTAACCCCCCCTCCCCCTCCCGGGTTGTACCCTGGGCACACACCACTCTGCCCTCTGGAACTGCTCCCCCTCCCGATCAAAGAAGTGGCAGGGAGTGTAAGGTGCACCTGTTAGAATCAGGTTCTTAGTCCAGATAAGTTGTAATTTCATTTTGCATAGCTGTGGTTAAGTTAGGTTTAAAGAATTGTTTGTATTGTGCTCTGTAAGTTAGGTTTAAAAAATTGTTGCATTGTGTTCTGTTACTTGCTAATTTGTGTAGTCTTGGTTAAGTTAGATCATAGATAAGATTTTGCTGTGTTCTGTATAATTGTGGTTAAGTCTGTCTTCCCGCTACACCCCCCGCCCCCCGAGCTTGCCCGTGTCTCCCCCCGAGCTCCCCGGTCACTCGTTGCAGTCTCTCTGCTGTTTAAACTTGTAGCCTGTCTGCTCTCTGTGTCTCCCTGAGTTTAAATCTCCCTCCGCAGCGCCTCTGCCTTTGGTCTCTGCTCCACCATGTGCTCCTCTTCCCCCATCCCCCAACCTCATTCCTCTACCACTGCCTTTCTCTCTCCCTCTCTCTTTTAATCCCTTCCCCCACGTGCTCACCCCGCTCCCACTGCTGCCAAACCTCAATTGTATTACTAAAGTCTAGCATAAACCCCCATTGATTACCCTTTTCCTTTCTAACACACCTCACATTTTACATTTACACCACTGTGACACATTTTTACCTAGAGTTGTTGGTTATTTAACACATTTTACCCATAACTGTTAGTTGGTTATATGCTGCTGTGACACACCCTTTACATAGAAACTGTTAGCTACCTGTTACATTTATACTTCAGTGTTAATTGGTTACCACCTGTATTGTACCCCACTATTGAAACCCCCTATCCTATTTACTAAAAGAAACCCCTCCCCAATTGTCTACCTTAACAAACCCCATACTCCTCACTATTGAATTTTCCCTGTTTTTACATTTTCTTAATAAAGTTTATTTTGCACCCCACCAGTGCAGTAGTTGTCCCCCAAGATCCCCTACCTGCTGGCAGGGTCATGGCGTCACGAACAGGATCTTGGGGTAACAATTGCTGCCTCCCCTGTCCCTGGAAAGAGGCCAAGACCTCTGGGACAGATGAGGATCAAAGTAACCACCTGCAGTACCACTCGCTGCAAAGTAAACAGCAGCCTAAGGCCCTAGAGTGGGTCTGCACGATTGGCAAAGGCCAGAGCTCCAGCGTGTACACTACCCACCTCGGGCTCACTGATGTGGGGTGCCTTTTAACTTGTCACCCCACATTCAGGGCCAGCCCCGCTGATTCCAGCCTCCGGCTAACCTGCACTAAGGCAGGAGAGCCAGCCGCAGATTCAGATCCTACCCGCCTCTGGAGAGAAGTGGGGAGGGTCACGAAAGCCTGCGGGGGGACCCCCTCTAGACTCACCCCTGAACCCCAAATTTTGCAGGGGTCCCCCGCCCACCAAATACTAGCGGACCTGGTACAAAAGCTGGAAGGGGTTCAGAAGCCCCCGAGGCCTGATGTATACAAACCCCAAAAGGTGGCCACAGTCGCCTATGAAATCCTGGCCCAGGCCCTTGATAAGTTAACCGTTTTTCATGGGGCCCTAACGGCCTCGGCCAAGGAGGCCGTTAGCCAGACTAGCCGGAAAGGGCCGCCACCACCTACCGCTAGCCAGCCCAGTCCCAATAAAACCCCCGAACACACACCCCCATATGTTCACCCAGAGGCCCCACTCCCCCTTGAAAAAACCCCGCTATACCCCACCCTACCCTCAGCCCCACCAAATGCCCAAGCCCATACACCCCCACCCACTGTGACCTCCAGTGAAGCCCTGCCTATATCCATCAGCCGAATAAAGGTTGATGGTCAGGGCAACGCCACACAGGTCACAGAATTCTGGCTCCGCTCCAAAGCTGAGATGAAGGAGTTCATCTCAGACACCGCTAGGGGAGCCAATGAGCCGCCATTACTGTGGCTGGGCCGCTTGGCCCTGGAACATGGACAGGAGCTAGTGGATAGGGAAGAGGGCATAGTGCTAGCTAGGACCAGTAGCTGGTCCCGGGGTCTCACAGGGAGCCTGGTAATATCTAACACCGCATGGCCCCTAACTGCCCCAGCCCTGGCCTTCCTCCATTTACAGCACTCCCTTCAAGGGATCCAAATCCTCAAAGGAAGTGTCAAGGACCTCTCTTCCCTAAGATGTGCCATCGCAGGGGGGTCCATCATGCTATGGTCCCCTGCCCAACACCCTCTCGGACTAACTCAGGCTCAGATTAACCAGGTTAATGCCTTCCGGCATGTTGTTGACCCCACTGAAATACCCATAAATGAAGCTGCCATTGACTTAGCCATGGATAACAGTACCACCCCTGACACCGGGACAGTTCTGTGGCTAAGGGGGTATGCTGGACGCCCCATTGGGCAGCTCTATGAGGCCCTCGAAAGGGTAAGGTGGCCTTCAGCCCAAGCCCTACCCATTAGTTCCCACCCACCACACAGCAGCCCACAGCCCAGATCCCAGCACCCGGAGCGTTCATTCATAGAACGGAAAATTTTTGGATTCTTGTTGTATAAAGGCCTCACTAAGGAGGTTGTGCGTAAGCTCAACAGTGAGCAGCAAAAAGCCTTGGCCATAGCTCTGGGATGGGAAGAGCGACTAGAACCTTCCCAGCCAAAAAACGGATAACGGCCGGGTGCTTGGCGGCGGCCAGCACTCGGCCAGGGGACCCCCGCCCCTATCATCCGCTAGTTTTTGACAAGGGTCTCGTCATCCCCTTCTTGCTGGACACGGGGGCACAGGTGTCCATTATTCCCCCTCACGTCCCCCACACCCCTACAGGACACACTATCTACATGCAAGGCCTCAATAGCACAGAGCCCCGCCCAGAAGTAAAGGTACATGCATACATAAACCACACACCAGTAACATTTCGGGCCCTAGTGGGGCCCACGCCCCTCCTTGGAGTCAAGGAGTTACGGCGTTTCAAGCTGGCCGAAGCCGTACTCGAGGCACTGCCTGTCACCCTATCTGGTACCAGTGCTCCCCACGAACCCGAACTGCTTAACCCCACACCCTGGAAATACAGACCAATACCCACTGCCCCAGCAGGTCAACCACACATTGCCCAGCTCATTGAGACACTGCTCAATGAGAATAAAATTCGGCGGGTGTCAGCGAGCAAATATCTATCCAGTGCATGGGGAATCCCAAAACCACACAAGCCCAACGAGTACAGAATGGTTATCGATTATCGGGCCGCTAACAAACACATACGGTCAGTAGCATTCGCCACTAAATGGGATATCCCCACTATTGAGCGCATCTTACTGGATGACACAAACCAATGGGCATGTATAATGGACCTAAAAGATATGTTCTATCAGGTTCCCCTCTATGATCCCAAGGGACTGTTAAACTTCGCTTACCAGGGAGCCCAGTACCAATGGCAAGCGTGTCCCCAAGGGTACAAAAACTCACCTGCCTGTGCCAGTGAGGCCCTAACCCGCACGTTAGAAAAGGTACCATCCCTCCCCAACATCAATGTCGTCTACTATGTGGACGACATTCTCATAACTGGTGCCACACCAACTGAAGTACAAAAGGTCGTTAAACAGGTCCAGGCCGCTTTATCCACCAGTGGGTGGAACCTAAGTCTGCCTAAAAGTGTCCTCTCTGCTGCTTCTACCTTTCAGTTCCTAGGTTTTGCTGTGGAGAAGGGACGGCTGTGCCACTTAACTTATCACCCACTCACCAATTCTTTCCCCCTGGGGGTAGCACCCCCCAGGCGTGAGATGCAGCATGTGTTGGGCATAGTCAATTACCACAGGCAGTTTCTTCCTGCTGCATTGCTGCCACGCCTGTCCACTCTGCAACAATATGCCAGGAACATTAAAATCCCCTGGACACCGGAGGCCAAACAGGTGGTGTCTTCTCTGGCTGCCTGGTTGGGCTCTGGGCCCACCTTGGCTCGATGGAACCCCACCAACCCCGTCGAAATTACTCTCACTGTGTTCCCAGACCATGTGGCTGCAACTGTGTCCCAAGAGAACCTTCCTGTCCACCATCTGGCCCGAAAACTGTCAGGACCTGAGTACCGCTACAGGCCTGTGGGCATTGCCATGCTCGCTGTTCAGTGTGCCCTCCCATGGGGCAAATCTGCCACGGGTACCCTAAAGGGACCTCATGTGGAGCTCATCCCATGGCTAACCTTCACCCCGGCTCCCCAGTTCCAGGGAGCCCCTGCTACTTGGGAGCGACTTGTTTACCAGGCCCAAGAGGTATTCGGACATTGGGCCCTCAAGTCCTCCTCCACCACAGTCCCTACTGAACCAGGGGCTGTTGCCCAGCTAAGTGCCTATGCCCCCTGGATTGTATCTGATGGGGGCACGTCACCTTCTCCCAGAGCAGGAATGCTGTGTGCCACCTGTAACACCCTCAAGGTTAAACCCCTCGACTTTTTCAGCTCAGCCCAAAAAGCTGAAGCAGAGGGTGTCCTACTAGCCGCCTCCCACATAGCAGCAGCCCATCCAAGAACACGTGTGGTCCTGGGAGTGGACTCAAGCTACTGCGTGTCCATCCCGGTGGGAGAGGGACAGCCCACTGCTCATGAAAACATCTGGGCATAGGTTACTCAACTGGCAGCGCAGTCCAAGGTGCCATGGTTTGTCACTCATTGCCCTTCACACAGGTCTAACAGTAACCCTCTTCATTCCAGGCTAGATCTGCAGCTCAGAGAATATAAGTGTGACACATCCCAGGTTAACATCATTTCTTGCAGCAACCCCTTTGTCACCTGGCTCCATGAAGAGTGGGGGCACCTGGCTGCCCATGCCCTACATCAGCTGTTAACTGATCGAGGAACACGAACATCAAGCGTGTCTAGGCAGCAGTGCACCCAAGCAGTTCAAGGGTGCCTAAGCTGCCAACAGGCACGAGTCACAAACAAGCCTGTCTATGCCTATGGTGCTTATAGCCCTAAGCACTTCAGCCTGGCTAAAACCTGGCAGATGGACCTCATTGGTCCCCTCCCGGGGGCGAAACAGTACCCAAAGGGGCTTGTAATTGTCGACCTGGGGTCTCGTCAGTTAATGTGCGCTCCCCTCAGGCAATCTACTGCACCAGCTGTCTCTATAGCCCTTCTCCAGGTGATTGCTGCTTGGGGGGCACCTGAAGAGATCCAGACCGATGGAGGGCCACCGTTCACCAGTAAAGCTATAGACCAGACAGTGTCCCAGTGGGGGAGGCGTCTCCACACCCACCTGCCATACCACCCCCAAAGTAGCGGGGTTGTGGAAAGACGTATTGGAATGCTGAAGACCCAAATTCGGGCCATACTTGGCACCCCTGACTATAAGGGCTGGGACCGGGTCCTGTCTCAAGCCCTCATCTCCCTTAATGCAGCATACAGCCGATGGCCAGAAATCGCTCCCAAACCACGGAAGCCCTGGAAACCAGCCTACAGTATCTCTCAGCTGGTGTGGGTCTCTATCCCCAATGCTCAAGGGACCTGCACCCCTCAACCAGCTACCATCATCACCCCTGGCTGGTTCCCCAACACCTACCACATTCAAATAGATAAACGGGTCAAGCCTGACCTGGCCCATCACAACTGGCTTAGTGCACGGTCGTAACAGGCCCTAGACGGGCAACCTCTCTTTTATGTCTTCACAGGAATCACCTGCCATGATTGCCACCCCGCCTCAAGAAAACCCCCTGGTTGCCTGGGTAAAAGCCTACAGCACCCAGTATTCCCAGGAGGTCTCCCATCCAAGTACTAACCAGGCCCGACCCTGCTTAGTTTCCGAGATCAGACAAGATCGGGCGTGTTCAGGGTGGTATGGCCGTAGCAAATCACCTTACCCAAGCTCAGAGTTCTAGTTCTAGCAGGAGTGCCTCATACTCCACTGCTGGGGAACCTGTTGTAGGCACCTGCCCCTCACTTCAAGTTAACTTCGTTCTATTGGTCAATATGCTCCCATGTTGGTAAAGAGTAAAAACGTCATCAGAATGACAGAACCTCAAGTCTCAGGTTTCCTACTCTCAGGCACTAAAAAGTCCAGTAATAAATAAATGAAAAAATGTAATAAAGCAACAGACAAATCAAAGTCCTAGATTTTAATGAAAGTTTGCAGGGAAAAAAAACATGTAATTGCTTTCAAAATATCTTTAATGGAAATAAATCCGAAGCTCACTGCCATAGAAAACTGAGACCCCGGTCCTGTAAACACTCATGCACATGCTTATCTTTAAGTACTGTGAGTAGTCTCACAAATGAATGTCTTTTATACCCTTAAGTATTTGCAGGATCCAGGTTTTTGTTTTGCCCAGAATGGGCTTTGACATGTTCTTTGAATTGCTGGCCCACCAGACTGTTATAATGAGAGCAGTAAGGCAGCTATTTAAGACACGATGCTCTTGGAGACAGTGGAATCTATTAAGTTAGCATAAAATGAAACAAAAACCTGGGTAGACATTGTAAAAGCTTTAGTCTGACCCAGATAAAAGCATAGGAACCTTTCTGACACCAAGCCTACAAAGGGATTTCCATAGCAGGATGATTAAACTGTAACTGACACCACCAGCTTATTCCTGAGAAAGGTAAGGTGTGTGTCACAGAGGCTTGCCGCTCAGTCACTCTGTAAAGTGAGGCAGATGGCTTTCACTGTATGAAATATGAACTCCCAGGAAGCGAGTTACTAAAAGGGAATCATTCATCAGATTAGGAGCATTGTATTACCCCATAACAATGAAGCAGTCCCTTATTAACCTCATAGCCAGGGACTAGCTACAGAGTATGCTCTTAATTACAGCTGGTTTGAATGGTTCTAACCATTTCTAGAGGAATTCTACAAGAAATGGTAGAATCTTTGATATGGTACAATTTTTTTTTTAAAACAGACACCCCCTTTATTATTATTTATTCTTACCACAGCGCCCAGGAGCTCCAGTCCTATACCAGATCTCCACTGCACTAGGTGATGTACAGACACAGAACAAAAAGACAGTCCCGGACTCAAAGCACTTACAGACCATATACAAGGCAAGAGGCAATGGATGGATACAGACAGCTGGGGGAATACAAGGAAACCAAGAGATAATATCATCCAAATGGACAAGACACAGACAGGGTGGGGAAAGGGGCATCACACAGAAGCAGAGTGAACTAGGTGGTGGCAGCAAACAGCATGTTAGTTCACTGATTTTTTTGAGGATGTGTGTGTGGCTTTAGTTAGGAGGAAGAAGGGGCAGGGGAGGAGAGGCAGGTGTGGTGTGAATCTTAGGAGAAGAGTCTGTGAGACAAGAAGGGGAATTCTGGAGCAAATGACCAATCAGCACAGGGCAGAAAAAGTGAGCACACACTACAGTTTTGACTTCCACTTCTGGTTCCTTCTGGTCTTACTGGCTGGAGTCCCCAGATGGCTGCTCTCAGATTTTAGGAGATACTGCCCATCTACCAACCTGTACAGGAAATGGTGGGTGACAATGCCAAGCTACCTACAGAGGGAGCCACCACCACCTTGGACTGCCTATCATGGGTGTCTTCTGTATATAAGAGACTGATTACTTTAGTCACATTATCTCTAAGTAATGGGAATGCCAGATCTCTGTAACATTCATTGCTCTTCTCTTCATCCCCAGTGGAGACGTATGTAGCCTCAGGAGAGTTTTCTGTCTCTTTTGTGCCTAAATAGCAACACAAACTGTTGCAGATCAGAGGTAGAGTAGTCTCTTCTCACCATAGGTGAAGCTTGGGGCTTCAGTGGAGGCAATACATGGCTTGAGCTGCCAGTGTTCAGTAAAGGCTGGCATCTTGAAACACCAATGGAATCAAGTTTCAGAGTGGTCGCCGTGTTAGTCTGTATCAGCAAAAAGAACAAGGAGTACTTGTGGCACCTTAAGAGACTAACACATTTATTTGGGCATAAGCTTTCGTGGGCTAAAACCCACTTCATCGGATGCATGCAGTGGAAAATACAGTAGGAAGATATAGATATACACAGAGAACATGAAAAATGGGTGTTGCCATATCAACTCTAACAAGACTAATCTATTAAGGTGGGCTATTATCAGCAGGAGAAAAAAAACTTTTGTAGTGATAATCAGGATGGCCCATTTCAAACAGTTGACAAAAAGGTGTGAGTAACAGTAGGGGAAAAATTAGCATGGGGAAATAATTTTTATTTTGTGTAATGACCCATCCACTCCTAGACTTTATTCAAGCCTAATTTAATGGTGTCCAGTTTGCAAATTAATTCCAGTTCTGCAGTTTCTCATTGGAGTCTGTTTTTGAAGTTTTTTTGTTGGAGAATTGCGACTTTTAGGTCTGTAATTGAGTGACCAGGGAGATTGAAGTGTTCTCCAACTGGTTTTTGAATGTTATAATTCTTGACATCTGGTTTGTGTCCATTTATTCTTTTGCGTAGAGACTGTCCGGTTTGGCCAATGTACATAGCAGAGGGGCATTGCTAGCACATGATGGCATATATCACATTGGTAGATGTGCAGACATCAAATCAGACAGAAGCAAGCGGAAGGGGAGGGGGCAGAGAGGAGCGATCAGTGGGCGGGGCCTTGGAAGGAAGAGGCCGAGTAAGGGCGGGGCCTTGGAGCAGAGCGTGTATAGAGTAGGGGCGGGGCCATGGTCCAGGATTGGGGGCCCCTTCTGCATGTGGGCTGGTACTATGGGGCCATTGTAAACCCGGTACTGCCTCATACATGTGCAGAAAGGAGGATTCCTCCCTCCCCTGCATAAAGACAAAGGTGGTCACAACCTACTGCTATTCGGGGGTAGTGTGGGCTGAACACCCTCTTGGGCTGATGGGGAACAAGAATGAATGAGCCATAGCAGCACAGAGAGGAAGTGAGACAAGGAGACAGTAAGCATGACTGGCCACGTCTGAAAAGCCACAGTAAGTGTATGCTTTGAATGGAGAAAGGAAGAGTGGGATAAATGTCCTCACCACACAGCTAATCATAGGAAGACTCCTCCCTTGCCCGCCATTAGTTTGACCAGATATCCCAATTTTATAGGGACAGTCCCGATATTTGGGGCTTTTTCTTATATAGGCTCCTATTACCCCCTGTCCTGATTTTTCACACTTGCTGTCTGGTCACCCTACTCGCCATTTTCACTAGTCTTTCAGAAACAGATCACCAGATTGGCCAGCTTTCTTTCTGCCCAGCTTGCCTTACTCCCTAGGGCATTCTGCACTAAAAAATTCTTTACCAAAAAAATTAGAAATTCTGCACACAATATTTTAAAATTCTGCAAATTTTATTTGTCAAAATAATGCTATATAATCATGCCAATTTCAATTATTTTGGTAATTTATTTCAAATTACCTGTCAGCAACTATGTCTGTAACAATACAGAGACACACAAAAATTCCTCCGGGAGTAGAGTTAAAGAAACCCCGATGACAACCCAGTTCCTGTTTCTCTTCCCCAACAGAGCCCAGCCGGGGGGCCAGACACCCAAAACTCCTCCTCCCCAGAGCCCAACCACACACACACCCCCCAGAGCCTACCTGCAGGGCCCCCTTGCCCAGACACCAGTTTCTCCCCCCCAACCACCCCAGAGCCCAGGGATCCGGAGGGATAAACAGCCTGATGCTTGGTCCCAGGCTTGCACAGAATTTACTGTGTGCCGTCCTCTCCTTCCCTCAGGGCATGCTGGGAACTGCAGCTGCCAGGAACATTCTAGCTCCCCAACCCCCAGAAGTGTCTTCATTGTGCAAGCTGGGCTCTGCCGAGTCCAGTGGCAGATAGCAGCTCTGCAACTTATTTCTGTGGGGGAAAGGAAATTCTTCTTCGAGTGCTTGCTCATATCGATTCCAATTAGGTGTGCGTGCGCCGCATGCACGATTGTCAGAAGATTTTTACCCTAGCAACACTCGGTGGGTCGGCTGAGGCGCCCCCTGGAGCAGCACCCTTATGGCGCCGGATATATGCCCCTGCGGACCCAGCGCCCCCTCAGTTCCTTCTTACCACCCGTGATGGTCGTTGGAACTGTGGAGCGCGGCTTAGCTGATCTCCACTTCCCTAGCTCTTAGCTCGTTTATTATTGTATATACACCTCGACCTCGATATAACGCTACCCGATAGAACACGAATTCGGATATAACGCGGTAAAGCAGCGCTCCGGGGGGGCGGGGCTTCACACTCCGGTGGATCAAAGCAAGTTCAATATAACACGGTTTCACCTATAACGCGGTAAGATTTTTTGGCTCCCGAGGACAGCATTATATCGAGGTAGAGGTGTAGTTGTTATAGAGTAGTTGTTAGTAGTTTCTAGTTGTAGTTAATAGTAGTTGTTGTTAGTGTACATCGTAATTGGGGGTAAGGGGCTTCTCCCCTTCCCTCCCTCCTGGTTCCCGGGCTCATGCCTAGGTCTCCGGGTTTCAAACCGTGCTTGGCCTGCCTTAAGCCGATGCCTACGGGAGACCCCCATGACTCCTGTTTGAAGTGCTTGGGGGAATCCCATCAAGCAGATAAGTGCCGCATTTGTAAGGCATTCAAACCTCGGACTAAAAAGGACTGGGACTTTCACTTGAAGCAGCTCCTGATGGAAGCGGCACTTAGCCCAATGTCCGAGACCCGGCACTGTCAGCCTATCCACAGCACCAAGGGTCTTTACAAAATGTATGGACATTGTGGCTGCCTCACTCCGTCGACATCGGATCCAAGTGTTTCCATACCTCGACGATTGGCTCATTCGGGGTCGCTCCAAGGTCCAGTTGCAATCTCATGTTCAGTTCACTATGAGCTTGTTCAGACAGCTGGGCCTGCTGCTCAATGTCGAAAAGTCCACTTTGCAGCCGACCCAGAGAATAGACTTCATCAGAGCAGTCCTGGATTCAAATCTCACCTGTGTGTGCCTACCGCACGCCCACTTCCAGTCCATGGCAAGCATTATCCACGGCCTCCGAAGTCCCAAAGGGGGACTGTCAGAGTAGCCGGCAAGAAGGAACTGAGGGGGCGCTGGGTTGGCAGGGGCATATATCCGGCGCCATAAGGGCGCCACTCCAGGGGGCGCCTCAGCCGACCCACCGAGCGTTGCTAGGGTAAAAATCTTCCGATGATCATGCATGCGGCGCGCGCACACCAAATTGGAATGGATATGAGCAACACATCTCGAAGAACACCAGTTACAAAGGTGAGTAACCGTCTTTTCTGTGCACTCGTTAATTTCTGCGCACACGTTAATTTCTGCAAAATTCTGCATTGCGCAGTGCAATATAGTAAGAGTTCATGCCTGTTTTACTGACTTCCTGCACAAACATCTCCATTTACCTCTGAAACCATTCAGGTATCTCCTGTCTTTGTGTAAGGCATACTTAAGTAGGTAGACTCTATGGACAGAACACAAATATGCACTAAACACACAGGCCATATCTGCAGTTGGTGTAACATCAGCATAACCCATTAAAATCAATTGATACATGCCAGCTTACACAAGCTGAGGATCTGGCCTTTTCAATCTAGTCACTGCATGCTCTCATACTATTGGAGACATTAAGGCCTTGATTTTTAAATCTTCCTGTGATTACAGGCATAAATTATTACATTTAGGTATCTAACTACTTGATTGCACCTGCAAAACAGATACAACAGTTAGTTAACAAAATGCTAGCATTTGTGCCCACAATTGACTGTAGGGACAAAACTGCGCCTGCAAAGTCAGAAACTAGGCTAAAGCACCCGTACAAGTTTGGCTATCAGTATATCAAAATCAAGCCATAACAAGGTTCTCAGTATCAAAAGTCTATTTCAAATAATCAAGATTATTAAGAAAGTGTGCCAAAACCGAGAGTCATTCTTCACATGCACTTTCTGTGGACCTCAACATAATGTAACAGTGACATATTGCTGACTGAGTACTTCATCACCGAGGCTAAGTACATCAAATGGCATACGTTTTCAAGAGATATGATAAGTAGAGAGTATGCATCTAATTGTAAGTACATCAGTATCCCAGCAATTAACCACAATGTTGGCTAATGGTTAATTTCTAATATCAAAGACATTAATCACACTAATAGAAATGCAGCATATCTTAATCTGAAGAGCATGACAGAATATGTGGTATGACGGAACTTGCATTTGACCATGTAGCAACACACTGACCATGCAGACATCCAGATTTGATATGTGTTCCAAGCTGAATGGGAAAAATGTTTACAATATATTTGGTGTGCTTCTTCCTCTAATCCAGCTAAGAAAATGACTATACATATAGTCAAATAGAATTGTTCCAACATATTTATGACAATGCGCAAATCATGTCAAACTGATGGGGAAGAATTGATTCCAACAAAAAGACACTGAAATTTAAAGCACCACCACCAGCCAAAATGTTCACTGGCAATGAATATATCATGTCTGTCTCAGAAGTAGAAAAGATAGGTTGACAGTATACTGTTGTGTTGAACTCCATACTCTATTTTTATGTTAGCTTGCCAACCCCAACAAATAAGCTCCATAAAATGAAAACTGATGTAATGAACGTTTTTCGGAAAACATTTCATGCAAGCCAGGATTCAACTATCTTTTGTTAACCTGAATCACAAACACTAATTCCCAAATAGAGAGTAGCTGTACTATAAAAGACAAATAGGCAGATAGTACAGAAATGAGAAATGCCATAAGAACAAATCTGAATATCTATAGGAGCCAAATACAATGGCAAAATTTTAGATCAAGCATGAGGAAGAACATCTCCAAACCCTTGCCACACAAACAAATATGCCCTAAAGTGACATGAACTGAGATGGTTGATATAAATGTATAATTACACGTCAGTGTAATTAATGCATATCTGTGTTAGGAAAAAAGCAATATAGCAGTAGAGAGGCTAGGACAACATACAAATACAAAATACAGACAGATTTCTCTCATTAGCCACTAGGGAATGCAGTAGCTGAAGAAGCTCCTCTAACGGCAATTGGGAGTAATGGAACCAACTGTTAGAGGCTATAAAATTTAACACGTATCTCATAGCACATGCTTCTTCTACCTCATTTGTGAAGTTTCAAACTTTATTACATAGCCAACCCTCAAATTAATTATTGTAAAAGACAAAGGGTTGTTAAAGATTATACATGTTTTATAAAAAAAAACCATATGCAATTAGATATTAGTCCATATGCTCTGTATTGCTAATTATTTACACCAGCGTCATGGAAAAGGCAATGTAAACCTTAACCTTCTACCCAAGCACTGTAAATCTCTAGATTGACTTAGTTTCAATGTAAAATTCAACCTCAAACTTCACTAGTTTTACTAAGAAGTTGGAACAATTTAAATGTTTAATAAGCTGAGTTCTGAACAGTTGGTGACAAAGACACATCTCACAGCATCACTTAGAATAAAAATGACTATGTAATGAGTTCATAAAATGTATAAGCAAGAGTTTTACCTGAATTACAGACAATTATTTAAAATTCCATATTTAAGTAAGTACCTTATTGGCCCCAGTTAACTGAGGCCAAAATCTTTATACCAGGTACCTAAAGATAGGCTATATTGAGGCATCTAAATAAAAAACAGTTTCTTTCATGGGAGCTGTTAACATCACCCTTTGAAACACGACCCTTTTATTTACGTGCCTAAATATAGGTTTACGTGCATACTATCAGGCACCCAGAAAACAACAGTTTGGTCTGACAAATTCACGAACTTCTGATATTTTTTTTTGAGGTCTGGAGAAAACTGAAGTGCAGCGAGTGAACCCAAATCTGAAGGTCTCTCAGGAAGTGATTTATTAATGAGTTTGGGCCATACACAGCATGACTACATTTCGCATAGTGTCTTTCATACAAACTGTCCCAAAACACTCCAGGGAGTTAAACACATAATCAGGTAAGAAAGAAATTAAGAGCCAAATATACGGGGGGAAAAAACCTTAGATTTGAAAAGAGAGTCCATGAGGTAGGAAAATACAGGAATTTTGTTGCATAATGAGGATGAGAAAGGAGGCCTGTGCTGCATGAGCAAAGGATGTTTGGGTAAAAGTACAGAAAGACAAGGTACAACATGTAAACTGGAGAGAATCTATCAAGGGCCTGGCATTGTTTTAACTAGATTTTAAAATAAATAAGAAACTTAATGGAGTAGAGTAATGAAGTAATATAGCCTGGCTTTATACATGTGATTAAAATACAAAGAAAACTTAAATCTAAGTCTGAAGAGCAGAAACCGGGGAAGAAGAGGTAACAAAGAATTCAATAGTTAAGAAGAGAGGAGATGAAGGCACAGATCAGGAGTTAAGCAAAGGTGGAATTCAGGCAAAGGTACACTCGCAGTGTTGTGGAGGTGGAGATAAGTAGCTGTGGATGAGGGAGTCGAGGGAAGAAGAGAAGGAGAGTGCAGTGTTATCAAGTTACTGAGGGTGAAGGCAAATAGGAAATCTGAGTTGAGGCGGGAAAAGGAGAGGATTCAGTTTGCATGAGCATGATCTTCTTGTCCAAGTGTAATATTTCAACTTTGGAAACATTTATCAAAAGGGTATTTTCATGAAGCCATGAGGACACTTGGTCAAGGTGGACAGGTAGGAGTTATTAAAGGTGCTAGAGCAAATCTTTCAGAAAACATCCAGTCTTGATTTAAAAGTTGTCACTGATGAGGAATCTACCATGATTCTTGGTAAATTGTTCCAATGGTTAATTACTTTCACCATTCAAAATTTACACTTTACTTCCAGTCTGAATTTTGCTAGCTTCAATTTCTAGCCATTGACTCATGTTATATCTTTCTCTGCTAGCCTGAAGAGTCCATTATTAAATATTTATTCCCCACATAGCTACTTAGACTGTAATCAAGTTACCCCTCAATCTTCTCTTTGTTAAACTAAATAGATTGAGCTCCTGGAGTCTATCATTATATAAGGAATATTTTCTAATCCTCCAAACATTGTTGTGGCTCTTCTCTGAACCCTCTCCAATTTATCAATATCTTTCTTGAACTGTGGATACCAGAACTGGACACAGTATTCCAGCTATGGGCATCCAGTGACACATGCAGAGGTAAAATAACCTCTCTACTTCTACTCGAGATGTTTACGCATCCTAGGATCGCATTAGCTTTTTTGGCCATATAATCACATTGGGAGCTCATGTTCAGGTGATTATTCACCACGATCTCCAAACCTTTTTCAGAGTCACTGCTTCCCAGTATAGAGTTCCCCATCCTGTCAGTATGGCCTACATTCTTGGTTGGAAGGTGTATATATTTAGCCATATTAAAACACACATTATTTGCTTGTGCCCAGTTTACCAAGTGATCCAGAATGTTCTGAATCAGTGACCTGTTCTCTTCATCATTTACCACTCCCCCAATTTTTGTGTCATCTTCAAACTTTATCAGTGAGGATTTTATGTTTTCTTCCAGGTCACTATTAAAAATGTTAAGTAGCACAGAGCCAAGAACCAATCCATGTGGGACCCCACTGGAAACACACTGGCTCAATGATGATTCTCCAATTACAGTTACATTTTGAGACCTATCAGTTAGCCAGCTTTTACCCCATTTAATGTGTGCCATGTTAATTTTATATTGTTTTAGTTTTTTTAATTAAAATATTGTGCGGTACCAAACCAAATGTCTTACAGAAGTCTTATTACATCAACACTACTACCTTGATCAACCAAATATGTAACCCCATCAAAAAAGATATCAAATTAATCTAAAGAATCTATTTCCCATAAATCCACGTTGGTTTGCATTAATTATATTACCTTACTTCAGTTCTTTAGTAATTGAGTCCTGTATCAGCCACTCCAATATCTTGCCTGGGATTGATGTCTGACTGACAGGCCAATAATTACCTGGGTCATTCTGTTTACCCTTTTTAAAATTTGCCATAACATTAACTTTCTTCCAGTCTTTTGGAACTTCCCCAGTGCTTCAAGACTTATTGCAAATCTATATTAATGTTTCAGCGAGGTCCTCAACCAGCTTTTTAAAAACTCCTTTATGCAAGTTATCTGGACCTGCTGATTTTAAAATGTCTAACTTTTAATGTCTAACAGTAGCTGCTGTTTAACACCCTCCAGTGGTACTAGTGGAATAGAAAGAGTGTTATCATTAGTTGATGAGCCTATATCATCTGTTTTTCCACAAAAACAGAACACATATTTATTGAAAATTTCTATATTTTCTGCATTATTATAGATAATTCTACCATTTTCATCTAGTAATGGACCAATATCATTATCAAGATTCTTTAGTTCATAATATATTAGAAACCTCTCTCTTATTGTTCTTAACTCTGCTCCCATATATTTCTCCTTGTATCCCTTGATTTCCCTTATCAATTTTCTACTATTCCTAATTTCTGATTAAAATTCATTACTGTAAACTTCCCCTTTTTTCCATTTGTTATATATTATTTTTTAATTTTTACAGCTGCCTTCACTGCCCTTCTAAACCAGAACAACTTATTAATCAGTATGGCCTTCTTCCTCAATTGTGGCTTTTTGGGAATCTAGTAAGGTGTTTTTAAATGACTCCCAATGATCATTCACATGTTTCTGATTAAAATTCTTCCTCACAACTGATTTGGCTCCTAACGGTTTTCAGTTTTGTGAAATTGGAGCTATTAAAGCACCAGTAAATATGTAACTAGTCTTGATTTTATTCTGCTTGCATATTATAAATGTGATCAAGTCATGATCACTTGTACCTAAACTACAATTAATTTTTAGTTTTGTGATCAATTCCTCTTTATCTGTTAGGATAAGGTCTAATGACCGCTCCACACCTTTAAGCGGGGTAGGAGGAATATTATCTGGCTGGCTGAGGGAAGAGGAACAGTGCTCTATGGGTGGGTGGGGAGGGGAGAGATCAGAAGCTGCTGCAAAAGCAAGGAATGGGTCAGGGTTGTGACACTGATTCATCCCCTGAGACCGGAAGGGCAGAAGGATTTAAAAGGGGGCAAGCCCAGGTGCCCTGTTCCACAGAGCAGGCAAGGCAGCATCCACCCTCCATGCCCTTTAGGTGGCAAAATACCAGGTTTGGTCAGGACCTGCTGTGGGGATCATGCTAGCCGCCTCTTTTTAGGGGAGCTGGGAAGGAATTTTTCCCTCATCACCAGACTGGCCTACGTGGAGTGGAGGTTTTTTCGCCTTTCCCACATTGGGTTCAGGGAGGGTTTTGTTGATGTGAGGCATGAAGGGAGTTAGGCTAATATGTCACAACTCGTTATGTAAGTGTGGGGCAGCTGTCCAGTGCAGGTACTTCACAGGGAAGGTATACACAGTCACTGGATAAATGGCTTGATAAAGGACTTAAAAGGTGTTGATAAAAGGAACAGAAGAGGGCAGGGGTGTGCGGGATTCCTATGAATGGTATGGCAGGGAGCCCACCCTCCTTTCTTACAGCCCACCTTAACCCTCCTATGTGGAGGGAGGTGCATAGGAAGGTCCCAGAAATGGGTTGGCTCCGGGGCCTGGATGGAAAAAGGCAGGGGGCTGGCAGAAGCTCTCCGGGTAGTTATTGAATGAACTTGGGGTTACTGGCACTGTGCACTTTTACCTGTCGGGCAGTCCTAGACATCTAATAATAAAGTTGCTGCCTGATTAAAATCATATCAAGTGTATCCTGTCCTTCTTTCGCTATAGCCGGACAATAAAGAATTCCCTCGTGTGGACTGCAACACTTTTTGAGTTACGAAATTGTCATATATAATGTTTAAAAATTCCACGGATATTTTAGTACTGGCAGCAGGAGATCTCCAGCATATGTCACTCTAATTGAAGTCTCCTATGATCACACAGCTTTTTTCCCTGGACACATTGTAGATAGGTCTGTAAGGACGCAATCATCCTGTTCCCAATGTTTTTTAGCGATCTGTTAGGACACGGATCCATAAGCATTCAAATTTCTTCTGAGTTATCAGTGACTCAAAACAGGTAATGCCATTTCTCACACAGAGTGCCACTCCCCAACCCGTTTTGCACACCCTATCCTTCCTAAATAGGTGAACACACCATCATCATTAGAGGGAGGTCAGGACAACAACTGTATGCAAGACACAAGTCTCTGCCCAGAAAAAAATCAAGACAAACATCTGCTTACTCTACATAATGATTGCCATGATTGCACATCAAATTGTAAACTGAATTACAATTATAATATTCTCCTTCAATCTACATGAGCAGTCAACTAGACAACTTTCTACAAGTGAGGCAACCAACAAGGATACTCAGGAAACCTACAAGGAATTTATTTTTTATTTAATTAAGAAGATGACTGTTACTTTCAACTTATTTCATTTTGCTGTGTTAAAGCATGTTCACTTGCAAGTACTATAAATATATATTTTTACAACAATATTTACCTTCTGACTGTCATGTTCAAAAGTCGAAAACCAATGTTCTGCAGTTTTCATAAGATGTGTGAACATTGCACTGAGGGGAAAAAATGGAAATTTGATGTTAAATAATACATTGCCCACAGAAGTAAAGGAAATGTAAAGACAACAGGAAGTTGTTAAAACTTACTAGGCGTCATGTTCCAGATATTCAGGGTTCAAAAGAGCTTTCATTTCCTCACTGAAACAGCCAAGAGTGAACAATCAAAATTTGAATATTTATTTTTGGTCAATGTTCCCCATGTACTATTATGTACTTATAAGCCAACTTTGTATAAAGTGCAAATGAGAAAAACTAGCCCTTTTTTTTTTTTAATTAAAAAGAGTAACTCCATTGAACAAATGAAGTCTTTCCTTTCTATAAAGATCAAAAACAAATTAGCTGCCTTGTCTCAGCTACAATGAAGTAACCATCTAATTATTCCAAATAACAAATTACTGAATGTCACAATGTATTATTTGAATATGCTTGATCTAGACTAATTGATTACTGCACAATCTATCACTGTTTGTCCAAAACAAAAAAAATATGGTTACCGGTCAAATATGCAATATCAAAACATTAATTTATTTTGTTTTAATAGCTTCTATTTTTATTGTATTTTAACAGCAATTAATCAGTGACAGTACCTCTTATCCATCTACTTTGCTGCCTAGCTCCCTTTTCAGTGGGGATGGGATGCTATGCATATTACACGGTTATTCTGAGCATCCTGCAAGCTTACTTTCCACTGAAGAGCATCTTGTAATGCAACTTCAGGATTTCTAAAGATAGACACTGAATGAAAACAAATACATGTAAGCACACTCCATCCCTATGCTAACACTGATCTTAGACAATCTTGCTAAGAGAAGTTATGTTATAACAGGGGTAATTAAATTATATTAATGCAGCTGGGTTCCAAAAGCAAATGATGTAAGACAACTGCAAAATATGGCTGCACAACACTAAGTGATTCAAGCAGGCAACTTGTTAAAAAACAAGTAGAAGCTTTATTCATGGAGCAAGAGAATAAAAAGCATTTGAATTTAGTTGCGGGACAATCATTTGTGTCGCAATTGTTATGTGTACACTATTTTCATGAAATGGAGAAACAATGCCTAAACTTAATATTACTTTAAAGTTAAATGATAGTCACATAATATAGCTATTAAAAATTGTATGTGGGATGAAAGAATTATCGATCACTGAAATTTTTTTCTATAGTGATTATTTAAAGGTATGAGAAGAAAATATTGATACACAACTTGTCCATGGACTTCTTTGATCTGCCTCCACTCTACAATGATAGAGATTAAAGCACATCCGGGTCTTGTACAATGCAGTGAAAATAGTATATGTACCGGTGTTAAGTTGATACTTTTCCTCTGGTTGGTCCCTCTCTCTTTTTTCACTGACTAAAATGTAAGAATTACTTCTTCTCCAAAAAGCCCCTTTATGAGTTACTTTTCACTTTCATGGAGGCATGGGGGCAATTAATACATCTCAAAGATTAGCCTATTAATCATGATAAAACAAAAAACTAATAAAAGAAAACTTAACTATCAGTTTTATTTGGATAGACCTTAAAGCCAATATGTTAATTCTACAGAAGATACAGTTAATTCTTAACTCTACAATAACATGGAAAAATGTGACAATTTCTATATTACATGGATAAATATACAACACTTGCCTTGATTGTGCAGCTTCATTCGCATGTAAAAAGGCTTGGTGGTCACAATGCAGGATAAAGATTATAGGTGCTAAAAGTTCATGCATACCCTAAACATTAAAAGGAAACAGAAGTACAGTAAGATGTTTCATTCATGCACCAGCACAGTAATGCTCCACCTCAGCATCCAGCAGCCAATAATATTAGCAGCAGCAGCAGAATGAAAAGCAAGAAAATTTACATTCTTAGACTTGATTTATAATCAATGGGTTTTGTTTTAAATTCTGATTAAATCTAAGTGTTTATTCGCCTATAAAATATGGGAAGCAAGTTATTCTCCCTTTTCATAACGTAACAGACAACAATTTGGCAACGGTAGACAAACCCGCACCTGGCAGTTACTCCAAGATCTATGTTCATAAATATGAATTTTATTTATGATAATTACAATCATGAGCTACAGTATCAAGATCTGCAATAAGGACAAATTATGAAATCTAAACTGACTTTTATTTGATAATGTTCCAAAACTGGGATCTCAGTAGCCTTTGGAAAAAACAAAGGCAGCCATTTGGGGAATTAGAAAATGAGATATCCATGCCCATGGAGACCAGAACTAAAGGGTTTTTTTTTTTTTTAAAGTATCTTCATTATGTTTATATTGAAAGATTTATACGGAAAGATGTAGAAAACCTTTGCAAGCCAATACGTGGCAAAACCTTAATATTGTTCTATTTCAGATGTTTGGTATCTATAGTGCAAAACCCAAAAAACCCTGAGTTAAGAAAGCACAGAGGTTGAACCAGAGATGGTGCCCTATTCAAACTGTTCCCACAATCTCAGATCAGATGAATGTTTTGGATAGAATGATCAGCAGTGAAATACCTCATTATATTGACATCTTAAATTGTCATCACTTGGCTGAAAAGATTACACCCCTTAAAGAGATTAAAAAGGCAAAGCAAACCTCTCCCAAATTATTGCTTCTGCCTCTATTTGTACTGTATTGAGGTTACATCTGAAAGGCCTTTTCCCCCCACAATCAGAGGCACTTAGGGTGTCAAGCTGGTTCTTCAAAGAAGCCTAAACTCCCTTAGGCCCCTTTGATGGTCCCAGCCTTAGGAGAGTATCCGACACAGGTCGGACCACAAATCACCTTCTTGAACACTTCACTAAACTGCCATTCCAGCCTCCTGCCACAAGATAATGCAATTCATGTGGATGGGTGTGCCACAGCCAGTTAAACAACAGGGAGCCCAGAACCACCAGATGGGTCCCTTCAGCAGCGGAAAAACCTCACAGAGGGAGGAGCTGCTCATCTGAGAGTGTAGGGGTGCCAGAATAGAACAGCAGTAATATGCGGAAAAGAAATTCCCTCTTCAATACCCACTCCTAGAACACAAGGGAGCAAGATATTGTAGGGAGAGGGGTGGACGCAGATATTTGGAGGGAAGGTTTTATAAGAGAAGTTGCAGTATTACCAATCCCATACATTCAAAAATTGTGAGTCAGCCCTCCCTCCCCAATCATAAGATTTTTAAACAATAAATTTGGAGGGTTTTCTCTTTGCCTTCCGATTTCTGAGCTTTTAGGGAACATTTGGGTAATGTTTTCAAGCTTTTCTCTGCAACAATGAGGATTAGAAATTTATGTTTGGGTGTTTTTTTTAATTAAAGCATTTGATTATTCCATGAACAGCTGCTTTCAGAAAATAATCAAATATGGCAAGACTTGTGATAAGATCACTAGTTAGCACCACCAGGTTTGGGAGAGAGGGACCTGCAGCATGGGAATGGGGAAGAGAAAGGAGAGTTTGGTAAGGCCAGAGAGATGAAGATAGACAAAACTACCAAAATTACTGAGATAAATTGCAGGCTACATAGGCTGTAATGTTATTGACTTCCCACTCCCTAAAAGTTAAGCATAAATATAAAAATCTACTGTTGTCTAAATCTTCTATCACCCCATACATATGAAAATTGTGTAAGAGAAATGAAGCTGCCAAGAATGATTGTCTAACACAAACCTACTACCAAAAAATTAAACATACATACTACAGAGTAAGAACATAAAAGGACATAAGACAGGATTAGTTATAGAAGATAAGAGACCAGCATAGCACACAATTTCCCAATATTATAGCATAACAACTTGTGAATAAAGCAGAATCATAAAGTGACTATCCACATAAAACTGTAACAAAGCAAATGGATGATAAAATATCAGGATTTCAAAAAGACACCTCTGATCCTTCAGTTAAAAGAGCACTTTAAACATTTAGAGATTTTTGGATTGGTAGTAGAAGCCACTAGTGTATTATATACACATATTTTTCTACAGTACATCAACAGTTTACTAGAACTTTTTAGTGTTAATAAAAGGGTTGACAGAATTCAGATAATTTCATGACACTTGCCAACAGCAGCAAAACGCTGATTTCATAATACAGTCTCTGGTTTTAAAAGAAAACCAAAAATACAGCATTTCTAGAAATGAAATACAAATTGATACATTTCAACATTATATTGAAAAAGACAATATAATTATGAGTGAACAATGGCTGACCTAATGGCTTAGCTTAATTATTTTATTTCTCTTTAATTAACTAGAGCCAGAATTTTGGCACCCAAATTTGTACGGCCTTTTGAAGATAATGTTAATGATCATTTTTACATATTTTTATGAAAAATAAATATACTCGCTTTATACTTCTACACGTACCAATGCTTTTTAGAAAATCAAAGATCTACTGATGTTTAAATCTTAAAAGTCTCTATTACTGTTTTGTAAAATTCTATTCACCCATAAATATGACTGGGGAGAGTAGTATATTTTGCTAGTCAAATAAAATCTTACTTTATATATTGGTCAAAAAAGACAATGAAACCTACTACAAAGACACACACACACAAAGAACATACAAACAAATTGCTCCTTGTAAGAAAGCATTGTAAAACTTTGCTGATATTGTGAATTAATTTTTTTTAAAGTACAGTTTCAATTAAAAGCTGTGAACTTGACCACTTTTATAATTGATGAGGTATAACAGTGTTCCAGACCTTGGAAATCTACAATCTAGCTAGGTTTGTATGGATCCAAGTCACTGTAGACCCAGGGTGCCTCCCAAATATTTAAACCCAGAACTAACAACAACAAGGTCTTTTGTTCTTCCACACTAGCCTTTCGGAGAAATAGCTTCAATAAGATAAAAGGGTTTTGTTTGCTTGTTTACATTTGTGTACAAGTAGGCCTTTGGTGTGTAGAAACTGAGAGAAAGATACGTCATTTGTATTTAGTTCTAAAACTTGTTATTACACCAATTTCTTAAAGGACTGACTTTCAAAATTTAGGTCCTGTTCCTGTAAAAATGTTATCTATTGCATGCATGAATCTCCCCCTACCAGTTAACTGTTGCAATATACCAAGGAATGTTGCTGTCATGGGAGATCATGATCACAAAGGCAGAGGGGATCGCAAAGGTAGCTAGGGCCATGAAGGGCTTTGAATATCAGGGCAAACACATTGTACTGGACGTTGTGGTTCCCTTGGGAGCCAGCATGGAACACTTGAGTGATGTGTTAGTGCAACCCTAACTGCTAAGCAGACGAGCGCTATGTTTTGTTAGCTGAAGCTATTTTGGGATGTGTGGCTTCATTCCTAGATACAAAATGAAATAAGCAAGGCTGTAGGTCATGAATGAGTGGATTACCGTGGACAGGTATTTGACAGGATTAAGAGAGACCAAAAATTATATGCTGACCTCACTACATACGCAGTACTTCTTGTCAACTAATCCTTGACACAGTATTGACAGAGGCTTTGAAAGAGAGAGTCATCTACAGGCAAGAGGGCCAAGAATACAAAGAAAAGATGGTTATTATTGATGATCGTTTTGTGGAGGCATTCTTGATTCAAGAATGCAGATCCTGGAAACAAGCAGTGGTGATGGGAATGGAAAAAGAAGGGATTAAGAAGAGAAAGATTAGTTGGCTGTTTTGTGACTTTGGCACAGCACCACAATTCTTGGCTACTGCACTGAACACTTGTCATAGATATTAGCCATTTTTCATCATTCCAATTCCTTTTTTTTTCTGCCCTTTACTCCTCCCTTCACTCTCATGGCAACCTTCTTCTGAAATTACTGCACTGTTGAAGTGACACAGTCAAAAACAGAGGTAAAAAGAAGTTTTCTTTCTCAACAGCCTGTAGGCTCGCAAAATTGAACCTGTTCTTTTATCTGCCTATGTTCATTTAGCCCACCAAGCAGTCTTTATTAAAGCCGAGGCATCAGGCAGTCAAAGTTCATTAATACCATTTATATAATCTCTGCAGTTTCAATTAACTCAGCAAGACACTCTACTACATGATAACAGTCTCATTAATTCAATAAAATCCCATAACTATTAACAATATGGTCTATGTTAAACGGGGTGTCACCTAGTACAAAATAATAGCTTTAACAGCTTGTGTTGAAACTCAGGGTGTTTTTTTTTTTTTAATTTGATCTAACTAAATATTCAAGCCTTACGTAGCAAGGTATTATTTCTCTGTAAGGAATCTACAGGATCTTAAACACAAGCAGGGGGTAATTAAGTCTTTTTAAGTCATATCAAAGAGTGAAATTATACTTCTTGTTTAATAAATGATACACTAAATTAGCTAGAATGTGATCTTCCATCTCCCTCATCACATATACTCTGGGTTATATACACTAGAAATGAGGAAGGCTGGGTACTGTTGGAGTGTTTTCCACAACAGTGCCCTGAAAAATACAGCTTGCTGATCTAATTTTTTTCTCTCCATGACACAAGGTAGCTCTCTACTCGCAGTCCATCAAAAATAAAAAATAGCCAGCTGATAGAAATTTGCTGCTTTTGTTAACTGTATATTTGATTTTCGATATCATCTACAAGACAGTTCTTGATAAGTTGCTGCTTCAACTTAAATATGCCGATCTTTTCATGAGACTCAAATAATTTCCTAGCTTGGGGATGGAGTGGTTGCAGAATGTGTGAAAGGATACACTATGTTATAAATATTTGTACGCTTATAGCAACTCTGCATTTTTGTCATAAATCATTTTCTGTCCACATACAGTTTCTCTACAGTTTAGTTCTTGTTCATTGTTACTCAGTTCTTAGTCTCAGCACTGTCTGTTAAATTACTCCAAAAGTAAACATAAAATATTCTGAATTCTATGTTTCTTTCAGTACTGTACATGAGTCTTGTTAAAGCATTTAAACATTATGCTCATTTTAAAACCTTAAGAGCAAATGCTGAATTTAGCTTTCATCTTAAAATGAATGCACAATTGGTGCATTTGAAATGTTATCTTTTACCTTTTAACAGTAGGAGACTACTGGTTTGGGTAGATATTCTATCTAGTAATATAATGGAACTTGTATTAACATATATATTGATAAAAAGATTAAAAACTTTTCAGCTGCACCCACTATATTGCATCATATTTTGGTGCTGCAGTATATGGTCAATGGCCAAACAGCGAACGTACAGTATATCTGCATCATGTTGTAGAAATCATAGAAGAATTTCAAATGTTATGTTGTAAAATTGCTTGATTATCCCTAATCAACCCTTCAACTTCTTTATATTGTTATTCAGTATCATATATTTTAACTGCGGTGCATATATTCAGTATTTATCCATCTAAGCCCAGAAAAGCTTTTGGTTTAAAAGAGGTTGTTAATAAACATTCAGAAAAGTTGGAAGATAAGATGTAGGAGCTTACAGAAGACAATTTGAGGGAATGTCTTATCATGAGGAGGAAGCATATGTGCTTGAATGAGCTTACTTTTCTTACCATGCAGCTGACAAGTAGCTCTTTGATTGCTTAAGCATTATGATACAACTTTGGATACAATAAAACCTACATTATTGTTCAATCATTTGTCAAGCTCTATAGAAAATGTTGAGTCAATGGATGCCACCTGTATGATATTTTCATTACCTGTTTATAAAGCAACTGCTCATTTTCTCTAGCATAACAGAACAGAACATCTGTAAGAATTTTTCTCACACTCTCTTGCTGGAAATACTGCATTTCAGGAAATCTGAAAAAAGAAAAACATTTTATTAATGTAAACCACATAGCTCACAAAAACTACCTCAGACACTTGATTTAGATATACATCTGGGCATCTACAAACAGTCCTAGGTATGCTATTATATCTGTTCTCAGGTACCCATTTTCTCTATGTATTGGGGTTCTTCTGGAATAACAATTAAAGGAAAAAGTTGTGGTATTTATTTTGCAAACAAAGCTTTGTGAACCATATAATTTAGCATATATCAAGCCTCTAAGTATATATCACACTGAAGGCATGATACCCTATGATTAAAGACTAGAGTTATACAAGAACAAAATTAAATGGCAGGTAGAATGTTCTAATTACCAAATTTTTTGTAAGTAACCATGCCTGAAGCCGGGCGGGGGGGAGAACACGTTGTCCAGGCTTGCTGCAGGAAGGTAGCAGTGCATTACTGGGGGGGACGGGACGGGAAGGAGGTCAGAAACTGCTGTAAAAAGGTGGCTGGAGGTCAGCTTGGCGACACTGACTCATCCCCTGGGAATGTAAGGGTGGAAGCTTTTGAAAGGCACAAATCCTGGTGTTAGAAGCCCTTTCTCCAGGCAGCAAACAAGGCAGCACTCACCCTCCCACCCCTCGAGGTGCAAATATCAGGTTGAGTTAGGACCTGCTATGGGCATTGCGCTAGTCACTCCTTTTTAGGAGGGATCGGAAGGAATTTTTCCCTCACCACCATATTGGCATAGGTGGAGTGGGGTTTTTTCGCCTTCCCCACATCGGGCGTCAGGGAGGACCTATTATGGTGAGGAGGAAAGGGGGTTAAAGCTATGTGTCACAACTTATTTTGTAAGTGTGCAGGTACTCCATAGGGAAGGCATCCAGTGACCAGATAAATGGCCTGGTAAAGGACTTGGAAAGGAGGTGCTGATTAAAAGAATGGACTGGGGAGTGGTTCAAGGCTCCTATGATTGGTACCGCAGGAAGCCAACCCCTCTTTCCTACAGCCCACCTTACTCTTCCTACCGGGGCGGGGGGAGAAGGGGGAAGAGGAAGAGGTGGGTGGTAAGGTCCAAGCCATGAGTTGGCTGGAGGACCTAGATGGAAAATGAAGGGGGGCTGATGGAAGCCCTGGGTAGTTATTTCAATGAACATGGAGTTGCCTGCACTGTACACTTATCTGCCAGGCAGTCCCAGACATCTAATAATAAAGTTGTAGCCTGATTAAATCCATATCAAGTGTCTCTTATCCTTCTTTCAGTATAGCCAGACAATGTGACTGACCTGGAGAATCTAATCCACAAGACAGTGTGCTATATAAGAACATGATGCCCACTGCCAGAGTTCCAAAGTATGCAGGTCCCGTGGCTTTTCCTTGAAGAGACCCTTGCTCAAGTAGAGAGTAAGAAGATGGAATGAGTGGGCAGAGGAGTGGGGAAGCAGCTGTCAAAGCAAGGGGGGAAGGCTCCTTCCCTCCTGTACCCAGACTCCTGCTGTAAGATCTAGCAAACCGGGGACCATGCTGCTCTCAGGAGGCCCTATGTGACCTACCACAACATCTCCAATTGCTTCTACTTCCAGTTTGTGCCCACTGGTTGATCAGTTCTGCGCTAAAGGGTTCAAAAATAGCTCAGGATGTATTCATGATATGGCAAAAGAGACTACTAGTCATTCGAACATTTGATTTCAGGAAAATGAAACACTGAAGAAACAAAAGGCCTCAAATAATTAAAATATACTTGCTTGAATGCTTTGAATGTGATTGAGGTTGCCAACTGCAACTGAAATATCAGGACTATCCTGCTATTTCAAGATCAGTACTCAGTTCTTAGCTCCATTTGCAAGATTAAAAAATGGGCAAAGGAAGCCATTAAAAATAGTACAACTGATACATTCGCTGATTTATAAATCGTCAACATGGTATACAGGGAGTACAAGTGTGGAGATTAATGTATATCGAAGTTCAATAATTTGTGCTCTTTTGGGGGAACCTTAAGGTATTTTTATAAAAAGGGATGCTGTGATAAATGTTTTATGATGTCACAAAGATATCTAGGAAACTGCGCAAGTAACACACAAAACTCTGGGATCTGATCAATAGATAATTATAATGGGAGTTGCATTCACAACTGAAGAAATAATAGGGTTCCTGAAGTTCTTGAAGTCTAGCAAACTCTCATTTATCCTAGTCCTGTTGAACCTTTCTATAATGCCTAATCATCCTATATCAGATTTTCAGAAGTGGCAGTCTGGGGGACCACCTTAATTTCAAGAAATCACTTGATACTTTTGCAGAAATAAAATTTATGACAGGAGAGAATGAGCTATGAACAAGTGTTAAAAAACTTAAGAGGCAGGAAATAGAAGATGTCAGAAGGCTGGGGAAAATCCTGTTGCCCAGTAATCCAAGGCAATGCAAATATTAATCTGTAACTACTGGCAAGCAATGTATTCCTGTACAATCTGCTCCTGGAACATTCAAAGGAGAGGCAAACTGAAGGATTTAAAGTTATACAGGATGTTCCTCAAAAATAAGCCCACACCAAAGCAGCCTGGATTTGAGAAGGCTCCACACTTGCGAGAAATAGTGACTGTTTGAAACAGTAACAAACAAAAGAAGAGGGTACAGTGCAGAGAACTAGACAAAGGAATAGAACAGGGGTGGCCAACTTGAACCTGAGAAGGTGCCAGAATTTACCAATGTACATTGCCAAAGAGCCACAGTAATAAGTCAGCAGCCTCCCATCAGCTCTCCCCCGCCACTCCCAGAGCCTCCCACCTACCGGCAGCCCTGCCAATCAGCGCCTCCCATTCCCTCCCCGCACCTCCCGATCAGCTGTTTCATGGCGTGCAGGAGGCTCTGGGGGGGAGGGGGAGGAGCGAGGGCACGGCAGGCTCAGGGGAGGTGGCAGGAAGGGGTGGAGTGGGGGCAGGGTGTGTGGTAGAGACAGGGGTTGAGCGGTGAGCTCCCCCCCCCGGCACATTGGAAAGTTGGCGCCTGTAGCTCCCGCCCCAGAGTTGGTGCCTATACAAGGAGCTGCATATTAAATTCTGAAGAGCCGCATGTGGCTCCGGAGCCACAGGTTGGCCACCCCTGGAATAGAACAACACTTCAAAAGATAACTCAGAACTGTAGTGTCTATTGGTCAGCAGATTGATTGTTGACACTTATTCCTGAAAGTCTGCTTAATTTTTCTAGTAATTAAAATAAACACACAGCAGTGGCTGACAACTCTCAAAGAATGCCTTGTGTTTAAGTTTTCACTTTCCAGGCTGTGAATTGGTGCATATGTGAAACCTGGTTGTGTGTGCACAACCAAGTATTTTGTGTATATTACATAGGAACAAATGAATGACTATGTTATGTTCAATGTCTCTACTGTCCACCTCTAAGAGTGTGAAAATGTAAACACAAGCTGCTATTTTGGTGTGATCACCCAAATATGGCAGGTTTTTCTTCTTTAACATTATAACACTGGGCAGATTATCAAGATTAACACGCCAAAATCAATTCTATTAAATTACTCATGGAAATGTTTTTGCTTCAATTAGATTAAAAATGTGATACTGAGGGAGAGATGTGAGGGGTTGAAGTTGTTCCTTTAAAATATCCAAAAAATTGGGCAAACATACATTTTTAATGTAAGACTGAACTATGTTTTAAATGTGTATTGGAACAGCCTCTTCTAACCTTTTCCTCTATCATAGATGATAACAGTGAAAGAAGGCTATAGCAGAACAGTTGAGGGAGGAGATAAAATAAGTGAAATACTGCAATTGGGCTCATTATTCACACTTGTTTTGTTATTATTGTGTTGACCATTCAAAAGGAATTTGCAGATATACAATGGAAAAGATAGATTAGATAGACAGAGGTTCAGATGGTGCTCAGGGGTTGGAACAGTTTAATTATCTCAGGTCTTTAGCATCAGTTCCTATGTCAGAAACTATAGTCCAAAAGGAAGCGTAACACGAAATATCTGCTTGGAGAAAGACAAGTGAGTGATCATGGATAAAACTGTACAGTGCCAAGCATAATGGGGCCTCTAGGTGCTACCAGACTATAAATTATCCAAAAATAAAAGCTTCATGTAAAGTACAATATGAACAGGACATAAGGTACTCCAGTTAGCGCAGTACTTCTGCCTTCCATTTCTGGCTTTTGCACTGTCTTCTTGTGCCTGGCTGTGTAAATTACTTAACTCTATGGCTTAGGTTAACCAGCTGCAAAGTGGATACAATACTGCCAACCCCAAATGTTAAAAAATGAGAATCATTTGGAAATCATTTTAAAGACAAACTTGGTGTTCTTTCATTTAGCTGCTGGTTTTTGAGCCATTAGGGTTCAGTGGGATCACATTTTCATGCTTTTCGCCACAACCATGAGGCCTGAACCATTTCTTTAAATGAAAACTCAGATTCTCACATATTCATTTGATTCCAGTAGCTAAGATTAAGAAAAACACCAATTATAATGAGACTTGAGAGAAAACTGTGAGAGTTAGCGACACTGTGGGTACTCACAAAAATAATAAAGGCTTAATTATTTAATGCTCGAAAAATGCTTTGAAATCCTCAGATGTGAGCCACTATACAAATGCCAGATACTGAGGCACAGTTAGGTGACTTGAAAATGGTAGCATTGAAGATAACAAGCAAGGTATTAGGCAGTGCCATTACTACGGATTTTAGTGTCCGAGGCGAGCAACCATATTAGTGCCCCCAATTAGAGTCCTGCGTGGGACTATTTTTTTTAATCCCGCTCCCATCCTGCCCCACAATACCTACTCCCACCTGCTCCCGCACTGTTTGTTGAATTTTTATCCCACTCCCACTATTAAGGCAGCGGGTCCTGCAGGATCCCAATCCCAGAGGGCAGCGGGACTGGGATCCTGCAGGTCCTGCTGCCATAATAGTGGGAGTGGGATAAAAATTCAACAAGCAATGTGGGAGCAGATGGAACTGGGAGCAGGTATTGGGAGCGGGATGGGAGCGGGATTAAAAAAAACAACAGTCCTCCCATGCTGCAAATAACATGAACGTCCCTGCCAGCAGCCTCCACTCTCCGGCTGCCCAGCTCTGAAGGCAGCGCTGCCAGCAGCAGCAGCACAGAAGGAAGGGTGGCATGGTATGGTAACTGGACCCGCGGATCCCAGACCCACTGCAGGTCCCTTACCTTTTTTTGTCCACTCCATTTTTTTTGCCTCCTCCTGCACCAGCTTTGTGCCCTAAATGGCTACCCCGTTCACCCTGCCCTGGTTGTGGCCTTAGTATTGGGCTGAAGAATATAACATTTTCCTGGCATTTGATGGGAAAAATGTTAGACCAACAGTTGGAAACTTGTCTGCATTTGTAATAATCACATTACTGTAAAGGAAGGACACATCTGAGACTTCAAAGGTACAGTACAGCAGATGGCAATCAATGTAATTTAGGATTTTGAAGATATTATTTATGAAGGACTGTTATTCAGCCCTGCCCAATGGAGTTTAGGAAAGAAAGAAACAAAGAAAACTCAAAAATACACAAAAGATATCTCTGAGTATCTAGCAATATCAGAGATTCTGGAAGGAAGGATAATAATGAACTCATGAATAAGCTGGCTGAAGTGTTAATCATGGTAAATGCAAACACAAGAGACCATGATGCGTAAGAGAGAACCTATCAGCTCAGGAAGAATTTTGCAGAGAATATTAGTGTACAATTAAAGTCTATTTTAGAAGTACAGTACCTTCAGATCAAAAGAAGAAAGAAACATTTTAGAAAAAAATAGGATACTACGTCTAATTACAGCTCAGAGTGAGGATCATATTAAAAACAGGTATCTTTTCATCATGTTTTATTGCAGCTAGTGGGAGCAAATGAATGAGCACTGAAGTCTGCTTTAAAAAAAATACCCTCACTTCATACAAGTGAAAGTCAGGGTGAGTGAATTGTTTTTCTAAAAGTTAATTTAAGATATTTAGGGGCTCCAGAGGCACATTTCCTTTCTTTTCTCAGACAGACCCCCCACCCTCTGCTCTACTGGGCCGTACTTTATCAGCATGGGTGGGAAAACCCCACCAAGGATTGCATAAACTGCCAGAAGTGCAGAAACTATTGCTACTATTTCAACAATTTGGGGTGGGAGGAGGAAAGAAAAGAAACTGTCCCTTTCCCCAGGAATATTGGGCTACCCAAAGACAACACGGGGCCTGTGAAGAAATGAGCTTCTAGGCACCCCAAAAGAATTACATCAAATAGGGGAAAGACAGCAGCAGGCACAGTGGGGGAAAGAGAAAAATACCTCTCCCCAAAATAAGAGGTTGAAATTATAGTAAAAAACAGATTTATCGGACACACAGATTAACACAATTTGTTGAGGAAGAGTCAAAACTGCTTTTGTAAAGGAAAATCATGCCTCACCAAGGTACAGAGAAGGGCAACAAAAATGACTAAGGGTATGGAACAGCTTCTGTATGAAGTTAAAAAGACTGGGACTGTTCAGCTTGGACAAGAGATGAGTAAGGGGGGGGATGTGATAGAAGCCTATAAAATCATGAATGGTGTGGAGAAAATGAATAAGGACACATTATTTACACCTTTACACAACACAAGAACCAAGTGGCACCCAATGAAATTAGCGGGCAGCAGGTTCAAAACAAACAAAAGGAAGTACTTCTTCACACAACACACCATCAACCTGTGGAACTCATTGTAAGGGGATGTTGAAGGCCAAAAGTGTAAGTGGCTTCAAAAAGAGAATTCAATGAGTTTGTGGTAGATAGGCCCATCAGCTGCATAGATGCTCCTTTCTTCCCAGCTCTCTCATAACCTTGGAAAGACGGACAAAGCTGCTCTACTTCACCTCCCCCAACCTAAGTTGCTTTTCTTTGAAACAATAGCAGCTGCCACTACTTCTCTTCAGACATATAGATCTTGATGTACAAATCCATTTTAGCAGCAGGCAGAGGTTTTATTGTAAAAGGGAAAACACAGGAGATGGTCCAGTGGGCATCCCTACAAATTATTTTAACTTGGAATGTTTGAGAGACAGGTTCAAGACTGGCTATTCAGAATCCTAACTTAAAAGAAAAGAAGGTGATGCCAGTGAGTGGACTGATATCTTAGTTTGAGTACACAGATGTATCCTCACAAATACAAAATAATTTGTACACATTTTATAGCATTAAAATAATTTTTTGCATCTGAGGTGAAACAGTTGGTTTCTGAGACAGAGCTGGGAAGAACTTTTAAAAGCTATGCTTTAGTTTCTACATATTTTATTAATAGAAAATACACCAGCATTGTTCTTTAGTGCATTTGCTGAATGACAGTAATTAATCATGCCTTTCTTACATCTACTATGAGTAACTATTGTGTATGCTCAGATAGGAATTTCTTTTTTAGTGGAATAATAGAATACAGTATGATAGTGGCAGGCTGGTAGTGGCTGCTATATATAATTAAGTTTAGGTTAGTACTTTCGTTATAACCACCTATTTTCACAGCTTTCTGAAAAGCTTCTCATTTGAGGCAGAAACTAACCATGCTTGGTTAAAGCTCAGAAGTGAATATTTCTGTAAAGCTGCAGAAAAATCAATTCTGATACCTCTCAGCTCTTGGATAGCGAAACAAGAAACTTCATCATTTAGATTTTCATCACGAATAACTTAAAATTGGCTTATCAAAAACCTTTAATACTTTGCTTGTAAATAGTTCTTATTAAGGAATAGGCCCCTTTCCCAGATTTAATTTGAAAAATATTCAAACATTAAATTATTTAAAAGTCAATTCTGAATATGCTGAATAACCTGCTAAAATTTTAGCAGGGCCTAATAAGCCAGGCTCACATTCTGACATTCCCAATGCAGTGTTCCAACTTGGCTTCGTGGGGGATTGTAAATGTCTGCTTGAAACATACACCATAATTCTCAAAAAATGCAAATTACAGTGATATCTTTCTGTTGCTCTTTCAGGTATGCAGCTGCCATATTAACCCAGCCTTGTAGAAAAATGTTTTCAGCAGTAGAAAATGTATGAATTCACCTCTCTCACAGTCCCATTTATTTAAATTAATTTTGAAATTTAAAATTTAGAGCCTATTACAGAAACTCCAACCTAAAAAAAAAAAAAATCACATTTCTGTCCAAGTTTATTAATGCTTACTATTGTTACACTTAAGATTACTATAATTGAAAGATTAAAGAAAATGATTTTTTGCAGTTTTTCTAGTGTGGTTACTTTGTGTTTGTGTATGCAGCTGATTTCTCAGATTCACATGTACAGCAAGCTAATCCATTTACTCTGTTGGATTGTGAGGGTATTTCATGCAATAACAAGGTAAATGAAAACTCTTTTAGAATGTGAAAATCACAAAAATAGCACCCCAAACCATTTAAAATTTTATATTTATTTATGACATTTAAAATTGATAGAGTTCCATTAAATGCTAACCCTGGCAGTTTAGCCTACCTTCCGCCCAGCCATTTTTAATAAGAATTTAAATGAAAAATTGTGGATAAGGGAGAAGCTGTAGATGTGGTATACCTAGACTTTAGTAAGGCATTTGATACGGTCTCGCATGATATTCTTATCGACAAACTGGGCAAATACAATTTAGATGGGGCTACTATAAGGTGGGTGCATAACTGGCTGGATAACCGTACTCAGAGAGTTGTTATTAATGGTTCCCAATCCTGCTGGAAAGGCATAACGAGTGGGGTTCCGCAGGGGTCTGTTTTGGGACCGGCTCTGTTCAATATCTTCATTAACGACTTAGATATTGGCATAGAAAGTACGCTTATTAAGTTTGCGGATGATACCAAACTGGGAGGGATTGCAACTGCTTTGGAGGACAGGGTCATAATTCAAAATGATCTGGACAAATTGGAGAAATGGTCTGAGTTAAACAGGATGAAGTTTAGCAAAGACAAATGCAAAGTGCTCCACTTAGGAAGGAAAAATCAGTTTCACACATACAGAATAGGAAGAGACTGTCTAGGAAGGAGTACGGCAGAAAGGGATCTAGGGGTTATAGTGGACCACAAGCTAAATATGAGTCAACAGTGTGATGCTGTTGCAAAAAAAGCAAACATGATTCTGGGATGTATTAACAGGTGTGTTGTGAGCAAGACACGAGAAGTCATTCTTCCGCTCTACTCTGCTCTGGTTAGGCCTCAGCTGGAGTATTGTGTCCAGTTCTGGGCACCGCATTTCAAGAAAGATGTGGAGAAATTGGAAGGGTCCAGAGAAGAGCAACAAGAATGATTAAAGGTCTTGAGAACATGACCTATGAAGGAAGGCTGAAAGAATTGGGTTTGTTTAGTTTGGAAAAGAGAAGACAGAGGGGACATGATAGCAGTTTTCAGGTATCTAAAAGGGTGTCATAAGGAGGAGGGAGAAAACTTGTTCACCTTAGCCTCTGAGGATAGAACAAGAAGCAATGGGCTTAAACTGCAGCAAGGGAGGTCTAGGTTGGACATTAGGAAAAAGTTCCTAACTGTCAGGGTGGTTAAACACTGGAATAAATTGCCTAGGGAGGTTGTGGAATCTCCATCTCTGGAGATATTTAAGAGTAGGTTAGATAAATGTCTATCAGGGATGGTCTAGACAGTATTTGGTCCTGCCATGCGGGCAGGGGACTGGACTCGATGACCTCTCGAGGTCCCTTCCAGTCCTAGAATCTATGAATCTATGAATACAACATTAAAAACTGTGTTAAACACAAAAGCCAGGAAATGTAAACTCTAACATTTTCATAGAAAAATTAACTCATCCACTTTACATATAACATGTTTTATGATTAGCTAGGCAATTAAATAAGTATGTACCGTATGTGCAATGTAGGTAAATTAATGTTACTATGAGAATTTTAACTTTCACATTTCATGACTTATTTTGATACTGATGACTTGTGATGAAGCACTTATTTTTGGAAGTAGACAACATTTTGGATAAATGGCCATGCAGAATGTTCATTATTCACATTTATTTAGATAAATGGACAACAAAGATATCCATTCATTGTGCTCCATTGCCAACGTCAGAGCAGTCTGGACTTTATATTCTTTTTTTTACAATGGCCCTCTAACTACCATATCTATCACTATCCTAATGTTCACTCCCCACTTATAGTTTAGATATGTATATATTTTAATCTTAGAACATCGAGAACCATTTCCATTTACAAACAAAAATTGCCATCTGTGAGAACTTACATTAAAGCATATTCAGATTTTAATTATACTACAGACAAAAATGCATTCAAACAGGTCTAGGGATGGACATACAAAATCTTCCAGAAACCAATATTAATGATTCTTCCTTGTTGCTTTGTTTTTATCCATTTATATAGTAAATGAAATGTGTTAAAGATAAGGTTTTTTAAAAGACTGAGACCAATACTATCTTATTTCAAGTTATAAGTAAAATGTATGCCATATAGTGTAGTAACATGTCACATATTTAAAAAACTATAATTGAATTTAATTAGATTTACACATTACAGTCAGTAATCCAACCCTGATAAAATATTTTCAGGAACTGAGTATTCTAACTCAGAAAAGTTTCTAAACAGGAATAACCGAAGGGTCAAAAAGATGAAAGAATAGTCAGAGATGTTAGGGCAAATTTTAAAAGGCATCTGTGACAAACAACACTAGAAAAATGATACTTAAAAATAGAAATGCTAAACTTCTCTCGATGAATGACATTTCTCACTAATTACATACTGCTTTTTATTATTGATTGAATAAGTGTTAAGAATTATAGAAAATCATCTGTTCAATCTTTTATTATGAACATAATTTAGTCAAAAGACCTGTCAGTTATTCTTACTCAATTTTTGTTTCATACAGAAAAGTGTATTTTATATTTAATATAACATTTTCTAATATCTTAATTTAGGAGAACTTCATTTCAATACCATCAACAAATCTCTAGAGTTTAATATTTAACTCAATACTTTTTTCTCCTTTTTCTCTCAAAGAAAACTTTTCCATAAACGCACACACCAATCCTTGTATTGTAATAAAATGTAAGGTCAAGAAACACAAAGCAGTGTACACAGCATAAAAAAACAAAGTTAGAATTTTATAAAGAAAGTTCCTTATAGGTCTACATACGTTCTTGTCACATCTTGTTCAATCATTGCTCGAAGCTCTTTATCCTGGAAAAATTTGTTCCAAAGGGACTGAAAAAAGGCAAAATAATTGCATGAAACAAAAAAAATACTACAATACCTTAGTCTTGTATAGAAAGTTCTATCTGCAAAGTGCTGTAAAAAATTAACCAATTAATCGTCAGCATTGTTGGGAGGTAGGTATTATCACTATTTTACAGATGAAGAAACAGACAGCTAGGTTAGTGACTTGCCCATGGCCTCACAGTAAGTCAGTGTTGAGCAGGGATTAAAACTCATGAGTTTCTGGCCTTCCTAGCTCCATGTGCAATCCACTGGACCACATTAATTTTCAAGTATTCAGAAGCAGTTACAAATTGGCTTAACTTGCACATTGGCCAATTATTAGCAAGTGAACTATTGAGCCCTGGCAGAAATAAATCAAGTGGGGAATGCATGACAATAAAATACGAGTCACACAAAGGCGATCTCTCTAGTCCCTCAAATACACTATGCAAAGGAGAGTCTCATATGTGGAGTAGAAGGAGATAACTAATTATTAATGTAAAAAAGCCTAAATTGAAATATAGTTTAAATTAACTTCAGTGACTTCTGTATCCGTACTTGTGCTCCTCTTTTTCCTCTGCCATCCAGGTCCCGTTCACCAACCCCTCCCAAAAGCTAACCTGAATGAAGACTGCTCATTTTACCCTTCCAATTTCAGTAAGGCCCTAGAAAAGAGTCTTTGCTGATAAGACACTGTGAGGGAGCAGGGAAACACAATCCCCACTGCTAAAAAAGCCCAGGACAGCACAAAGGTGTGGTGTGTATACCCCATTGGATATAAGGGCACAGGTGCCGATCTAGAGGTGCTGCAGCACCCCCTGGCTTGAAGTGGTTTCCATTATATATACAGGGTTTACAGTTTGGTTCAATGGCTCTCAGCACCCCCACTATACAAATTGTTCCAGCACCTCTGTATAAGGGGATGCATAAAGGTGGACCGCTGCTTTATTCCTACTTTTGATTTGGCACTGTGTATTTGTGGTGCGTATGAACTCACTTGGTATTTGCCCTGCCATATTCACTTTGACTTCTCATTAGCCTTTTTTCACCCACAGTGCAGAACAGAGGTTTGGAGTCCCTTTGTACAGACCACCAATACAATAGAAATGCGATGACTCCAAGGCTTGTGTATAACTGGACCTACGTTTGGGTCTATTGCATGTAAAGTCCCTCCCCATTTTCAGGCTATAGATGTTCCTATTTTCATTATCGGGCTTTTGATGTTCTGTTTCATAACTGAATTGTCCTTTCAAATGTCTCTCTATAAAACACGGGGAACATAGTAATAAATTAAAACACATCAGTTATTGGTTATTAATTTGAGAACAAAACAGAAATGCACAGAACACTGCTCCAGCACAAATATCTGTAAAACAGATGCACATTCCATAAATCCAGCCAAATAACTGTATTTCTCTTGTGACTTGTCAAGAATTATTTAGAAAATGTTAAAACCAAAATTTTCCAAAACAATAACACGTTGGAAAAATGGTGATTAATAAAATAGCTTAATGCTATACTACTGTGCAATAGACACAGCACTACTAAGAACAGCTAAGATCTTCAAAAATGGGTGGCAAAAAGTTAGGCTACTAAATCTAAATGTACACACCTAAGTGGCTTGATTTCAAAAGTGCTGCACTCCCACACCTCCTGCAAACTTCAATGAGAGTTGCTGGCTACTCAGCATTTTTGAAAATCAGGCCAAATGTGTTTTTCATGTTTTCGGTATTACTTTAAATTCTAGGTCTTTCATTTTGCAGGAGTTCCTCGATAACAATGACTTAATTTCTCCTCGCTTGCTATGACCTATAGAAAATAATCCCCTACCAGCAAAGAGTACTCAAAACTCTAGAACAGTGGTTCTCAATCTCTTCTTTACCAGACACCTCTTCCATCCAGCAACACAAGAAGGGCAGGGTGGTTGCTAGCCTTTGACACCTGTTGAGAGTCACAGCACTGAGGCCGAGAACCCCCGACCTAGAATGATGCGTTCGCGCAACCCTGTGTGTAAAATCAAGTCTTTAAATGACCTCAAAGGAGTGGGAGTTGATGATCTTTTCATCCCAGTTCTATCTCATTATACCAATTTTTAACTATTAAATGGCAGAGAGAGAACATAATAGTAAACATGTTTTAATAATACAGTACTGAAAGCAATTCATCCCACAATTTGAGTGAGAATCTTCATGCGTGGTAAATCACCAATCAACCTACAAATATTTTTCTGGACATGCTATCTAACCAACTCAATTGATATTCATGTACAGCATTTTACATCTATTTTGAAAAAATAAAGAATAATAATTATTTTAACAGGCAATATTTCAAAATATGCAGCAAATCATTATTAGTTCCATTGCATATTCACTTAGCAATAATTCATTTGGTTTTAAAAGTGCAGACATTTCAGTAAGAGAGCTGATGATACAAGTCATATTACATGGCCAACCAATTGGCCAGATTCAGTGAAAGTGGAATCAAATCCCAATATTGATCTCTTACTCAGCAACGCATCAGCAGCTGGGAGAGTTGAATAGGCAGCATACTTAGCTCCTGGAGAGGGAGCACCAACTGCTCAACAGCAGCTCAATTTAGGAGTGGCACTATAGTACTCCCATTTAGTCTTCATTGGCCAGGAGCTCTCTTATTGCCAATCTGATGATGAGCACCAGGATTTGGTTGTTGTTGTTGCATGCACAATATATATGATACAAGTGAGGCTCAGCTTACCCCCTCATCTTGCGAAAGTGGATTGTTGATGATCAGATCCTGCTGTCCAGCTTTCCGAGGGTTTGTAATATGCTGGGGGGAAAAACAGAACATGGTTTCTACTTTCGGACTTCTCTCATATCGGAAGTACTGTTCCAATATCCAGGCATAGGAGTGGAAGATGCTTTTTATATTCTACTTACTATTTCTTTAATCTTGTTATACCATGTTCTTAATTTTGAAGTTTTATTTATCCACTGACTTCTGTCTTGTGGTAGAACATTTAGAAACAGCTATCAACAAAGGAAAAGATGTATTTGTTAGAAAGAGAAGAATTTCATCACCTTAATGTAACTTTCCAAATAAAAATCCTATAGGACAGTCTAAATCATCTCAAGGATGAGAAGTGATATTAAAAAAATAAAGATTCTACACAAGTATAAAGCAACAGAGGGTCCTGTGGCACCTTTGAGACTAACAGAAGTATTGGGAGCATAAGCTTTCGTGGGTAAGAACCTCACTTCTTCAGATGCAAGTACACAAGTATGATACAGTAAAAAACCTAGAAGTGATATCCAGGCCTCAGAATTTAATCTCCAAAAACAACTAATAAGAAGCTAGAATCTAGTTCTGAGATACAACAGAAAGGTCCAGCAACAATCTATGGGGCAGAACCTCAGCTGGTATAAATTGTTAGACCTCCACCGAAATCAGTGAAGCTATGACAATTTACATCAGCTGAAGATCTGCCTTTACAGATTCAGGTTCCCAAAACAGATAAAAAAATATAGGAAGAGATCAAAGTAGAAAAATACAACATTGGAGCTGCAGGCATAGCATGAATGGAGATGATGCAACATATTTACAACCAATGAGATTATAGAAGAGAAGCTAGGTATTCAAAAATATATTCTATCTGAGATAAACTGGAAGGACAACTGTGGACCAAAAAAAAAAGAACATCCTCCACACTTCTTTGAGGTAGTTTACAGGCCTGACTTTGCAAGATGAGGTCCAGAAAATATGTAGTCTAAGCTCTGAATTTTATAGGATAAATGTTCTTTTATATTTGTGCGTTGGAGGATCAGACACCCATGGATGTAAATTTCCCCCTTTGAACTGGGGAAGATTATTTGAACTAGATGTAAGATATTGACAAACATTAGTACTATTTGCTCATTTTTAAAAGATGTAAAAGTTTTCTTTTTTAAACATTCTAAACTAGTCTTAAAATAGTTAGGAGATACTGTCAAGAACATAAATGCCTCCAAACAATTCTTTTTAGAATATTCAGTATTAAGAACTTAATGAAAACTTTGGACATTTTCAAACACGTATCCTAAAAATAGGCACTTAAATCCACACAGTTTCCCAAATTAAAATGGCATGATTTTCAGAGGTGATAAGCTCCTCTTCATTTAATTTAAATGGAAGTTGTCGAGGCTCAGCACCTCTGAAATCAGGCCATTTTTATTTAGGTGGCTAAATACAGATTTAGGCAACTAATTCTAGGACACAAGGAAGAATAGGCTGGTACAAAAATGTTTGGGTACAAATTCTGGGGCAGCCATTTTCCTGCCCTTCCTGAAGAAAAATATTTTTTATAAAATTGTAAAACTGTTTAATATTGTATACATTCAATTTCTTTGGTTACTTTCACTTCGTGTATTTTACGTTTCTTTTTGTAGGTCTTTGTGCTAATGTCAAGCTGAAAAACTTCCACCTCAAGTGAAGTAACTTAAGTTATCACTCATCACGTACAGCAAGTGTATTGGGGAAGACGTTCTCCTCTATCAGAGAGAGAAAGCCCTGACCTCTGTGTTACACATTATTTTAGATCTCCATCCTGTGTATCTCAATATTATTTATTTTTCCCAAAGAGGAAAAAAGGTTTCTAATGGCCCTTCTTGTTTTGCATGACTGGAAGTTCCTACATTATCCAATAACTACAAAAAGGCCATGAATCTCCTAATTTTCTCTTTCTTATTGGGAAAGATTCTCCAGTTGCTGCTTAGGGAGAGGCAGTACGTAGGTTATAAACAAGTCAAAGTTAGTCCCTAAAATATGAATTATAGGCCAAAGTCCCCCTTTTCACTCAATATGCGTGTTTTCAATGTAAAAACAGTATCAGGAAACATGGATGTGTCACACGGAATTGTACACTAAAAATAAAATGCTACGCAACACAAAGATGTTTTTTCATATAAATCCTTCACTATCACCAGTAATTCAGCTTTAAGGCGACACAATATGATTAGCAAATGTCCTATGAATTATAAAATGGATAGGAAAACATTGGAATGAAGTCTCTTGGAAAATTCAGTAATTCTTTGCATCAATAATTTTCCAACGCATCAGGTAATGTGTTGATATATTGCAACCACAAACTGTAAATAAATATTTTCTTCTTACCTTCCAGCAAACACTACGGAACCTGCTGCTTCTCAGCTGCCCATTAATCCCCTTCAGCCGTATTGTTGCCAAGTAATTGTTGTTTACAAATAGTTCTTCCCATTCTTTACTACATGAAAGAAAAGAAGGAATGAACATTATTAAAAACCCTCAGCTGACTTAAGGGCTATATCACACTAAGTAATTTTGGATAAGCAGAAGGAAGGGAACTTTTTTAATGTATATATTTAGTTGTGTACTGTTTCTAAACGCATGGCTGTCTTTTTGGACACATTTCTTCTCTGGATTTAATGAATATGTAGATCGCTATAATTATGCCAGCAACTGAAATTCATAATGTCTATGGAGGCTATTCCATTTTCTCTAAAATGTTGGTACTGCAGTTCAGTGAATAAACAAGAAAAATGAATATTAATATAAGCACATTCATGTTTCAGCCATAGACAAAGAGGTACCTATTCCAAAAATATGCAACAGAAAAGTATACTGTTGACTGTATTAGTTCCTCACATGACTTATTTGCATAAATGAACCTTCTTTTCTTCTTAATGTCAAGCTGGGCAGTTAAGCATAATAGAAGAGGACTTTCTTTAACATTTAGTGCTATTTACTATTGAAATCACTTCAACTTCTTTCTACATGATCAGTTTTAAAATTTTAACAGGTGCTAGCAAATTTAAAAAAACATCAAAAAATTAAAAAGCCTCACTGTATAAACTGTTAAAGGCAAGCTTGAGTACCTTGCAGTACCTATGGCTGACTAGATAAACAACCTAAATATGCCTCCCAGGCATGCAGACACCAGGGGCCTAACACCTGTGCCTCATTAATATACAAGTAAATCTGCTCTACTGGGAAACAATTGGAAATTAATTGTCCCAAACCATTTACTGAGTTTGAATAAAAGAATTAGACCTATATTTCGTACATCTTCCTCTGAATTGAATCTAAAGAATACTACTAGCCACTTGATGATCTAACTAAAGTAACCCAGACCTTCTCAGAAAGACTTCCTGAAGTCAATCACAAATTCAAATAGTAATTTTACTGTAAATCATCAGGGACACATTCATGGGCATATGTGCCTCAGCAGCGTGTTGTTGTTGTTGTTAAAGTTATGTCCTTCTCTTAGGAGATTCACTTGGTTTCCTAGAAAGAAACTAAACCAGAAATGGAGAAATCACTCTTCATCTCAAGGTGTAATCATATCAGATCTCATTGCCTAAATAGGGTCAAGATAAGTCAGGCAGGTGCTGTAAGAACTTCTCCTCTCCCCGCCGCCCCGTTCCTCTGAGATCATTCTGAATAAATACCCCCAAATGTGACTGTTGGGGCACTATGCTGGTGGAGATGTCATTTTTCAGTTAAGAGGAGGTGAATTTCTCATAGCATTGTTTTCTACCTTAAGGAGTTACTTCTAGGCCCAGTTCCTTGGCTGCAGCTGAAGAGCTAAACAAAATTTGGAGTGGTATGTGAAGGCTGCTTTAAGAAATCTTTGGGCTCCTCCAATTTTGGTCTGTCTGGGCTAAAGGTTGCTTTAACTTGTGCCATCTGCCAACAGCCCCAAAGGGCTCTAGGGTGACCAGACAGCAAGTGTGAAAAATCAGGACGGGGGTGGGAGGTAATAGGCGCCTATATAAGACAAAGCCCCAAATATCGGGACGGTCCCTATAAAATCGGGACATCTGGTCGCGCCTAATGGGCTCATATGGCAGCAGATTGCCAGGGTGCATGGGAGTGCCAGCTCTGACCCCTACAATGTCAGCCAGAAGGGGGTATGACATGATAGAAGTCACTGTGCTGGCTCTATACCAGAGGATCTTGCTTCTATGCTGGCTATTCTGGCTTTAGGGCTGCTTTGTGCTGGATGTGTAGTGTAAAGTGGAAACAGTTTAAGGGAGAATCTGGCCCGTTTAAATTTAAACATGGGTAACTACAGTATTCTGCCTACCTAAATTCCCCTGTGGTTTCTACTGGATACAGTATTCTTCATTTCCTTTCTTAACCAGTTTTGTAGCATCACTGATGCCATTATAACAGCTGCCAAGCAGGTCTTATTATATACACACTGGATCAAATGCTGGTGTCAGTTACAGTTTTAAAAGTGAATTATATTCTGCACTGACATGGCCATGTCAGCTAGGGTGATCAGATGTCCCAATTTTATAGGGACCGTCCTGATTTTTGGGTCTTTTTCTTATATAGGCTCCTATTACCCCCCACCCTCGTCCCGATTTTTCATATTTGCTGTCTGGCCACCCTAACGTCAGCTGAGTTAGTGCAGATGTAAGCGAGTGTAACTGAGAACAGAATCTGTCCCAATATGTTTATTACAGAAGTTGCCAGTGGTGACTGTTTTACAGCAGCTAATTTTTTTTTAAAGTCTCACTATAACTTAGATGTCACATATCAGTAAAACTTCCAAAACATTCCTCTGCTTTTGTGCTGAAAATTTCTAGGCTTGCTCTCTGTCTAAGTTATTTTGGAAAATTTGAGCAAAATGACTTCAACAGTTTGAGTTACTGGAGTGGAAATGATATATTCTTCTCTGTGTAACTAAATTCTGAAGACATGTTTTCAACAGGCCTACAGTAAAACAGCTGAAACTAAAATCTGGCAAGTACATAATCCACACCCTGTTTGGACTTGTGGAAAAACAAACAAACAAAAAAGTTATAAGCAACTGCAAAAATTACTCTGAGCACGCTCAGTAGCAGAGTTTAACGAAGTTCTGCCCCCGCTGGACCTGACTCAACAATGCTCTTTGACCAGCCAGGCATGCACAGAGGTCACTGTTCAGACATTTTACATGATGGAAATTTAGCATTTATTTGGAATTTAACACAAAATAAGCCAGGAAAACTAGCTTTAAATCAGAGACCGAAGAAGATAAAGTGTTTAAAAAAAATCAAAAATCCCACAAGTTTCAGGCTATTTACCATATTGGCGACGTTCTACAACATTCAGCAAATATTTAGCTTTCATTTTTTTAAAATATTTTTTAAAAGATGTATCCTCCACAAAGTAAACTCACACACAGGTGCTTCATTAACCCAAGTTTGCAGAAAATTTCCAAGTCAAAATTAAATGAGCAATGAAGATTGGAACTCAGGTCTACCACACCCCATTTGCTTCACTGAGGTGTGAACTTCAAGAGCCAGTTGGAACCATTTAAACCAGGAGTAGGCAACCTATGGCATGCGTGCCAAAGGCGGCACACAAGCTGATTTTCAGTGGCACCCACACTGCTCGGGTCCTGGCCACCGGTCTGGGGGGCTCTGCATTTTAATTTAATTTTAAATGAAGCTTCTTAAACATTTTAAAAACCTTATTTACTTTACATACAACAATAGTTTAGTTATATACACCTCTACCCCGCTAAAACGCGACCCGATATAACACGGGTTCGCATATAGCGCGGTAGCAGCGGGGCTCGGGCAGCGCTTTGAAGGGTCCAGGGCTCCGGCTGCTGCGGGAAGCCCCGAGCCGTTTAAATCACCACTGGAGCCCTGCCACTGCTACCCCGGGGCTGCAGCAGCGGGGCTCGCCAGCGATTTAAAAGGCCCGGGGCTCTGGCTGCTGCAGGGAGCCCCAGGCCCTTTAAATCACCGATGGAGCCCTGCCGCCCCTACCCGGGACTGCAGCAGCGGGGCTCCGCCAGCGATTTAAAGGGCCTGGAGCTCCCTGCGGCCGGAGCCCTAGGCTCTTAAATCACCGCTGGAGCCCTGCCGCCCCTACCCCGATATAACGGCGTTTCACTTATAACGTGGTAGGGATTTTCAGCTCCCCACGACCGCATTATATTGCGGAGAGGTGTATTGTAGACTTATAGAAAGAGACCTTCTAAAAATGTTAAAATGTATTACTGGCACGCGAAACCTTAAATTAGAGTGAATAAATGAAGACTCGGCACACCACTTCTGAAAGGTTGCTGACCCCTGATTTAAACCATTAATAAGCAGAAGCAATTGTTTTATATCATACTAGAAAATTAAATGCAAAAGCATGTGTTGATACAACATTTGGATTGCATAATTAAAATAAAGGAAAATGCAAATTTTAATATTTGGGCTGTCTTGCACATATTTTGTATTTTATATTTCTGTTTAACGGGTTAAATGTGTAGCCTAATATATTAGTGGTCATATTTTAAAGTTTACATTATAAAATATGCAGCTGAAATAATATTACTTATAGAACCTCAACTTCTACATTTCTTACCTTGCTTTTGACTTCATCTTTAATGGCAAATGTGTGCCATAGAAGTATTATTGGAGTGAATTTGGGATAGCTGCATTACTTACATGTGAAAAAGTACTCTATGCTCATGAATGGGAAGGGAGGCAGATCTCTGGAATGAAAGCTTAGTCTGCAGGTGGCTAAGGAGTCAGCTTCTCTCCCTTAGAGCTCAGTGGCTCTGGGAAGAAGGATAAAGGAGTTTGAGGCGCAAGTGGTGTTCTCGTCCATCCTCCCTGTGCAGGGAAAAGGCCTGGGTAGAGACCGCCGAATTGTGGAAGTCAACGAATGGCTACGTAGGTGGTGTTGGAGAGAAGGCTTTGGATTCTTCGACCATGGGATGGTATTCCAAGGAGGAGGAGTGCTAGGAAGAGACGGGCTCCACCTAACGAAGAGAGGGAAGAGCATCTTCGCAAGCAGGCTGGCTAACCTAGTGAGGAGGGCTTTAAACTAGGTTCACCGGGGGAAGGAGACCAAAGCCTTGAGGTAACTGGGGAAATGGGATACCGGGAGGAAGCACGAGCAGGAGAATGCAAGAGGGGAGGACTCCTGTCTAAGACTGAGAAAGTGGGACAATCAGCGAGTTATCTTAAGTGCCTATACACAAATGCAAGAAGCCTGGGAAACAAGCGGAGACCTGGAAGTCCTGGCATAATCAAGGAACTATGATGTCATTGGAATAACAGAGACTTGGTGGGATAACTCACATGACTGGAGTACTGTCATGGATGGATATAAACTGTTCAGGAAGGACAGGCAGGACAGAAAAGGTGGGGGAGTTGCATTGTATGTAAGAGAGGAGTATGACTGCTCAGAGCTCCGGTATGAAACTGCAGAAAAACCTGCGAGTCTCTGAATTAAGTTTAGAAGTGTGAGCAACAAGGGTGATGTCGTGGTGGGAGTCTGCTATAGACCACCAGACCAGGGGGATGAGGTGGACAAGGCTTTCTTCTGGCAACTAGCAGAAGTTACTAGATTGCAGGCCCTGGTTTTCATGGGAGACTTTAATCACTCTGATATCTGCTGGGAGAGCAATACAGCAGTGCACAGACAATCCAGGAAGTTTTTGGAAAGTGTAGGGGACAATTTCCTGGTGCAAGTGTTGGAAGAACCAACTAGGAGCAGAGCTCTTCTAGACCTGCTGCTCACAAACCGGGAAGAATTAGTAGGGGAAGCAAAAGTGGATGGGAACCTGGGAGGCAGTGACCATGAGATGGTTGAGTTCAGGATCCTGACACGAGGAAGAAAGGAGAGCAGCAGAATACGGACCCTGGACTTCAGAAAAGCAGACTTTGACTCCCTCAGGGAACTGATGGGCAAGATCCCCTGGGAGAATAACATGAGGGGGAAACGAGTCCAGGAGAGCTGGCTGTATTTTAAAGAATCCTTATTGAGGTTGCAGGAAAAAAACATCCCAATGTGTAGAAAGAACAGTAAATATGGCAGGCGACCAGCTTGGCTAAACAGTGAAATCCTTGCTGATCTTAAACGCAAAAAAGAAGCTTACAAGAAGTGGAAGATTGGACAAATGACCAGAGAGGAATATAAAAATATTGCTCAGGCATGCAGGAGTGAAATCAGGAAGGCCAAATCACACTTGGAGTTGCAGCTAGCAAGAGATATTAAGAGTAACAAGAAGGGTTTCTTCAGGTATGTTAGCAACAAGAAGAAAGTCAAGGAAAGAGTGGGCCCCTTACTGAATGAGGGAGGCAACCTAGTAACAGAGGATGTGGAAAAAGCTAATGTACTCAATGATTTTTTTGCCTGTGTCTTCACGAACAAGGTCAGCTCCCAGACTACTGCACTGGGCAGCACAGTATGGGGAGAAGGTGACCAGCCCTCTGCAGAGAAAGAAGTGGTTCGGGACTATTTAGAAAAACTGGACGAGCTCAAGTCCATGGGGCCAGATGCGCTGCATCCGAGGGTGCTAAAGGAGTTGGCGGATGTGATTGCAGAGCCATTGGCCATTATCTTTGAAAACTCATGGTGATCGGGGGAGGTCCCGGATGACTGGAAAAAGGCTAATGTAGTGCCCATCTTTAAAAAAGGGAAGGAGGAGGATCCGGGGAACTACAGGCCAGTCAGCCTCACCTCAGTCCCTGGAAAAATCATGGAGCAGGTCCTCAAGGAATCAATTATGAAACACTTAGAGGAGAGGAAAGTGCTCAGGAACAGTCAGCATGGATTCACCAAGGGGAAGTCGTGCCTGACTAACCTAATTGCCTTCTATGAGGAGATAACTGACTCTGTGGGTGAGGGGAAAGCAGTAGATGTGTTATTCCTTGACTTTAGCAAAGCTTTTGATACAGTCTCCCACAGTATTCTTGCCACCAAGTTAAAGAAGTATGGGCTGAATGAATGGACTATAAGGTGGATAGAAAGCTGGCTAGATCGTCGGGCTGAACGGGTAGTGATCAACGGCTCCATGTCTAGTTGGCAGCCGGTTTCAAGCGGACTGCCCCAAGGGTCGGTCCTGGGGCCGGTTTTGTTCAATATCTTCATTAATGATCTGGAGGATGGCGTGGACTGCACTCTCAGCAAGTTTGCAGATGACACTAAACTGGGAGGAGTGGTAGATACACTGGAGGATAGGGATAGGATACAGAGGGACCTAGACAAATTAGAGGATTGGGCCAAAAGAAACCTGATGGGTTCAACAAGGACAAGTGCAGAGTCCTGCACTTAGGACAGAAGAATCCCATTCACTGTTACAGACTAGGGACCGAATGGCTAGGAAGCAGTTCTGCAGAAAAGGACCTAGGGGTTACAGTGGACGAGAAGCTGGATATGAGTCAACAGTGTGCCCTTGTTGCCAAGAAGGCTAACGGCATTTTGGGCTGTATAAGTAGGGGCATTGCCAGCAGATCGAGGGACGTGATCATTCCCCTCTATTCGACATTGGTGAGGCCTCATCTGGAGTACTGTGTCCAGTTTTGGGCCCCACACTACAAGAAGGATGTGGAAAAACTGGAAAGAGTCCAGCGGAGGGCAACAAAAATGATTAGGGGGCTGGAGCACATGACTTATGAGGAAAGGCTGAGGGAACTGGGATTGTTTAGTCTGCAGAAGAGAAGAATGAGGAGGGATTTGATAGCTGCTTTCAACTACCTGAAAGGGGGTTCCAAAGAGGATGGATCTAGACTGTTCTCAGTGGTACCTGATGACAGAACAAGGAGTAATAGTCTCAAGTTGCAGTTAGGGAGGTTTAGGTTGGATATTAAGAAAAACTTTTTCACTAGGAGGGTGGTGAAGCACTGGAATGGGTTACCTAGGGAGGTGGTGGAATCTCCTTCCTTAGAAGTTTTTAAGGTCAGGCTTGACAAAGCCCTGGCAGGGATGATTTAGTTGGGAATTGGTCCTGCTTTGAGCAGGGGGTTGGACTAGATGACCTCGTGAGGTCCCTTCCAACCCTGATATTCTATGATTCTATGATTAGACACCTCAGTTCTCTTTCTCTTCTCTATTCTTTGATGCCTGTATTACCCTCTTGAATATAAAGTGTTTTCATATGTATGCTAAGGAATTTTAGATTCCAGCTTGCTCCATTCACGCATACTCTCTAAGTTACAAGAAAAAACAATGAGCTCTTAGAAATCTTCTTTGACTGGGTCACTGGTCTAGTGGATAAAGGGAAGCTGTAGATTTGGTATATCTTCATTTTAATAAAGCTTTTCACATGGTCCCAAATAACATTCTCATAACCACACTAGAAAAATGTGGTCTAGGTTAAATTACTATAAGGTGGGTGCACAACTAGTTGAACGGCTGTATTAAAAGAATAGTTATCAATGGTTCGCTGTCAAACTGGTAGAGTGCATATAAGTGAAGGCATGCAGGGGTCAGTCCTGGGTCTAATACTATTCAATATTTTCATTAATGACTTCACTAATGGAGTGGAGGGTGTGCTTTAAAAATCTGAAGATGACATTAGATCGGGAGGGGTTGGCAAGCACTTTTGAATTCTAATCCTGTCCTCCAAGCAACTTTGACAAATTAGAGAATCAGCCTGAAATCAACACAATGAAATTCAAAAAAGACAAGTGCAAAGTACTTCACATAGGAAGGAAAAACCAAACACAACCACACACTGAGTTCCCATTTTGGGAATAAACTGGCTAGACTGAATAACAGCTGAAAAGGTTCTGGGGGGATTATAAGTGGATCACAAAGTAAATATGTCCCAGCAATGTGATGCAGCTGTGAAAAAGGCTAATATTCTGAGATGTATGAACAGGAGTGTCCTATGTAAGACACAGGAAGAATTATCCCACTCTACTCCGTTCTGGTGAGGCCTCAGCTGGAGTACTGTGTCCAATTCTGGGCACCACACTTCAAGAAATATGTGGACAAACTGGAGCGTGTTCAGAGAAGAACAACAAAAATGATAAAAGGTTGAGACAACCTGACCTATGAGGAAAGGTTAAAAAAACTGGGCATGTTTAGTCTTAATAAAAGATGACTGAGGGGAAACCTAATAACAGTCTTTAAATATGTTAAGGGCTGTTATAAAGAGGACAGTGATCAATTGTTCTCCATGCCCACTGAGGGTAGGATAAGAAGTAATGGGCTTAATATGCAGCAAGGGAGATTTAGGTTAGATATTAGGAAAAATTAACTATAAAGACAGTTAGGCTCTGGAATAGGCTTTTCAGTGAGGTTGTGGAATCCCCATCACTGGAGATGCTTAAGAACAGGTTGGACAAATACCTGCCAGGGATGAACTAGGTTTACTTGGTCCTGCTGCAATACAGGGCTCTGGATGTGATGATCTCTAGAAGTCCCTTCCAGGCCTACATTTCGCGACTCTAATTCTATGAATCTGCAGGAGGAGACAAATGCCTTCTTTTAACCAGACTTTTTTCAGAAGTATCAGATGTCAGTGGATCAAACAATTAGGTACCCGAGATACTGGGTTGTAGCAAGAATCAATTACTGATTATTTCTAATACCTATCCCATGAAGCGAGGAGAGGTGCCTTGTTCACAAAACTGAAGTGTCTATCCCATGCTTCCTCCACTTGGAAAAGGTATGTGTGGAAAAGGAGTAGGTACCATGCCTAAGTGGACTCCTCTGATCCTGTGTCCTCTACACCTATTTTTCTCACCTACTCTATTTGGATGAAGAAAGGTTAATGCCCTTCTTCTGGAGGACCTGAATGATCTTATCCACTAATCAAGTAAAATGTATCCTACAGCAAAATGCCCAGGGCATAAGGCATTTTCTTCTGGAGATGAGCCTTCCATGGCCATGACCACATGTACAGGTTATCTTCTAGAGGGGTATCCCAGAATAAATGAATCTACAGGTGTACCTTGCATGGACCTGTGTACGCTCACTGCTTTTTTTAAATTGTGGGTTCTTTTGAAATTCCACCCACCCACCTACCTCTGGGAATCACTGTAACTGCGATAGTGACCCTAGCATCTTTGCAGGAAAAAAGGTGATGTGCCTTGCTTGTGCTTACTGTGGTTTAGCTGGAAATTCTCCAAAAAAGGGTCCAGAAGGGAAAAAAAAAAATCTTCTGTTGCCTCATTGTGTTCCTTTTTCCTGACTCCTGTTCAGATCTTTTAAATATTTTTAAGTGTATTTCTGTATTTTTCCCTTAGTACCCAATAATTTGGAAAGTAATGGAAGCTTCGTCCTTCAAATAATTCCCAAGTGCTTTTTGTTTATTTGCTGATGGTCTGAGCCAGACAGGGACTGTGAAATGTTGGGCTGCCTCAAAGAACCCAAAATTGATTGATCAGGGGGACTGCTCTCATATCACTGCTCAAGGGTTTCCTCTGCCCATCTCTCTGATACCTATTTATTAACCTCCTGGAGATGATCTTTCCCCTTGGAGGAGAACTAACATGGGATCCACACAATGACCTGAAATCTGAGCGTAAGTGCCTGGATGCAAAAGGAAAGACTTTTGTTAAAGACTGCTGTGACCCACAGGAGAAGCTGCTGTTCACTGTTCATTGTAGCATGTTCTTTACTGTGTGGTTCCACTGCTTGGTTGCTGAGCTTGAAGAAACAATGACTAGGCCCCATAAAGAATAAAAAGATGACTTACCCTTTTGGAAATTAAGGATCAGAAATCCTTATGGCATTCGCTTGCTCTGCTGAGGCCTAAGCAGCAGCAGCTGCACCATCTTCCCACTGCCTATGTGCAGCTGGAAGGGGAGCAGAAGCATTATAAGTACTATGATCGGCAACAATGGTTGCTAAGCTGAAACTGAACGTGCCAGCAGCTGAAACTACTTTTCGCATGAAGCTACTCCAGGAGATGGAATTCACACCACAAGAAGGTGTAGTCCACTCAGATAGTAGGAGCAGCTCCATTTTATCCATGGCTGCTGAACTACAGGGACAGCCTGCCATACCCTGCCACCTGGCTGAGATTAGGGTGTGAAGGAGGGATCCAGTGTGATCCTTTCCCAAGCTGGGGTGAATTGAGTGGCTCTGTAAAACTTAAAGGAAAAAGAAAGTACTATACCTTGTAGGAAAGGAGGGAGAATAATGGGCAGAATTTTACTTCTATTTCAGGAGTGAGTGAGGTTCCGTGGCCTGCAATGATCATAATGGTCCCTTCTGATCTTAAAGTCTACGAGTTTATAGTTTTGACCTAGGCACTCTGGGTAAAATTTTCACACATGCTGGCCTAAGTGACTTAGGCTCCTAAGCCCCATTTTCATAAGTGGCCTTGGCATCTGGGAGCTTAAAACTTATTAAAAGTCAATGGTACTTTGTTTCTATGTCACTTAGGTGCTTTTGAAAAAAGAAATGTTACCCTCTTTGCCTTTTCTGCATCACTGAGATGGCAGAGTAGCAGAAGACTGCAAAGTCTCAGAGAGGAATTATTTCTCTGAAATCCAGTCCAAACGATGTAATTAGGAGCCAAAACAGAGAAGGATAAGAATATTTTGTTCTGGTAAGTAATTCTGGCGTTTATTGAATAAGGATTTTCTACTATTCTGAAGAGGACACGGTTTGGCTGTTGTAGTTCTGGAAGGGGAGCTGAAAGGGAGACTTTTCAATGAATAGAGCTTAGCTCCTATGCCAGCAGCTCCCAGATCTGCTGCTGACTCCAGATCTACAACATAATGGAAAACCTGAAGTAAAATATATGGACATCAATATGCTAAAGAATGTGGCTTGAGCCTACCCAAAGACACTATGACATAGATAAGTTCTATTCAGATAGATCAAAAGGAGAAAGAGGAAGGGAGGGTCGAAATCCTACTAATCCACATCAGGTAACTGTTGTAGGATATGGAACATAACATTGTACCCAAAAATAGGACCGTTCTATGATCCTGTTGATTTACATGAACACATATCCTAGGAAGTCTACTAGCTACAACAAGGAGCCTTTACACAGTATAGTATTCAAACAAGGTAGGATTTCATATTGGACACCAGGCATTAAAATCAGTGGAAGTAAAGAGGTGGAAATTAAGAACATCAGCAAAATGGGAAAAGCTTGAGCATTAGGACTGCAGGTGCCAAGATCAACCAGATAAACACTGTTATCTATAATTGCTTCATTTTTAGCTTAAATCACTGGTAATGAGGGAACTCGTACTATCTAAAAGGCAATTAGGAACTGTACACAGCTCTTCTGCTTCCTGTATCTGGAAATATTTTAAACTTATTTTTATTTAAAGATTTTTTTTTCATTATGAAGCACAACAGTTTAATCCTTAAAACAATATTCAGATAACAAATGTTACACACAGTAGCCCAGGAGAGGATATTATAACACTACTGTTGGGGCTCAAGCATTTACACTTAGATTCCAGATCATGATCTATAGGCTGGTTCCCTGCTCTGGGCCACTACTCAAGTGGGGGGGAAAAAGGATCCGTAGCAGAATGACCCGAAGGAAATGGGTTAAAAAAAAATTTAAGCAATGCTGTTACTGTCAGAAAAAAAGATGTGAAGTACCACAATGTACCTGGGCCCAGTAAACCTCATTTGCCATTTTTATTCAGTTTACTTATTTAAAATGTTTTTATTTAAATTTGCTGAGACCCCAACTCAACCTCCACAAGCACCCAATGAAGCAACAAGTTACTGATGCTATATGCTGTCAGACTAAATGATTTCCCTAATTATTGTGCCTTATGCTCTGCAATTTGAGGTCATTATTGATGAGAAAATCTGAATATCTAAATGTAATATTTACATTTAAATGAAAGCAACAGCTCTTGTCAAACATACAGCTCCTGCATGCATCCAAGAAACACACAGAATTTGTTTTATTTATGACAGCATAAAATGGCATTTTAAAAAGGGGAAGTAGCAGAAAGCAATGTGATGAAAGTACAGGCGTTTACTGCACATAAATGGGAAAATAAAAAGAACGGTATTTTTGAGGACCACTCAACAAGTATATAGAGCAAAACAAACCTGAAACAAAGATAGTGTATTCACCCTCAAGCACCACCTTCCCCATCTGGACTAGTGACTGTTTTTGCTTGGAAAATACAATTATTTTTCCTGTTCTGTCCAGAACTTCCACACAGATATAGCATGCGGAGAAAATCTTGGGTCCGCTATGAAGTCATATTAATCGAACTCAGGTCTCATTTATCTACCTAAGGTACTTATATGATCCCCATTTAGGCACTTGAAGTGCTAAGCACTCAGAAAATCCCATTGCTCTGAGAAAGAGCTGCAGAGACCATGAGAGAAGAGAGGTGAATGGCACATACGTCCCTAGTTCCTGCATGGAAGAGAGACAGATACTCTTTATAACTGAGGTAGGAGAGAAAGCAAGTGAGGACCTTGGAGGCAATAACTTTGAGAATTCCAATTACTAGTAAGAAAGTTGTATTTTTCACCATCATGACATTGCATTGCTAGTTCTCCTCATTTAAGTAATGACCACAAGTCCACTGCCAGAAGAATACAGCTGCTTTATTTTTTGTATACGCTTTTCTACAGCAATCACTGTGGTATCAAGAACTCTTCATAAACATCAATATATTAAGCCTATGAGGTACAGAAATGTCCTCATTTTTACAGATGGGAAAACTGTGGCAAAGGGAAACAGAGCAATCTGTCCAAGGTCAGGCAGGAAGTCTGTGGGTGGTACTATGTTTCAAGCTATATTTAACTGTTCTGCAAATCTTAGATAACATGACAAAAGACGACAGAAGCAATAATGACCAAATAAGCTCCAGGGAGGATGCTGTCTCGTCTCCTGTCAAGTTCTAAGCTCATTCTACTAAAGCCTTTTCAACCACCTAGTCAGGACAGGGAAATTCATCAACTGATAAGCACAGGAACCTGCCATAATGAATCAGACCTGTAGTTCATCCAGTATCCTATGACAGTGGCTAACACCAGATGCTTCAGAGGAACCTGCAGGAGACAGATGTGGGGTAATTTGCTAACCTCATCCCAAACAGGTCTCATTCTGATCTCTAATAGTTAGAAGTTGTCTTTAGCTTTGAAGCATAAGGTTTAATATCCCTTCAAAAATTTGTTAGCATTAACTATAAGAACTTTGGATATTCTTGTTAGCTGTATATATGTACAATCTCCTTTCAAATCTCCCGAAGATCTTGACCTTAGTGACATGTGGCAATGAGATAGGGATGTGGCAGTGAGTTGCACAGCCTAATTACACAATGTGTAAAAGTAAGTTTTTAATTTGCCACCTTTTGATTTAATTGAATGCCCCCTCCTTCTTGTGTTATTAGACAAGGAGAACAGAAGCTCCTGATCTACTTTCTCTATATCACTCATTATTTAATATGCTTTTATCATGACCCCTCTTATTCATCTCCTTTCTAAGGCAAATAATCAGAACTTTTTCCAATCAGTTATGAGGGTTTTTCCATGCCCCATATCAATCAAATCACATTGCCCTTCTCTGAACCCCCAGCAATATCCTTTTTGAGACTGGGGTGCCAGTACTACGCTGATATTCCAGATGAGGCCACACCACTGATTTCTATAATGCATTATAATATTTTCTGTTTTGCTCTTCATCCCATTCCTTGTACATTCTAACATCTTGTTTGGCTTTTTTTGACTGCAGTTGCACTTTGAGTAGAGGTGTTCATTGAGCGGTCTACAAGGATGCTCAAAGAGCAGTATCCACTCAGGAAAGTTATTTAGAACCATGTAAGGTATACAAGTATATTAATTTTTCTTCCTCTCTGCATTTATCAACATTGAACTTCACTCTGTTGCCCATTAATCTATTTTGGTTAGGCTCCTCTGAAGTTACTCAGTCCTCACTAACCTAAATAAGTTTGTCATATCTGTAAATTTTGCTACCTCACTGCTCACTCCCCTTTCCAGATCATTAATATAACTGGCAGCATTGAAACTAGTAGGGGACCTTGAGAAACCTTTTGTCAAGAAGAAAATTTACCATTTAATCCTAGTCTTTGTTTTCTGCCTCCCAGCCAGTTTTTGATCCATGACAATACTTTGCCTCTCACCTCATGACTACTTAGCTAAAGAAGCCTCTGTTAATGGATTTTGTCAAATGCATTTGAAAGGAAATAAGTTATAATCACTGCTTCTCCTTTATCCACTAATTTATTGACACACAAAGAATTTCAAGTGATTAGAGAGAGAGAATTTTGATTGACACAAAATGTGCTGGCTAGACCCTATCATAGCATGGTGTTACGGGGGGATTAATTTTTTTTTCAACCAACTTGCCATTTACAGATATAAGGCATGCCTGTCTAATTCCCCAGATCACCCTTAGAGCCCTTTGTAAATAAATGTACCATCTTTGCTACCCTCCAGTCCTCTGGAACAGAAACCATTTTAATAAGCTGTGTGAGGTCACCACCTGGAGGACCTTGCACACTTTTTATTAGCATTGCAGAGTCACTTTTTTTTAAATTAGTGAGTCCTCCAGGTACCACGTACTAGTTCTCATGAGTTAATATTCAGGAAACAAATAGGTCTAACATTAAATTAGTTGTTTCCCACTTCTTGTATTTATATCTACTAGTAAACTATTATCCAGGCCCCAAGTACTTCCCTTATGTCCTCTTGTTATACCAATACAAACACCTGCTTTTCAAGATGGTCTAAAATTGTAGTGTTTTGTAGATGCTAATAATGAAAGTTAAAAGTTACAGCTCTGACAATCATCAAGCTAAAGAGAGAGTCACACAGGAAGGGTGGAGGTGCAACTGTGCTGCTAGAGGGTACCAACATTTCTGTATTTCTCTTTGTTGACACCTGCCTCACTAGAGATAGTCTGCACTTGTGTAACTAGGGCACAGAAGAATCATCAGAAAAGAATTATCTTGCATCAGAGATCTCATTACAAGAGTTTAAAAAAAAGTGTTTACACACATTTGCAATTTCAAAACATTTATGCAACTGACTGTATGAGGACATGCAGGGTGACTCAATCAATTACAACTTGTTTTAGTTCATGAGCATATTGCAGTCTTACTGGTTAGAAAGACATAAAAATGTCCCCCCTCTCTCTCTGCAAATCTATTCATTTTGACACCATCATCATGTCCAAGTGACTTAGTGATTTCATGAAACAAATATTCTATTTTTTCCCTGTTTGTTCAGATTGGTTTTATTCAGCAGGTTAAATTAGAGGCATTCTTACATTCCAAGATGATGCTTATTGCTCTTCAGAATTATTTCAGTTTTACACTATTTTTGGAAAAATTTCTGTTCAAACTTTTTGGACTAACAAACTAATCAGTCCTCAGCTCATTATATACCTTACATATAACTTCAGCATTGTAGTTTCTTTAGCAAAATAAAATCACTAATCATATTTACTTTCAGCAGAATCTATATGAAAACCAAGTTATCTTGGGTAAGCTGCAGTAGTTCTGTTGCAACTTGTAATACAGTACTCCTCCATTTAAAATCCCACTGGCTGCAATGACACCTAGTGCTGAGAAAGGAATTGATCATCTGCAGGCTCCCTTGCTGCTAAAGTCAGCCAACAACTCACTCATGGTTCTGCAGCAGATGTTCTTGCTTTTAGGTCACTAAGAACCTTATGGACTAGTTTTCCTCTCCAAGGAGCAAACGCCAGTATGATTAAGATCTGAAAATGTGCAACTCAACGCCAAGAAGAATGTAGTGCCATTTATCTGTCAATTTCAGTCACATTGACAGAAAGATGATTTGAGCTTTGAGTTTTAAAGGAATCCTGATACTGCATTACTTAGACCTGCTGTGCTTAAGAACTTTTAATAAATATTTTAATTCATGCTCTTTTTAGTAATGAACAGTTGTCAGACTGTGTAGGATATGGGGGATTTATAAAAAGTTTTAAATCCCAAGACAATGACATTAATGCACAGAGTTTATTTATTTATTTACTTAAAGATGATTAAAAGACTGGTGGTGATTACTATAAATTAGAACATTTTTTTTTAAATTCTGCAAATAGGACAAGAGTGACCCCAAATGCTATGCAGCTTATTTACAGTTTTTGTTCTTCATCAAAACCCTTTCATTAAACTGTGTTTTGGAAGATGATGTTTATCAGTTAAATGCATTTTCTGTTCCCTCCTCTTACCACAAGTGTCTCCTCCTTCAGATTTCAGAACAAACAGTAATTCTATTATTGTGGTTTTCAATTTTGCTGGGGTTTAGGAACATTTTAGCAACCAGTGCAATGTTTTTCACTCACATGAACTACATTTAACCACTGTGGTTACTGTGTGCATACAGTAGATCAACAACTGGAATATATTTTGCCGATTAAGAAAAAGTCATTTGTATCAGTGATTACCAAAGAACCTCTTTGCAGTATGTTCTATGGTTTATCTAAATCATTCCTGTACATCTAGTGGTACCATTTATATCTAAAAATCATCAGTAAGTTATATTGTTTCCAACCAATGTTATACCAGATTCATTACACTGTATGTGTGTGTCAAACTAGGTGCTATTTCCTTGGTCACTCTTCTCAGTGGACTGTCTGCTACAATTTTAGGCAAAAGGTGTATTGATATCTACTGCATTTTATTTCTATATTGAGACATTCATCATAATATTTAGCTTCAGCTTGATCCTTGTAAGGACAAAGTTCTCTGTTCCACCCTTGGATGTTGTATGAATCACCATCTCTTACTAAGGTGAGGCTGGTGCAAACAGATGGGACTTGAAGTGCTTGCTAAACAAACGAAGACCTGAATTCATTCTGACTTCTTGTGTCAGACTTCCACAGCTGAGCACCTTTCTTATTTACTTACGTTACAGGAGCACTTAGGGTATGTCTACATTGCAATGAGACACCCGCAGCTGGCCCAGCCCAGCTAACTGGGGCTAAGGGGCTGTTTAATTGAGGTGTAGATGTTTGGGGGTCAGCTGCAGACCAAGCTCTGGGACCCTCTCCCCTTGCAGATCCCTAGAGCCCGGTCTCTAGCCTGAACCTGAACGTCTAGACCACAATTAAAAAGCCCCTTAGCTCGAGCCCCACAAATCTGAGTCAGCTGACACAGGCTACCTGTGGGTTTTTAATTGCAGTGTAGACATAGCCTTAGAGATTTCACCCAGACACCTTCCACCAAGAATGCCTTATTGATGGCTTTCTTATGGGTACAAATAGTTTCAACTAATGTCCCTGAAAAGTGCTGAACTGGTGTTTCATGAACAGACCCATTTCACTGAAGTGTCTGAAATCAGAGTGGGAGAGGAAACCGACCGTTAACGGAAAAAAGAAGTGTAATAATTTAATTAATATGGGGAAATGAAAGATAGGGAAAGGAATACCCTTTGCCAGATGGTTACAAGCCAACCATTACATTCTTCTTATGGAACCAACAGTTTCCATGTTATCAGCTCTTTTTTGAACCAGAAAACTAAAATCAATGATAGACCCTGATTCAATACAATCAGATACTAGGTACTCATTTACTGGGCGCACACAGTGAACAACTGAATAATTCATGAAAAACACAGTCTCACAATACTATGACACCTGTACACACTGTACTTTTCCTGTACGAAAAAATAAAAATGTAAAAATGCTTTCTGGGGATGTGAGAAAGGCAATGCCAGTCCTTGGTTTTCCTCCTTTTACCATCAAACTCTCAAGGAGCCCTTGTGGATAAAGATGATTTTGGCACCCGATTCTTCTCATAGGCTCTGATCTCCAATTGAGAACTTCTCAAGCATGTTAGTTTACACTCACCCTCCTATTTCTAACCACTTACCCATGTCCTGTACCCAAAAGGGCAACTAGAGTGGAGGCCTGCACTACTTTCTCTGCTTCACAGAAAATAAAGAGCAGCTCCACTACTTAGGGAGAACAGAAAGCACCTGCCATGAGTGCTTGCTAAAGTAGTTAGAGCCACACAGTAGTGTTGAGACAAGATGCCTCAATTGAGGCTTCTTCCTTCTTGGTTCAAAAAGGTGGAAATTCCTCTAGTGGAGTGGCCAGGAAGAGGTTTGTACAGAGGAGATCAGCTGTGGAATAAAGAATCTGGATTTAAAAAAGTGACAAGATACATCCACATGAGAAAAAGGAGCCATAGTCTTGCCTGCAGATGGTTTAAAAAAAAAAAAAAACAGTGAAGACAACCAAGGAGGATTGTGAGGATGGGAGAGAGCTGCACCCAACATGATGAGAAAGGAAGGGAATTTCTGAAATGATTTAGAGAAGAATGCAAATCTTCAAAGCTCTCTGCAGGAAATGTCAGAGGGTCTTTTAGGGACTCCTGGTATTCAGAGAAAAATCCCATAAGGAGAAAACCAGGAGAAAATCAAAACAGGAGTGCCCACACGTGGAGATGAAGTGACAGAAATCAAACAGGCCACCTCCACTAAGAGAAGGTTAAAGGCTATCAAATGTAATGATTCAAAAGGGTCAGAACAGAGGACTACAAGGAGAGATTGAGGTTGTACAGACAAAATTAAATCTTAATTGGGAGGCCTTGTTGCCAGCAGGCAACCAAACTGAGAAGCCATCTATTTCAGGTTTCTTGGTAAGGTGAAAGCTTTGTGGGGTTGGGATAGCCTTGGAAACAGAAGGGTAGACAAGGAAGCGTAGCTCTGAAAGGAACTTCCTTGTAGAAAGATCGGAGCCCAGTAGGCCTTCTGCTCTAATTTTTAGTCTGAGCTATGTGAAAAAACATAGGAACAATCTCTTGGTGTTCTTTATGGAGGACATAGAAGGCAGGAGGAGAAAAGGGGCAACTGTAATGGCAGAGGGCTCCAGATTTGCCTCCATTTTCCTCTTCTCTAGGAGATCTTTGGCCACATGAGAAAAAGGAGCCATATTCTTGCCTGCAGGTGGTTTTAAAAAAAATCAGTGAAGACAACCAAGGATGATTGTGAGGCTGGGAGAAAGCTGCTTCTTAGCAAGGGAGGACAAGAGGTACACAAGATGGGAGCACTGTGCAAACTAGCCTTATGACAGACAGATGGAGAGGGATGGAGAAATGGAGACACAGCTTATCTCTCTTGCTTCCTTTCTTTGGTGTGTACTCCATAGGGATTCTAGTAGCTGGTTGGAGCACAGGAAAAACACTCAGCCAGCAGGACCAACCTGCAGGGAGAGAGGAAACAACTGAGAAGCAGAGCCTGTCAAGAAGAGGAAGATTGTGTGCCAACATCTTTTCATACCCAGATCATCTCTTTGCCTGAATAATAGCAGAAAGAGGGACAAGATGGGTGAGGTAATATATTTTATTAGTTAGAGAGAGACAGATACAAAAACACTGCATATAGCAGAAAGAGGAGCACACAGTTTCTGCACATCCCAGAACTTTGAATGATCAAATGTTGTCATAGAAATTAGTTCCCACTAAAGAAAAGGTTTGTTGGGATATATTGGGAATCTAGAAATTACAGTCATGTATGATTCAAAAATTTATTCAGAAATTATTTAAGCATATTGGTCATAAGTCTCAGAATCAGAACATATGTTAATCAACAAAAAAGTATGAAAAGTGAGCTTTTTCAGTCCACATCTTTATTAGCAGTACTAATGTATGAAAACTCCTTTGAAGAAAATAAGTGTCCTTGAGATGTTAGATTCTATACAGACAAAATGAATATCTGCATCTATAGCTCTCCCTAAAAGTAACTATTAAATCATTAAAATAAATTTAGAAAAATAGCCTGTAAAAAAAGTTAAAAAATACTCACCTTCATTTTATTTCATAGGTCACTGTTATACCATCTAATAAGATAATTAAAAACATGCAAGCAGCTGGTACTGCGGCTAAACAGATTAATGTAATAGTCTGTAGTCACATGTGCTGGCAAGGGGTTCACCTCTTTGGCGAGGAGGGGGTCAGCTGCCCTTGGGAAGGAGAGAAAGACAATATTTCTACTTTCCAGTGGCACTGTAGTACAGATAGTGAGGTTAGAGTCCAGCTTAAATTGTTGGCCAAGTGAACAATTTGCACACCTAGCAAAGGCTTCCATTGTGGTGGTATAACACCACAACAGTGTTAAGATCAAACACACATTTAATGGAAATAACAAGTTCTTCCAAAATAATCAAATTCAGTTTTTATTAATGATAAGAGCACTCAAATACTAAAAAACCCACAAACAATCCACATGGTTTAAATGTTACCATTAGTGAACTTCAAGCTTTCAATGATATTTTACAAAGATAGGCTATTTAAACACATCTTACTCTACTAATGCTTCTTTTCAAGCACACACAGAATAATCTGAATCAGAAGCTGAAGATCAACTAACAAATTCTCTACCACCTAACCAGGATGTATCCATAAACTTCCCAGAATATTTAGAAATGTCCCAGTCACACATACTTCCCGTTTCCACTGCTTAATTAGCTAGGAGAAAACACCCACTTATCTAAATGTAAGGAGAATTAACTACATCCGCTATAACAAATGCAAACAAGATCCACACACCCTAAAAAAATACAGACTATGTATAAAATATTTTAAGTAACAAATATTAAGGCAGCACCATCAGTATAGCTGTAGTTAAAAATCAGACATACGAACCTTTAATTGATGATGAATATTAACTCCATGCTAAAACTTTTAAACCTTTTATTTTCAAATTTTGTTTAAAACAACATGTTCTTGGGATTAATTATACAACAGGGAAAAATGTTAGTAGTGCACTTTCAAACATTCTAAAGCACCTGTAACTACCTATCTGTTTTTCCTAAATCAAACTCAAATGCAACTGCTGTTGATACTTAAAAGAAACATATTTTTTAAATGTACAAGGAAATTTGTTTCTTCCAAGGAAAACTTTCAGTTGCACTTAGTGCACATCAGCTAACTGCACATATGACACTTGCATTGACCCAAAAGACTACTGCCTGTTAGAGACTTTGTTAATGAGTTACTGACCTAAGTATGGTGCACTGTAATAGAACGGTCAGGAGCTGCTATAGTCTATCAAATTAGTAATTTACTCAAGTAAATATTTTACTCAAAATAATATTCATTTAAAAATGTTCTCTGATGGAATTACATACTTGAAGGACACTTGGACAGCACGGAAACAGATTAGTAAACAAATAACATGTATGTACAGGTAAAATCTTTACCACCATTATGTTTCAATGTAGTTTAAAGAGACATGGGTGAAGTGATATCTTTTATTAGACCAAATTCTGTTGGTGAGAGACAGCAGCTTTCAAGCTCTGTGTAAGCTCGAGAGCTTTTCTCTCTCACCAACAGAAGTTGGTACAATAAAAGATATTACTTCACCCATCTTGTCTCTCTAATATCCTGGGACCAACACCACTACAACAACACTGCACAAAATCAATGTAGTTTAACATTCATGTTTTCTTGCTCATCAAGTTTTTGTCTGTTCACCTTAACATAGTCACAGCTCTGTGCTGCATGTTATCAATGCTACATTCAAACCTATAAGCAAATTTACAGTCAGTCTTGTTATATGGTAGGAGTTACTTGCCACTGAGCAGAAAACATTCATTTCACAACTTAAATACTGTAATGCTACTTAATAACAATGCTGATTTGCCAACTATTCAAAGCCAAATTTTTTTTTTTAATATACTGTATTACCTTGCTTTATCATCTTGCCTCTAATTATAATAAATTAATACTCTGACACTGCAATAAATATTTGTTAACTTCAGTGGTAGTTTTATAAAGTTGTGTTGGAAACATCTCTTTCAGAATGCACTTACCATTCAGTAGCGGTGTGACCAAAATACTATTATATTTACTCCTAGGGCTGCGGGAGAACGAAGTACAACTTTGTGCTCCCCGATTCCCCAACATAACTTAGAGCAATGCCAGGGCTGCTCTGTTACATTGGCTTGTAACAGCCCCAAGGACCTGATAGGACAGCCAGGTACTGACAAGATGCAGTGTGTGTTATAGGTATGCCCCTCCCTCCCTTGGTTCACCCTCTACACCCCTAGGCTGGAAGACAGTGACACAGCGCAGCCTTTACCCAAGCAAAGAATTCTTAACACAGGAGGAATCCCTTGCTGTCCCTTTAGCGCAGCTTTATGGCATCCTCATGGCTCAAGCAGTGCAAAGGGGCCTTAGTGTGGGCCAGAATCTTGCCTGTAGGACTTGACTCAGATTGCAATTCCTTTGTGCAGAAAGCTTTACTTTATGGGCCCCATCCTGCAAAGTGCAGGGTACTCTCAACTCCCAAATGAAACAGACTCTCCTTTCATGTTATAATCTGGCAGTTGAGATCAGCTGAGGTGCTTGAGATAACAGCTTCCACACTTAAATGTCCTGAAGATAATGGCAGCATGTTCTCAGTCAAGAGCCCTCAACTTCTGAGTTCACTCTCCTTGGTGATCCTTCAGGATGACCTTCAGGGATTGCTGCAAGGTCTATCCATTTACATAGGTTTTTGTTTTTGTTTTGCCTGAGAGGTTTAAAGACCTTTTTTGGGTGGAGATTTTGAACCCTTTAGTTAACATTGGCTAAGTTTGTTAATAATTATTTCTGTTATTCATTTTGATATTTTGTATTTGTTCAGAGAATCTCATTAGCACATTGTATAAATAAATCTGAAAGACTCTGATGATTAGCATGGCTTTACTTACTGCACATTTAAGAATCAGATTTCGTTATGCAGACATATAATTTAAACTGTACTTGTACCAAAACTATGGATTTTCCCAATCATGGATGGTTCTCAAATGTTAATTTAATAGTGGAACTGGCTCTTTGTTTATATAAAGTCTGAAACGACACTTCTACCACTTTTATCCATTATCTAAGTTATCAACTAACACAGGAAGCAGCACTTGAATTTTTCTTCCTATTAGCTTTCTCTGTTTTAAAGTACAAACATCCTCAAACATTTATTCAAGCAAGATTCAAAGTTCTGATGACAACGCTAACAAAAAAGTTTACTTAGTATTCTATTTTCCTTAAATGGTATTTCTAGTATTTATTACTAATTGAGATGCAATACTGTCATGATTGCAGATGATAAATCAAAAATAGATATTACCAAACAACGTTTAATTCTCTTGTGAATTACAATTTAAGTGCTATTAGGCTCCCATGTGATCAGTAGATTCAGTGACTTTGCAGATCACAAAGATGATCCTGGTGAATTAAATATTGTATTAGCACGTAATTGAGCTTAAGTGACACACTTAGAGGTGAAAGACTTTGGTACCATCACTTGAAAAACACACTTCATGGACATGTGAGCCTTTTGTTGTTGAAATGTTTAACTAGTTTGCTCCCTCTAACAAGATATGCTCCACAAATCAATCTGTTTTTTCACAGCATTCACTAATTCATCAGAAAAGAGATATCAAATCAATCTATTGAAAAAGCATGCTTCAGTTTAAGTGGTATAATATTCTCAAATAATCTCAGACTGCTCTTTGGCTTTAAGTAGGTGATGAGATTCCCATTCTAGTCAAACAAAAATATTTTTAAAAATAGCAAACAAGTGCCTACCTGTAAGAAATAAATGTTCCATCAGAGTCTAAGGCATGATGTGTTCTTCCATTCTCATGGGATCCTCCTAACAAACAAAAATGAAAGAAGCAGACCTTAGTCTTGAGACAAGGATATACATTGCTGCATTCAATATCAGTGTAAGGGCATATGTAAGTGATCTTAATCTATTTGGCAAACGTGTTTCATGGCTAAGAAACAGACAACTTTACCTGGATAGGTCTCATCCTTCCACCTTAAAGAATGTTATTGACTGTAACTAGAGAGGACCTCAAGTCTCAAACTTCAGTTCTGGATATGAATTTTCCCTAACCTCAAAGGTGTTTGTATCTGGGGTTTTGAGTTTAACAACTAGAGACAAGCCTAAGTGAATAAGATGTTTTTAAAAGATAATGCCTAATAAAAATGGATGAAAAAGAAATATGTTTTCCCTATCTGAAACATTTGTAACTAAGTGAATAGTAAAATGAAGTCTTCTTTCCACAGAAGGAGGCCAGGGCGGTTAAAGTTTCCCTCCCATTGCCTCAGTAACATGCCTCCAAGCAAGACAGACTACTTACAAAAGGGAGAGGGTGGTCCACCATCAATACCCCTGAATCTTTGATCTTTTCCCATCAAGACTGAGTTATGATGCTTAGTCAAATAAAACACTTGTGCAAGAGGTATGGCCATATGGCCCAGTAAATAGAATTTCGCACTGGGACTCAGGAGCCTTGGAGTCTACTCCTGGCTCTGCCACCTAGCTGCTGTGTGACCTTGGGCAAGTTACTTCACTTCCCTCTGCTTCCATTTTTTCATCTGTAATGGAGGCATAATGATACCAACTGGCTTTGTAAAGCACTCTGAGATCTCGGAATGAAAAGCCAAGAGCTAGGCACTACTATTACTAACTCATTTCATATAAGCCAATGACAAGTCAAATGAAAACTATTTTTCAGTAACTCATGCCCTAGGATAAAATAAAACTTATAACCAAGGCATCAAAGATAGTCTTTCTGAGCAATCCAGTCCCTCATCCCTCGACATGCTGGCATTTTATTTAAGAGTCAAAATGTGATACTGTACAAGGCTAGTTGCTGAAAAGGAATGGGATCTGATCCTAAACAGCTTCTACTACCAGTTCAGAATTCTGGAATAAAGAGTTGCTGTCCCTTTGATACTTTCCTACCTATTGAAGAAATACCTGTGAACTCTTTAGTTCTCACATCTTTGGAAAGTATATTTAACACAAAAGAAAAGAAACTGCTCTACGCATATATTATAAAGTCATAACTATTTTTTCTTAAACCTTGCACTAAGTAGGGAAGGGTTTTGAGGCTGTCAGTTTCAGAATCAGAGATAAAAGTGATTTCACTTAGGAAATCAGATCGTGCATTCCCCAGTTGCAAAAGCTGCTTACCCTTGCCAGAATGAAGACACATCTTCCTGCTGACAAGTTTGCACTCTGCTTAAAATTTTATTTTTAATTGAAGATGAATTTTTGTTAATAAACATCTTTATTTTCAGCTGTAAAACAATTCTAAGTTTAGTTTATATAAAACACTTGTTTATTACTATTAACAATGCAGTGTTTTATGCTTAGAGACAAGGAGAACGTAACAGACAAGTATTTGCTTACATTATAAGCCTGTAAATTCCTATAGCATGACTTTCAAATACCACGTTACATTCGGTTTTAGCATATTTAAAGCTTAATAATTTAATGATTTATACAATTTTAATTTGTACTTTCAAACCACTCTGAACAATCTGAGGTGCCACTGGAGATCATAACAGTGGTCCTGGTTAAGTCAAATAATAATTATAGAGCTTTCACTTTAAAGATGAGATTATTTTTAATTATTGAGTGAAGTACTTGAGGTACCATACTTATATAATTACACTACTCATTAAAAGGTTATTGAAAGCTGAAATGTAATTTTAGTGACAGCTACCTATTTTTCTTTGTACATTTTATAGATGACAGATAAGTCAAGAATACTAGTTTACTCAAAATTCCTTGCAGCTGTACTTGAGCTTTCAGATATAGAAAATTTAAGCTGTGCTTATTTTGAAACTTTAAAAAAAATCTTATCTTAAAGATTATTTTGCTATATATAGAGAACAAAATTCTGTTCACAGAGATGAGAAGAAGAAAATAGTGATAAACAGATATTTTTCTTCTGTTTAATGTCAGTAAATTCTGGTTCTACAAGGTACTTTCTTTTCAAGCCCTATCCCTGAAAAAACAGAACACATCTGCAAGGCAGTGTCAGCTATTTTATTAGAAGACTGTTTTGTTTAACAAAATGAACACCCAGCGACAACACAAATATGGAAGACTGATTTTAGTCAAAATGTGTTTGCTGTGTAATGCAAACAAAAAAATTACTTAACAGATTGCAGATCTTGAGTATAAACGGGTAATCAACATACAATAAGCATTATACTATGCATTAAAACTATATATAATGCCACAAAAGACTCCGTTGCTTCTTTGCAACACTAAGGTTCACAACTCTTCAAACATCAAACCCCATCAGATTATTTTACTCCATTGGTATATATTCAATATCAAACTGATTCACGTCAAATTATTCTAATAATTAAGGGACGCTGACACTTGACAGCATAGAGTTTTTGGCCTCATAAAATATTAAGCCATTGACTCATCCTCAGTATTTTCATCCCTTCCACATGATGCTTCAAATTCAACTTATTCCTCCATTTTTCCAAAGGCCATTATCTTGTACAAATTAATCTTTTCTTTCTCACAATGAAAACTAAACAGAAGAGTAAATTTGTTTCATTAACAATATTAAAGCTAAGATTTCTGAGTTCGCTGCATAGGGAAAAAGCAATAAAGTTTTGAAGAGGGAAAAAACTGCTTTGTTCCTTCAATCCCCTAGTTGAAATTAATTATAGCAAATGTTTATGAAAACATCTGTTCCATGCAGTTATAAATTCTTAATTTTAGCATGGGCGATTCTAGGCTTCCTATTATTTTGAAAGAACAGTCTGAAAATTGAAAGGTTTACAAAAGAACAGGCGATTTGATTTTCTACAGCACGATATATGTAGTTTGCGATGTCCTGAGGATCTCTGCGGCAAAGAAAAACAACACAAAATACAAAAAGACTAGCTAAAACAGACACAAATCAGAAAAATCTTCAACTGGTCTAACTTGACTGAAGGTGAAAAAATAAAAGTAAAACCAGACAGATGAACACCACAAATTAAGCCTGCACTACATAACCTAAGTCTATACAAAGTAAAATGTAATAGGTATATTGATTTCTATCTTATGCATTTAATAAAGGAGTAAGAACAGAGTACACTTGACATTACCTATTCGTGTCAACAGAGGGTGCTAGAGAGTTTAAGATGATTCAGTAGCTGCTCCACTTCTGAAGCTCAATTGTTTGTATAAGATCCTAGGCTCCGATGCTCTCTTGGACTTTTTACATAACATCCTTGCAACTACAGTGTTAAACTCAATTTACACCAAATAAGCTTTTAAAATGATTAAATGGAGCAAGCTTGAAGCAGTGTACAGAAACTGAAAATAATGCCTTCAGCTAAAGAATTAAGTGCACTGCACTTCTGATATTTATAAAATAATTATTAGGCTAGAAAGTTGAAGAACATTTCACTCTGAGAAAGTTGTTGAAGTTGTCTGAAATAAAAATGATGCAACTTTTTGGTGAGCACGTTAGAGCAATCTTTTAAATTCAAACCTTTCCCCCCCTTGTTTCTGAAGTAATTTAGGATCATTGACAGATGCATATGCATGCATTGCTTTGTAAAGATCTTTTGGTAGCATTTTAAATATTAATACTGTGTCAAAACAATCTTTGCCATAAATGAAAAAGATAATATTCTGGTAATGAGTGAACAGTTAAAAATTGTGCACCATGCTCACCAATGGTCAAGAACTCTTGCACTTGATGAAGAGTGTAATTTGTTAATCTTGCAAATTAACAAAGATGAGAGAAATTACCCTGAACATTGATATTGCTTTTGCACATTCCTAGAGAGATATATTTTCCATATATATATTTGAGTTTTCAGCAAAGCGGACATTGGAGCAAGATATTCTACAGTACCCACGCATAGACTAGTTTTGCAACAGTGGAGGATGGTGACATCTGAAAGTGGGTAGGCAAAACTGACACATAAAGGTGCAGAATGAGAGCCTGTTTATAGCAGCAGGGAAAGATAGCATATCTGGTGAACAATATGGTAGGAAAATCTATCCTGAGAAGCTTCCACTGTTTTGCAGTTACTTATAAAAGAAAACATGTTGTACAGGCAAGAATAACCAGGATTGCAAAAAAACCAAGTACATATAATCCTGATCTGTCTTTTGGATTTCTACTTTGCTAGACTAAACTGGCATTTTACAATGATGTATACATACAAAAGCATGGCAAAATGTAGGTGCATAATAGATTACTATGTTTTCTTTAAGCAAAAAAAAAAAAAATCTGTTTTAAATAGTTTAACCAAGAATTACATGCACAACTTTTCATATGCAAAATACGAAGATTTGAATGCCCAAAGTGCATTTGTGAAGGCAAAAACATGGCTAGGAAATGTACACAAAATAAAATAGGGGTGCATGAAATTGGGATAAAATTTAAGTGGAATCTTCTGAAAATTTGACCCTTTGTCTCTCCACGTTCATAATTATTCTACTCAAAGAATTTCAGTAGCACCACATTATAAAAAAGTTTTATCCTATTTTTGACTTTGTAACATCTTCCATGCTACCTCTTCTGCCTGAAACAGCCCCCACTTTCAGGGTGCTTTGCAATCAGACTGTGCTGTGGTAGGAGGAGAAGAGGACAAGGAAAGGAGAAACAGTCAGAAGGAAGGAGTAGCAGATAAAAACAGATCAACCAACGAGGGTAGGGGGGAAGAAGCTGTTTTCAATTATCCCCTCTCTTGTAGTTTCCACAACACTTTGTGGCTCTCTGACCTCTTTAAAACTCACTTTCAATTTTAAAAAAGTTTGGAGTTTTATTTTTGTAAATAGAAAAAGGATTTAAAGTAACAACTACAGATCCACAAACTCCTGGGGGCAACCATGGCCAGATTTATGTGGGACGGAGATGGTGTTCAAATATACCACTTAAAAGTTTAAAATTTAAATTAAATTCAACAAAAAATATCTTCAGAGAAGAGAGAGAGATTTATTATCTTTTAGCTACTCTTGTCTTTTACTTATCTACTAGGATAACCCTCCACTCCCAAAATTGAATTTTAAGTTGTTTTTAAAAAATATGTAAAATCATGAACCATATTCTAATGGAAAATAAGCCCTCCATGATGTGCCTGGGAAGGATTCTCATGTAGTAGGTGTGCACCAATACTATATTAATGCACATGTAGTTGTGACTTAGTGTAAACCCTTTACAGGAAGACATGCATACCTCTTCCAGTAAAAGTTTAGTCTGGGTATGCCAGGGTTCAATTTGGTACCAGGAGTCCTGTGATTGCTGTTAACAGAAGATGAAATTAGATTATAGTGAATATGCTTTATCTCACCCCTTCTGGCCACACTGATTTTCTTGCTCCTCGTCTGTTTCATGCATTGAACATCACATTGGTGCCAATTATACTTACTGCTGTCAATCATTTACAACATGTAACTTAAACTAGTGTTTAGATCACCAATTAATTTGACTCAAACACTTCAGTAAGATTTAGTTCCATTTACTCCATGCTGCATTCAGCCCAGCATCAAGTGGACTGTCTGCAACCAATAAATAATGGCCACCTCTAAACCTCAAGAGAGTCCTTAGAGATCATAAAGTGAGTATTTAGTGAAATAAAGAGGTTGTAGTAGTCTATTACAGCTATGGACAAGGCCATGAATAATCATACTTTTACAGAAAGAAAAATCTTAGAATCGGTCTGGAACTATTGCTATAAATTGCTATAACATGATGTACAAAATCTGGAGTGACTTACTGCTTGCATCCAGAATGTTGCAGCTAATTTTAATTTAAAATATAAACAGCCTGAAAGGTCTGTGAACAGTAAATTGCAATAATCCAGCCGAGATGTAATAAATAGGAGTTAATGACTCAGCATCCCCCTGAGACAACACTGGTCATACAGCTTTGCTTAGTTTTAGACATGCACAATCAGGGTATAAAAGGTGGTCTCTGGAGACCTTTTACTTTGATAATAGCAAAAACATACCACCACTTCCTTTTTAAATCTCAGGGTTACTATGGTTCTTTAGTGTACCCAATGTTTCTTCAATTGCACTCAATTTAAGACTACAAACTGTAAAATACAAGGATATGCAATCATTGTATTTTAGAAAAATAAATCCTAGTTAAATGTTTTCATTTGCAAACTGACTAAAAGGAATAATTGCTTCATGCCCCATGATTCTAATAAAGTTGGAGCCAAAAGGTTGACGATTGGATAGGACAGGCAGTTTTCTGCCTTCTTGATACTTTGCCAGACTTAGAAATTGCTATTAAATACTCAGAACAAAACTCTTACTGGCTAAAATAACTGAACATTTTTTACAGGAAACTAAACCTAGCACACTGGCAACTAAAATTGGCTTGGAAACAATGGGCCAGATTTTGAATCAAGTTGTATATCTTTGTAAATCTGGAGTAACAACTGAGCTACTGTGATTTACACCAACATAAGTTGAAGGAGAATCTGGCCTACTAAATTTATGTAATGCTTCTCCTATACTCCTATACCAATGGAATGCTTCTCCTATACCAAAACTATGGTTCTCACAATATACCTATTATCTATATAAGAAGATTCCAAGACTGTCACTCTGTGTGTCATTCTGAAGCCTAGAATGTATGTCTAGTCAGTGTGAAACAAGGAAACAGCTATAAGCATGGTTGAGTGCTCTTTTTGTTTAGAATATCATCTGGTTCAGTCATCCCTGGGATTTGTGATCTGTACTGTCTACTTTTTAAGTTCTCAGCCATTTTGACTTTATGAATTACTCCTGTGTGACAGCAGTGCTCAAAAGGTGTGAGGTCATAGATGGCCAAACGAAGGACTGGTGTCCCAACAGATGCAACAGCAGAGGAATCTTGTACCAAGGCATAAAGTCTAATGAACATGTAGACTGAGCTCCACGTAACTGAAGTAGAGGCACCCCTTAAAGCAATGCCATAGATGTTGCTTGCACTCTTGTGGAGCTCTTACCCCATGAGGAGGGGGGAGATTAGACAGATGACAGCAGTGCAAATTACAGCCCAAAATCCATTTTGAGATTCTTTGAGAGAATATAGCCTGAACCCTGACCCTTTCCACAATGGCAACAAATAGCCTAGGGGATTTGCAGATTGTTTTCATTCTCTGCAGGTAAAAGGCTAAGGCTCACTGAATGTCAAAGGAACAGAGCCCCCTTTCTTCTGAGGATGTGAGAGGTTTTGGGAAAAACACAGGTAAGTGGATAGACTGGTTCAGGTGAAACAGTACTTTGGGGGTGAATTTAGGGTGCGCATGTAATGAAACATTGTTCTTATGGAATATAGTGTAAGGAGGATCCACCATCAACGCCCCGAGCTCACCAACCTTTCTAGCTGAGGTAATGGCTACCAGGAATGTGACCTGCAGAAGATTCAAGTCCCATTGAGAAGTAGGCTTTTTTATAGGCAGAAAGGTTTGAATTAGGCCTCTCCAGAATCTGCTAGTCAGAGGGTGTGAGAAGATCAAGCAGCTCTGTGAAGGTGGATGGTATGCACGGATTGCACATCTCAAGGAACTGATGGAAAAAAACCTGCTCTGTTAACGGAAATAATATAGTCCAGAATAAAAGGTATACCTGGGGCTTCTGGAGAAATATGTCTGATATGCCCAGAGAGAGAAATGCTTCCACCTGGCAAGTAACAATTCCTAGTGGAATCCTTCCTGCTTTTAAAAAGGACATTCCGTACAGCTTCAGAACATGATTGCTCTAAAGATGATACCTCTTCAAAAGCTAGGCTCTGAGATGAAGCAGCTGGGGGTTGAGATGCCTGATCTTGCCATTCCCCTGAGTCAGGAGATCAGGAATGATGATAGGTGCCTGAGATGACATGTGTAGGATGTTTGGGAATCAAAACTGGCTGGACCAATTGGGGGCAATGACAAAAACTCATGCCCTGTCCTGCCGAATCTTGAGCAAAACTCAAGGCAGAATTGGTAGTAGAGGAAGGCATAGTTCAGAAGATCTGACCATGGTAGAAGTAGAGCATCATCCTGTGAGTGCCGACCAAGGCTTCCCTAGGACAGCAAATGTTGCATTTACTATTTGCTTGGGAGGCAAACAGGTCCTCGGGAGAGTTCCCCCACAGAGGGAAAATATTGTTTACCATAAAGTTGTGAGGCTCCCACTCATGATCATCTGCACAGTGTTTACTGAGAGAGTCTGCTAGAAAATTCTGGGAGGTTTCCTTAGAGGTAGAATACTGGCTGAGTAATCTGGTTGCCAACGCATCAGTTCCATAGACCGACCGCTTCTGCATGCAGCAGGATGGCTCTCGCTCCTCTCTGTTTGTTGATGTAAAAGATGGTTGTCTGAAATTATTGGGGCATGGTGACCTTGAACAACAGAAGAAATGTTTCACAAGCCCTTGAAACTGCTCCTAGCACTAGAACAATGATGTGCATCCTGGATTCTTGAGATGTTCAGGTGTCTTGTGCTGTACAGTTGACCATGTGAGCTCCCCAACCTAACAGGGACGTGTCGGTAATAATCGTCCTGTCTGGTGAGGAGGTGAGGAAAGGAATGCAGACACAAATCTGATGGGAATTCTTCCACCATGCTAGGGATGATATCACTTTGGTGGGAACAGTCACTATGTTGCTCATGGACTGTCCGTTTGGTGAGTACACAGCTTGAAGCCATGCTGCTTGGCAACAAAGGTGGAGTCTTGCAAAAGGCAACATAACCTAGGAGAGACAGACAGATCTTGACAGGCACTCTGGGGCTGGTTATGATCTGGTCAGTGATAATGTTCATAGCCTAAGACCTGTCTCTTGGCAAGTAAGCCTTTGAAGTGATGAATTTAGGCACACCCCGATGAAGTCCAAACTATACAGAGGGATAAGACCTGATTTGTTGGTGTTTACGCTGACCATCAGAAAAGAGAGAAGTTGCAGAATTGTAGATGTTGGTGCCTAGGCCTCCTGGTGTGACGTGGCGACAAGGAGCCAATCACTGAGGTAGGGGAAGAGAAAGTGTCGGTGAGTGGGATGAATGTCCAAGTGAAAGAAGGCATCCTTCATGTCGAAAACTGTAAACCACATGTCTTTTTCTAGATGCCAACGTTACCATGTGAAACCTGAGTTCGTAAATAAAGCCACTGAGATAGCAGAGGTCGAGAATGGGTTTCAACCACCTTTCTTTTCAGGCACTAGGAAATATGTTGAGTAAAACCTCTCCCTCGGTACTCAAGAGGAACCCACTCTAAGAGAGATTCCACTTCTTGTTTGAGAATGTTGAGAGTGGCCCCCAGAAGGGGGGTGGGGAAAGGGGATTTTTAAGGGGTAGGGATGCAAATTCTCGTATAGCCAGAATGGATGATGCTGAGCGCACACTTGTCTGTTTGTGTTGCACTCCAGGTGTTGAAAAAGTGCTAGAAACCCCCCAAAGTGTGTTGGACTCCGTGATTTACAGCTCTTCAGCTCCTATCAAAAATAATGTTTAGCCAAGGGCTGGGATTGGAATGAGGAATCTGCTGCAGAAGGTGTGGAGAAGCGGATCTTTTGAGCTATCTGCTTCTTGCAAGGTGGCTCGAAGTCTCTGGTGGAAGAACTGTTGAGCCATCGGTCAAGGCTTGTACTGTTGCTGGTGGAATTTTCTCTTCAGGGCACATGTATATATTTCTCGGAAGTGGAGGGAAGCCCTGGAGTCCTTTAAAGTGTGTAAGGACTCATCTGTCTTCTGATCAAACAGAAGAGTCTCACTGAAGCAAGCTCCTCAATGGTGTTCTGGATCTCTCTGGGAAAACCAAGCATGGAGCCATGACCATAACAATGACAACAGCCATTACACTCGAAGATGCATCAGATACATCTACTGCTGTTTGGATAGAGATCCTGGCAACATTTTAGCTGCCTCTATGAGAGTCCGGAAACATGATCTGTCCTCTGGGAGACTGTCAGTAAAGTCAGAGAATTTCCAATAGTTCAGGAAGCCATGCTTATCCAGTAGTGCTTGGTAACTGACTATCCTGAACAGGAGGCTAGGTTAAGATGCTTCCCCTCTTTATCAGTCAGAATAGTTCAGGGGGGTTGCTGCCTATATCTCTCTGACATGACTTGGACCATTAAGAAGTAGGAACAGGGTGGAAGAACTGAAATTCTATTCCCTTGGTTGGGACAAGTGGGGTCAAGGATGACTATTAACACTATTAAATACAAATGCACAAGAGGCAGAAGATAACAAGTATTTGTGAAATCAAGAGCAGCATGTATAAAACAAAACAAAAAAAACATGTTAGCATTCTATTACAAATCTATTATGTGACTGATTTTAAAAGGAACTTGATAGTCTGATTGCATCTAGGCAGAATTTAAAGAACGCATTGCCATTGCCATACTCAAGAGGGTAAGACACAAACCAACTGCATGGTTAAAAAGGAAACTGACGGAAACTTTTATTAAGACAACAAAATCATGTTAACTTAATACCAGTATCTGGCAGCCAGCCCCATGCATTAAACATTAATGGCCAAGAAGAGAGCACCAATCCCAACCTGTCTCGTATACCTGAGATTCCCAGGCCCTTTAGAGTACCCCTGGTCTCAACTGACTTCGTCTATATTGAGGAAGCCCACCCTGGAAAACGCATACAGTGATCCACGCCACCTGGCTACCCAACCCCTATATGCCCTTACAAACTGATGCAAGAAAATCCTGGCCTCTTTGGATACACTCAGCATCAGAAGACCTGACTCTGAGTGACCAACCGATGCAGTCACTAGACCAGTACCAAGAGGTTGTACAGGAGACTACATTTTAAACGTAAAATTATAAAACAGCATTGAAACACAATTAACCTCTTTCCATATAAGTGGAGCAAAAAATGTCAACTGAACATTAAAAGCAATTGTTGGATTAGGTATTCAACATTTCACTGGAAAGAATCTCCCATAATCCAAAAGGAAAACGTTACTTTTGAGTAGATCTTATTTTTAAAAAAGGCTTTAGGATTATCAAGTGTCCGGTTTTCGACTAGAACACCTGGTCGAAAAGGGACCCTGGCAGCTCCAGTCAGCACTGCTGACTGGGCCGTTAAAAATCCAGTCAGCGGTGCTGCAAAGCTAAGACAGGGTTGTCCCTACCAGTCCTGGCTCCATGCTGCTCCCTGGAAGTGGCGAGCAGGTCCGGCTCCTAGGTAGGAGGGCCACGGGGCTCCTAAGCGGGGGGCCACAGGGTTCCACACGCTGCCCCCGCCCCGAGCACTGGCTCCGCAGTCCTATTGGCCAGGAACTGTGGCAAGAGCAGCGCGCAGACCCACCTGCCGTGCCTCTGCTAGGAGCCAGACCTGCTTGCTGCTTTTGGGGCGCAGTGTGGAGCCAGGACTGGTAGGGACTAGCCTGCCTTAGTCCCTACACTGTGCCGCTGACCGGGAGCTGCCGGAGGTAAGCCCGCGCCCAAACCCGACCCCCAATCCCCTGCCCCAGCCCTTAGCCCACCCCCAACCCAGAGCCCCCCCCCCCCCCGCACCTCAAGCCCCTCATCCCCGGCCGCACCCCAGAGCCTGCACCCCCAGATGGAACCCTCACCCCCTCCCGCACCTCAACCCCCTGCCACACCCTGAACCCCTCTGCCCTACCCCCCAGCCTGGAGCCTGCATCTCCAGTTAGAGCCCCCCCCCGCACCCCAGTGAAAGTGAGGGTGGGGGAGAGCGAGCTACCGAGGGAGGGGGAATGTAGTGAGCGGGGGACAGGACCTTGGGGAAAGGGCAGGGAAAGGGGCATGGCCTCGGGAGGGTGGGGGGGAGAGAGCTAGGGTGTTCATTTTTCTGCTATTAGAAAATTGGCAACCCTAAATCCAATCATCCATTTTGCCAGCTCAAATGCAAATACATTCTCCAAATGAACATGATCTAGGCAAATGAGAAGAATAGGTGTACATATATTAGTAGTATACTTTAGAATTACATAAGTTGAAATCTTATAGGAACATAGATGGAATCTGTCAATGTGTGCATTTAGCAGAACAGTGAATAGTCATTTACCAAAGAAGTCAAAGACTCTGTGGGGAATCACGAGCACCAACAAGGAATGTATCCTTATTTACGCACAAATTGGGAAAGGAGAGAGGAGACAGAAGTATACATAGAGGTATAAACCCCACCAAGTGGCAGATGTTGGATCTCCACTACTACCTACTGGAGGACAATGACTTGTGTGAATCCTTACTAATATTTTACAATGGAAATAACGATGCCCATACAGAGTATTTTGATATGTTAGAAATATGACTGTTTTAAAATGTAAATTAGATAAGTATGACTAGATTTTTCTTGCAAACAATTATATTTCAAGTTATCTAAAAAGGAGGATGATTTAGTTTACACAGTAATAGGAGACAACAAGGAACATTTAGTAGTAGTCAATTTTTTCTGGTTGGTCTAACTCTGTAAGGAGAATATGTAACATCCCTTTTGCCAAAATGAAATCATCCAAGGGGCAGAAACAAAATACGATTGGGCATCTGATGGGGTACCTGATCTGACCCCTTTCCAAAATCCTCAGTAAGCCATAAATCTCTGAATTATGTATGATACAGGAATAATGAGAACAGTACTTTATTTTTGTACTTAAACATGAGAGCATAATGTAATCTGGGAAGTGATGGAGCAAAGAATGGGTATGTATCCTAATGTGTATACTATTAGTTACTGTAGGTCATAGGACAAAGTGAGTAATATAGAGCCTGTGTGCTTGCAGAAGTTCTCTTTCTGCTCTTAATGGAATGACAGTGAATGAAGAACATGAAACTTACGGCATGTGAATACTAGGGTAACAAACAAAATTTCCCACATAATTAGCAAAACAGATCTATCCGTAAATTAATTTGGCCATTTTCCTTTTCAACAAAATTTTCACATCACCCAATAGCTACCCCTAAAATACAAACCTTAGTTATCTGGAGAACACAGAATTTGTTACCTGGTCCATAAGATAGATTGCTCACATGATTAGAAAAAAAGGCTTAATGAAAAAAAATCAATTACTCCACTGGGGAACATACATTCGGCCAACAAAAAAACCTACTGTAAATAAGTGGAGACTGATTATTTCATAAATACAGCCCTGAAGGTTATATGTTTACTGAAAGAATATAAATGTTGCACCAAATGTAGATATTCTGTTTGAGTAGAAACATTAATTGCTTTCAAAATACAATATCCTTCCATCTCAAACTGTAGCTTACTTCAATATCTGAGTGAAGTCCTTTTCCTTTTATAGCAACATGTAACCAATTACCTAACAAAATGTTTACATTAATCATAATGACTCTATATTTTAGTTTTTATACCACTCATTTTATTTTTACTTAGAATTGAACTCCCTGAGGCATTCTTTCATGCCAACTGTTAATTTCGATCAGTGATAAAGTTCCCTTAAGCTTCTTTTAACATCTACTGGACATGACCTCATAAAATTTAATGCCATTCATTAACCCCAAGCACTTAACTTAACACAGTAATGTCAGGCATCTGACTTTTCAGTGCATGAGAAATCCAAGGGGGAATTGTTTGAGGGATAAATTACATATGATTTGAGTTGCATAAAGTAAGGTAACAAGCAGCACTAACGGGTGAATCAAGGCTATTTTACAAAAATGCAAGATTCTTATGAATCCTGTTATCAGTTACACAAACAAAATAATGCAACCAAGTGACATTATGAGCTTGTTAACGGGTAAGAAATTCAAAGTTAAGGCTGAACACCACGTTTTTAAACACTTCCTCCTGTGCCTAGGTTTACACCACTTCTGGGACACATTGTTTTCATCCTTTCTTTTAAAGCTTTTATCAGGGAATGAGACTGCAAGTTTTAGTAAGCACTCAAATCAGGTTTGTCAGGAGAAAGAAACTACACTTCACAATGTGAGCACTCACTTCAGTCTGACTGGTCAGCCTCCTAGAAACACCTAATTTGCACTGGACATGCTCAGAGACCTGTACATCCAATAGTCACACCCACACTACAGAGATGAACTATGATACTGAGAAACTGAATAACATGATCAGTTGTTGATGGTTTCAGCTTAACTAAAGACTTGACTAGGCAGAGTTAAATGCACATTAGCTCATGTATTCCTAGTTCAGGTTTGTTAGTATCACACACTGATATTAGTGAAACGGGACAGGTGAACTGAACACACATGAACAAATGTTATTTACAAATATTCAGCTGCCTGCACATGGCCAATATTTTTGCTGAATTTGAAGACTGATTATTGTACTCATCGAAAGTAGTCTTTATGTTTGATACAGATCAGATAATGGTCCTTTTTACAATTCTTTGCTATCCATCCACTTTGTTTGGAGGAGGTAGAGAGAAAAGTGGTTTGGTTACAGACAAGGTCAAATTGCAAATGTCAAATCTGGTATCTATCGTTAACCATCCATGAATTTAAATTCCTGATACTAAGCCAGAAAAAAATCTAAATTCTCACAGCAGACAACCAACTATAAGGCATTTCAATTGGAAACATAATATGTATGCAAAGACAGAGGCCGTGTGGAGGATGCCTAGAAAATTTCATAGCACTTCTGTTCAGTCCTTGACTTGGCTGTTGCTAGTAGACAACTGATGGGTTCCGCATTCAGCATTTCTCCAACAAACTTGTTATCCAGAAGCAAGATGATGTGTATGTTGTCCTCCAAGAGCATTCACAATTTTGTGAGGTATAAAACTAAGGCGCCCCCCGACTCTCAATGTGAATAAATACCTTTGGTAAAGTGGACTGAAGCAGGAGATGCTCTTTCAGGGAAACTAGGGCCAATACCATGGATGGCTTTGTACATTAAGATAATTTTGATTTGGACTCTGATAAATGGGGAGCCAGATCAGCTGCTGCGTTTTGTACCACCTAGAACTTTTCCTAAGTATGTGGCTTCATTCCTATATGTAATTGTCATAACTATAAAGCAAAGGGTAACAGCCCTCCTGTGTACAATACTATAAAATCCCTCCTGGCCAGAGACTCCAAAATCCTTTTACCTGTAAAGGGTTAAGAAGCTCAGGTAACCTGGCGGACACCTGACCCAAAGGACCAATAAGGGGACAAGATACTTTCAAATCTTGGTGGGGGGGAAGGCTTTTGTTTGTGGTCTTTGTTTTGGTGAGAGTTCGCTCTTGGGGCTAAGAGGGACCAGACATCAATCCATGCTCTCCAAATCTTTCTGAACAAGTATCTCATATTTCAAACTTGTAAGTACAGCCAGGCAAGGCGTGTTAGTTTTATCTTTGTTTTCTCAACTTGTAAATGTACCTTTTACTAGGGTGTTTACCTCTGTTTGCTGTAACTTTGAACCTAAGGCTAGAGGGGGTTCCTCTGGGCTCTTTAAGTTTGATTACCCTGTAAAGTTATTTTCCATCCTGATTTTACAGAGATGATTTTTACCTTTTTCTTTAATTAAAAGCCTTCTTTTTAAGAACCTGATTGATTTTTCCTTGTTTTTAGATCCAAGGGGGTTGGATCTTGATCCACCAGGAGTTGGTGGGAGAAAGGAGGGAGGATGGTTAATTTCTCCTTGTTTTAAGATCCAAGGGGTTTGGATCTGTATTCACCAGGGAATTGGTGAAGAGTCTCTCAAGGCTACCCAGGAAAGGGAATTAGCACATTGGGAGTGGTGGCAGCGGACCAGATCTAAGCTGGTAGTTAAGCTTAGAAGTTTTCATGCAGGCCCCCACATCTGTACCCTAAAGTTCAGAGTGGGAAAGGAGCCTAGACAGTAATAAATTCCAATAATCCAACCTGAAGGTAACAAAAGTGAAAATAATTGTGGTCAGGTCTGAATCTAATACATTGAGACTCAATCTTATAGCCACTCTCAGATGCAAGATGATGTTTTTTGCAATCATATTTTTTGGATACCCAATAGCACTGAGGAATACAAAAAGGCATCAACTGCCGAAGACCAATGCTCTAAGTAGTAAGGGATATAACAGAAGTAAGGTTGTGTGTTTTTTTGTTGTTGTTTTTTTTAAAGTGCTGTCCTTGTCCTACCAATATCACCCGAGCCTCGCATAGGTTCAGCTTTAGCTAGCTGCTCTTCATGCAAGTACTGATTTTGGCTAGGTGATGAGAAAACTTGGAGATGGTGCTGTTTATATTTGACATAAGATGCAGAGCTAGGTGTTGTCTGCACACTCCTGTCAATTCAGACTATATTTCACCAGCTCTCCAATAGCTTCACGTGTATTGGATAGTATGTGGAGAGGACTCTAGCAATAGAGGAATGGTCTGTAATGACCCTTCGGGTTTTCTATCTCAGAGGAATACCTGGACCATTTCAGGCATTTCCATTAGCCATAAAGTCTCTTGAGCTAAGTTAAGACTATTTGGTGATCAACTGTATCAGATGCTCAAGAGAAATCCAGGAAGATAGCATGCACTTCCAATGCCTATGAACAGAAGGTGGTCATCTACATGCCCTGGCATGAAGCCTGACCAGAAGGGATCCAGAATACTAGTAGCTAACAAGCAGATGTTGGATATTTTTTGTTAGTTTTTGAATTGGTTTGCTTAGAAAAGGGAAATTAGAATCTGGACCATAGTTTGTGAGGTCTCCAGTAACAAGTGATAATTTCTTTGGTTGGATTATTGCATGTTTTAGGGTGGGCTGTAGATTCCCTTCAAAGGATATGTTGATAATCTCTTAGCAGGGATCCCACGGGTCTTCTACTTTCTTTTCCCATTAAGAAAGGGTAGGGGTCAGTCAGTGGTAATAGGCTGTAAATGCTTCCACAGCTACTGCTGTAAATAGATAAACTCTTGGAAAACAAGGGCTGCATTTCTGGTTCTGTGCTCTGCTAATTTTTGGTGGCCCAAGAGGTTATCCTAGATGTAGGTATCTTTTCTATGAAAAGGAGTAATACCGCACAGGCAGGCAGGCAATGAAATGAGACTACCGAAACTGATCTGCTTATAGGTCTCCATTAATAAAAGTCTCTCCAAGAAACCTCCGAACCAAGCTGTATATACAGTCTATGAAGGGAACAAGCCACCTTCATACCCATCATTTGTTGGTGTCACCCCTCTCTTAGTCTTGGCTTAAATAGAGCATAAGCTTTTGGGAACAGGAGCATTTTATTATGTCTACAGAGATTATATAATATGTGTATACATTGCTTATAGGATCCCGATCTGGTTGAGATTACTATAATTCAAATGAAGAACAGCAGCAAAAGGTGCTGGGGGTCTGGGGCTGAAGAGTGTCTCTCTGGGTTTACAAAATCTAAACTAATAGGAAAACTAATTTTGCCACTTCTCAAAAATCCAACACAACGGAAGTGGCTTTGCTTAGGTTTCTCCCTTCTCCACCCCACCCCTCCCATGCAAACACACAAAGAAGTTCTCTCCACGCTGAAACCAGGCATTGAAATTGTAGTTCAAAAGGTGAATATATTAGAAAGTGTATGTGCGCAAACATGGGAATGGTTTAGCGATCTTAACTATAGCAGATACTGGCAGATATCTGTTCTAATTCTGTAAAAAGCAACAGAGTCCTGTGGCATCTTTAGGACTAACAGATGTATTGGAGCATAAGCTTTCGTGGGTGAATACCCACTTCGTCAGACGCATGTTAGTCTTAAAGGTGCCACAGGACTCTCTGTTGCTTTTTACAGATCCAGACTAACATGGCTACCCCTCTGATACTGTTCTAATTCTATGTGCACACTCACACCTCTGCAGGCAATAATACAAGATGTGTTGTAAGATGCAACACAGTTCGTTGGCACCTTGAATGAATTCAAACATCTGATTTACAGTGTGCACCATCCAGTAGAAACAAATTGTTCTTGCACCGTTTTTATTGAAAAAGTACATCAGTATCAGGATACTCAATATTGTTTTAAAAATATGTAACCGTTTTAACTTTTTCTTGATTAAAATGTTTGCCCCTCCAATTTATAATCCTAATCTTCGGTTTGTGACTCCTGCACTCGTCATTTTCTGGTGGGCTATATTCTCTATAAACATAAGCAGATTGGATCTGATATTATGAATATCTATTACCCAGCTGGGGTTAAGAAAGTGGCTGATAATGGGATACCTATAATACCTGAAAACTGAGGGCATTATTGCCCACTGGAGTTTCTACATCTATAAAACTTCAGTCCGGACATGTTTTAGTACCATTTAAAAATGTCTATGCTGCTTAAGTGTGCTGCGAAAACACAGCTACAGTGGCTGTGCCAATAGCTTCACTATTATACGCTACAGAGTCATGCCACATGCCACCCTGTCTCAGCCAAAAGTTAGAAAAAAGTTTTGGCATTAAACACCATTTACTAGGTAGGGATGGCAATGGAGCAAAAGTATAGTAGGTCACATGACCATGACTTACCAATTGGTCTGCATTTGGCAAGCCAAGGTGTTTATAAATATTCATACACACACAGAGTACAGTATCTATTACTCCAATCAATAGGGAGGCAAATCTAGTTTCTGCACACCATAATTCTGTGTGTTGGTTGGCTTAAATGAACCTTCCTTTTTTCTTAATGTGATTGATACCTCTGACATTTTGAAGTTACCTACAAGCAATCAAGTATAAAACTCCCCCAAAATGGGGTCTTCTGGGAATCACTGCCAGACTCAAATGTAGCAGCACTTGTGACACTCAGTATAATGTAAATAGATTAATAATTTTAAGGGCAAACTATAATTATAGAAATAAATATACTGGGCACCTTTACCAATGCTGATAATTTACTACTTACAAGCTGACAATTTCTAAATGTAGAACCAGACTTTTAACAAAGATCCTCACTCCACCCCCACATCCATCCCACCCTATCCCACGATATTCCATATACACTATGTATGAGGGCTATCTACCCTGTAGACAATTCAATTAATCTCACAAGTGACACACACACACACACACACACACACAGAAACAGATGTGGCACTAAGATTTACAAAGTTATTGAAACTTTTTAACAAGTAAAATGCATCTTTACTTAGCTACACCAGAATGAGGAATAAAGGGGTTTACATATGTTCCAATTCTAAACCTATCAATCAAACCCATGTTATTCCTTTGGGAGCTTATTTACATGCATATTTATCAGCCTCACATGCTAATTCCCTGCTGTTTTATGCCTGCGAGGCATGTTTATGAGTCATAATTGTTGATCTCATTTGATGTATTTCACTGAAGTAAGACATTATTCAGTTATGTGGCCTAATGTCAATGAATTACGATGACCTGATCTTCCAAATGCAACTTGCTCTTTAATTTTTATTAGAACATAACTTATTCAGAAGAAGAAATACACTAAAATGGAAGATTACTTGCCTCTACAGTCATTTTAGTTAACCATCTTATCTTTCAGACACTCCGCCCCACCTTTAGGCAAAGATTAAATATCATAATTTGTAAACATCAGAATGTAAAGAATCTCATCCTTAAATTAATACTTTGGTCAAAGTGATGACTTTTAAAGGTAATTTTATTTTAATCAGCCACTGTATACCCCCAGGAGAAGTGATCTGTGATTAAGAAAGTCAAATTGTAATGCTTTATAACATCATCTTTAAAATAGTGGCAAAAATTATAAGTGGAAACTACTTGTTGATAAATATATTAAAGTGCTCAAACAAATAAAACTAAATTCTTAATCATAGATGGTGTACATAAATTCATATAAAATTCTATGAGTTTGCAACAAAATCAATTCATCGCCATGACAAAACTTCAAGCTACCATTCAAAGGGGTACTCAAATAATTTAGGCCCAACATGTGACCTACTTTAAACAATCTGGTGGATTAAATTCCTCCACAATCTTCACTATATTTCTAATACTCATTCTGGTGCCAAGAAATTAAAAACATGAACAGTCTACACATTTATTCTTTTATAGCAAATAACCAGCATGGATCCCAAATCCACAAATCCTAGTCCCAAAATGTGCTGACATTGCACATGCCACAGGAGGCTCTTCAGAGCAGGCTTTGTCAACCCCCTGTTGAGTCTCATACAGATGCGGGAACTAGGGGTGCTGGTGGTGCTGCCCCACCCCCTGGCTTGCAGTGGTTTCCATCATATACAGAGTTTACAGTTTGGTTCAATGGCTCTCAACACTCCCACTGTACACATTGTTCCAGCACCCCGCATACGAATGATCATCATGCGTTAATATACACTGGTTTGGAGCTAGCACTTTTGCACATCAACTGTACTGAACAAGTTTCTAATGTTATTAGCCTCCACTCTGATGACAATCAATGGTGTTTTTTAAGAAACAAAAAAAAGCCCCAAACCAAGTATCTATTGTCATGTTGATTTAAATTCCACAGAAATGAAACATATTTGACAAATGGAAAAGGAGTAAATAGTAGTAAGATGTTTTCAAAGTTCTCACATAGTATTACAAATAGAGTAAAATACTAACTTCAACCATTCTGAGAAATATATACTAGTGTCCATTTAAAAGCCTCAATGTCACTAATGTGAACTACAACTTTAACCAATAGGAAAGAAATATGCAAAAGATGAAAATTTTATTTTAACTAGCTGACTCACCCTGATGTGTCAATCCTACCATCCAAGGAAATTTTCCACAAGAATCTTAAAATCAAACTGTTAAGTACAAACACATCTAACACATTCTACAATAGAATCTTAGCAAGATATTATCAGCTTAGATGTGTGAAAAATTATATCATATTTTTCACAACCACAAATAATTTGTTGTTTTAATTTGTCTGTTTATGCAAACAAAATAGTTTTTGCATGCAAAAGTGCATAAATATGAGGAAGAACCCAACCCCAGTCAATGTGGGTTTTCCATGGCATCTTTCAAGTGAGAAGCTTACTTGAGATGGAGCTATACTACAACACAGCAGCATTAAAAATCTTTGTTTGAACAACTGAATTAACTGCCATTGAATTAATGCCACAATGACTAGAGTGCAATTTCACCTCATGCAGACCACACATTTAAAGCTGTCACGTTGGCATCCCGCGAGCTAGCAGATTAGGAAGAATTCTCACCATTTAAGCATACAAAACGGTTTATTAATTAAATTGATGAAATTTTATTTGGGGCCCAAATTCACAAAAGTCTTTATGTTAACACTAGAATATTTAAAGCAAAAAGCTGGGATTCACTGAGTTCTAACCAACAGAAACCTGAGGTAAATGGTTAGAATAACTCACAATTAACTGTATACAGACAGTTTACACTTACAAAAAATCTGGAATTTTCTTAAGTATCTGTCATACTTCTTGTATGGTTGGGACAGGAGACTCAGATTTGGAAGTGTATTATTTTTAAAGATGCTACATTAATGAGATGTTACTTCATGAAGTAAAATAAAATCAATCTTAAAAATAAAATATTACAGTCAGCTGGCTAGTGAGAATTCAAAGCTGAGCTTTGTACAGCATTTGCAAAGAACAAGTTTTAGAACATTTAAAATCATACTTGTATAAGAAAAAAATAACACCAGGTCGCAGAAATTTGGAGGTGGCTCTGTGGCTCAACATGCTTAATTTTCTTCTCTATTCCATTAAGATAACATCTGTTCTGGCCACCAGTCAGCAAATCAAATTTGATGAGAATTCATTTGAGTGCAAGGTAAAAAGGCGTACTAATGGACAGATTTATGGGTTTTTTTCCTCCTTCAACAAAGCTTTTACATTTCTGAATTAAAAAGTAAACAAAAGCAACTATAGTATCTTAAAAAATAATTAGGTGGCAAGCATATGGAAGAGGTATTCTAACCCTAACCAAAATATGACATTTTCACCTTAAAAGAAAGCATCCTTTTTTCATGTAATGTATATAGCATACTATACATTTTTAAACAGTAAATTGCTGATTCTATTTGATTTGATTGGATTCTATTTGAATCCAATTTGATTAGGACATGCAGACAGATGAGAAGGATACATGGGATGGATTTAAGCAACAGACCACAACTGACTTATTTACAGCTGGGAAGGGCATTAGCTATTAAAAAGAAAAACAGATTTTTTTTTTTTGAAAAATGGCTATTATATTTTACATATGTTCCTATGCAGCTTCTATTCTCAACCTTTTTACCTACATGACACATAACATTAAAAACATAGGTCCTCCATTTGCATCAAATCGTATCTGAATTATCCACAGACTTAATATGAACATATCATTATATCAAATAATTTGTGAGTTGCATTGAGTTTTAGTGAATGTCAGCCCAGTATAGCACCTACAGTTGTAGTGACAGACTAAGCACCTAGTAATTCAAAGAATTGCTTAAGTCTCCTAGGTGCATAAAAATGGTTTAGAAACTTTGAAAGAACATCCTCTTGGGCAATATGTTTGCACTTCTAATCCTTCAGGTGGGAACCTGGAAGTACTGAGACACACAATATTTGAACATAAGAAAAAGTTAACTATGCTTTTTTTTTTTTTAGTTACATATATACCATATAAATAGCTCCATCTGAATTGTGGGGGAAAAATCAGTCATAAAAGCCTTAGTAATGTCACATGCACCCACTCTGACATCATACCAACTTCCAAATATTTACGATTTTAGAGGAAAGCCTGGGTTTTTTAGTTTTTTAATTTTAATGAATACTTATGAATGACTAAATAATCTGCTACATTTTAGTACAAGTGTTTTTACTGCATTTTTAACTTTATAAAAAGTATTTCTTTTTAAACTTGAATATCAAAAAAACAGCTATCAACAAGGCCCTTCATTTTAAGTTTTTACCAACTTTTATCCAAATGTTAGACCATTCAAGTACATGAAAATACTGATTATGTTAAGAAAATCCAATACATTACATAAGGTAGATGTCTTTATGTTAATAATAAATTAGTCTAAGTGTAAATGTTACTCCTGGGGGGGCATTCTGCGCCAAAAAATAAAAAATTCTGCAAATTTTATTTGTCAAAATAACACTACAGAATCACACCAGTTTCAATTATTTTGGTAATTTATTTCAAAATACCTGTCAGCAAGTATGTCTGTAACAATACAGACACAAAAAAATTCCCCCAGGAGTAGAGTTAAAGAAACCCCTATGATAATTCAGTTCCTGTTTCTCTGTCCCCTTTCCCCCCACCCCAGAGCTCAGCTGGGGAGAGAGATACCCGCACCCCTCCCCCCAGAGCCAAGCCACGGGTCCCCTCCGGCCCAGATACCCACACCTCCACCCTTCCCCAGAGCCATGCCATGCCCCCACCCCCGTCCAGACACTCCCCTCCCACCCCCCACCCCAAGAGCCCAGGGATCCAGAGGAGAAACAGCCTGATGCTCGGTCCCAGGCTTGCATGGTGTTTCCTGTGCACCACCTTCTCCTTCCCTCAGGGCATGCTGGGAACTGCACATGCCAGGAACCCTCTAGCTCCCTTCCCCTCCCTCCAGCAGTCTCTTCTATGTGCGAGCTGAGCTCTGCCAGGTCCAGCAGCCCCTAGTGGCAGCTAGCACCACTGCAGCCCATTTCTGTGGGTGAAAGGAAATTCTGCATGCATGTTAATTTCTGAAAAATTCTGCATTACGCAGTGGCGCAGAATTCCCCCAGGAGTAAAATGTGAGGCTGTGTGTTAAAGTAAGGCAATGTAGTGAAAGATACACACGTGCAAGTACGTGTGTATGTGTATGCCAGTGCATGAGTCCTAAAAAAAAGAAGTGCTGGTACTTCCCAGATCCAACTCCCCACTCTGTAAGGAGAGAGGGTGCTTCAGTAACCTGTGTGGCCCAGGTAACCGACCTCCCTCTCTCCTTCCAGAATGGGAAGATGGATCAAAAGTACTCTTACTTTTCTCTTTATCTGTTGCGTCTGTCTTCCTGTCACCCAATATTAACTTGGGTATTTACCCAGAAAAGCGTGAAGTTAATTCTTGCACCAATTTTCACCCATTTGTTTTGTGCAATAAACAGATAAATTTCTGGGAAATTTTAAACAAAAACAAAAAGGGCCTTGCTTATCAATAAGGAGCTACTACATGGAATTAGTACCAAACTAGACTGTGTACATGTATGTGTTAGGATGGTGTTTCTCATCCCACCTGGCCTGCTTTTATTGGTTCACTGAATTTTGAGCACGTTTAGGTCTAAAGCTAGACAAGAACATGAATGTTACTGCAATTTATTTTTTGTATTTCTTATAAGTGAAACCTTTAGGCCAAGATTTTTAAAAAATATGATTTTGGGTACTCAATTTGAGATACCTTAACTGGGGCCTGATCTTCAGAAGTGCTGAGCATCTAACATCTGAAAATGAGGCCCTTTTATAGCATCTCAGGATGGACACCCAAAAATTTAGGCACCCAAAATGACCAATGACTTAAGTAGCTTGGCCTACACTACTGCCTCACTTAAACCATATTGCCTTCAACCCTGCTACCACTGCAGTCCATGGGAACGTTGCCATTACTTTTAATGGTATTAGGACAGTCCATTATACAGAAAAAGTCAGAGGGAAAAAAAAAGTCTCAATCATTTTGTTAAAAATAATTAAAGTTGATTAGTAATAATAAGGTACTGTAACTGAAAAGATAAACAGTAGAGACATTTGTTATCAAAGTAAAATAGGAAAATTAAAATAACCTGTAACACTTTAGTATATGCAATTCGTCAGGAAATGTTGTAAAAGAACAAAAGCAAATGTTGGCTCATTCTGGAGGTTCTTTGTCATCATTAATGTATTCAGGTTTTCACAGCTGAATTGCTGTACTTTGAAAAGATTTTCATGAAAGGAAACTCATTCAACGTTTAAACAAAGCTGTCAGGTTACCGAGATTCAAATTTGTTTGTATGTCCAGAAAATGTTTTCTTCTTAAAAAAATATTCTGGGTTAGAAGCGTATTATTCCTTTGCGCTCGATTTGTAAACAACAGAAAATAAGCTTTTGTTAAACACCGCACTTATGTATTTATTTTGTGGAGATGGGAATAGTGTATTCCAAAGTGGAGGTGAAACTACATTGTGTGGCTATTTTACTTCATTACTAGTTGTGTTACTCAAATTGATACAAATGGTCTCCTTCTGTTTCTGTCTGTCTGCTTGCCTGATCAGTACAACTAATTGTCAGTGCTGGGGAAATCTCCTATATCTAAATAGAAGATGTGCAGTTTGTAACCTGCTTAATTCGCCGTATGTCCTGCATGGCCCTCGGTATGGTATTCATTAAAGCATCAGCTGGCTTTGTTTGTAGTAGTGGCTCTTAAAGGTAGGCTTATTTTTCTTTGTTAAGAGGCCAGATTGTTGATAAATATACACATCTTATTGTGAATAGTAAGAAATTACCTAGTAAGTATTATGGTACTTTGTTTTTCCCTCATGCTGAGCACCTTTACTTAATTATGCACCTACAAAGAAGACACTGCAATGATATACAAGTTGGCAAAAGATTAAGGCCCTTTTAGGCCTACTGATCTGAAGCCTAAAATCTGACCTTTACAAGGGTAAGCTTTTGACAATTAAATGAAACACAAGGCTTAATTCCCTAATTTTTAAAACAGGAAATTCCAGATCTTTAAAAATAAAAGGAAATGATCAAAAAATTAAAAGTCAGGAAAGATTCAGTACATATTGACATATTTTGCTTAGAAATTAGTTTCTAAGGCAATCAAAATAGCATAAAATCAATTCAATTTGTTTTTCTTACCATACCTGGAGGGATTCATTTTTATTTTTTTTAAACAAACTGAGGGCTTGAGATACATAGGACTAACTCCAGCTAACTTGTTAAATCAGGTGTTGTGCTTGTTCAGGTTATAACTACTGTACAAACTGCATTCCTCTGCATCGAAGAACAGAAGTGAACTCAAAAATATTTGAGTACAAACTGATCTATCCAACATATTACCTACATTTAGGATTATGATTCATCTGTTCCCCTTTCACTATACCAAAGAAAAAACAAATCCAATTAACATCCTGAGATTTGATATGTAGGATTATATAGACATGTACCGTACATATATTCCCTTTTTAATATATATTTTTAATCAAACTGTCTCTTCCCAATGCAGGAGATAAACATGAAATAATTTGATTCTTTATTTCTTTTTGCATGGAATCACTTGTGTGAAGTGTATAACTGCACCTTTATAATTTTTGTATCAACTTTCAATGAAATATAAAAGGAGAGAATGAAGGCCTCCTTTTGTATTGCTATGTTACTTGCAATGAGCTAGTTTTAATATACAGTTAATTACACTTACAATGGTCACACCTGAAAAATTTCTTCTGTTTTTAAAGACTACCATTTGAGAGGAGTGCCTACATTTAAAATGAAGAATACTGCTAGAACTGATAAGCTCCCACAAATGGAAGAACCTTCTTAAGGGCAGCCACAGTATGTGAACCATGTAAGTCAAAGTACTGATAGACAGTTCCAAAAATACTTTTTACCCCATTTAACCATAATGAACGACTACAGAGATAGAACCATACATAGAGGTAGAGTCATGTTTACAAAAATCATGTTTACAGAAATCTTATTCTTGTTCAGAACTGCAGACTGCCAGTAAAATGGATTTAAAATTGTGCGGCTTTCTTAAAAATAACTTCCCTTTTTATTTAATTTGCAAACCACATACTATTACAAGTTGTGTCTTCATCGGACCCTTCATCTGAAAAAGCAAACTGGGTTGAAATTCTCTCACACATTTTGTTTTAATCAAACCTGGATCCTATGGCATCTACTTTAGCTACAATAGGGATCAAGATGAAAGTACAATCGATAGGCCTCAGTCTAGACAAGACCAGAGTGATAGTAAGAAAGAAACTAGGAGAAACATTGATGGTGGTGTCCCTACCTTCATTATTGAGGGGGTTTAATGTCAAGGATGGATGTTCACAATTTGAAGCACATCTAGATCAAGTGTCTAGATCAAAGGTCTTCTTTCATGTCTCCCAGACAATCCATTTATGACAATTTCTCTATATGCTGACTGGCAGTTATCCATGCCTTTGTGGTATCCAGATTGGATTACTGCACAGCAAAATTCATGAAGCTACAATTAGTGTAGGATACAGCTATGCAGTCACTTGGCTGTGTTAGTTATAGGCAGAAAAATCGCATTGATTTTCAGCTGCAATCTTGTGCTGATTGTTATAGAACCATGTATGGGTTGGGCCCCGGTAACTCACAAGTCTGTGCTCTAACTGTTCATAGATTTGAACATTGAGGCAGGTCATTTAGGAGGGTCCAAGCTCTGCAACTCATTTCCTTCCTCAGTTTCACAGCGCACGAGCTTGATGACCTTCGGGGCACAGTGTAAAGCCCACCCCTTTACTTTGAAGTTGCGCATGAGGTGATTTGGGGCATGCCTATGGTCTACAACTAATTAACACCAATTATACAGGACAGTAAAATCCAAAAATACTTTAAATACAATTTATTTTTAAATAAAAATAGTTGGGTATTATCCATTACCAACTGGCTTTATAATGTAATATAATATTTTTAAAGCATTACCATTTTTTTCTCCTGCCTGATATCCAGTTCAGAACGTTTTCCCAAGAAAGAAATTAGAAAAGGAAATGAAAGTAGAATTGAGAGAGAAAGTGACAGGTACAGTTAATGCAAGATGTAAATGAAGAGGAAGTGTTCCCGTGGCCTGGTAGTCACCACAATTCTGTTACTGTTAAAAGCAGACTAAACAGTAGCTATTATTAATAAATGAATATTAAAAACAGTGTTATGTTAGCATCTGGTGTTGGAAGATGCAGAAAATATCCTTGCTTCTGCTCAGCCACCAAAACGTGAGGCAGACTTAATAGAGCTCATTCTTCTATGCAGTAGTGAAATTCTATCCCTGAAACTCTGTCCTTATCTTCGAGCTGCTGAGTAGCCTGGGCCCAGGATTTCTAAAAGATCAACTAAAGCTTTGGGACCAGGATCGTGATCAACAACTCTGCTCCTCAGACAGAATGGGACTTTCTACCATAAAGGTAAAGCTCATCGGTGCAGAAGATAGCACTTTCTTGGACACAAGTATGAGACTGTGGAATGAGTGAAAGAATTAAGGACCACCACAAACCTCACCACTGTCTTCTCCAAGTGCAAGGCACACTTCTTCTACCTTTATATATGCACAGCAGCATTTACATTTTAAACAAATCCCTCAAAACAAAACACTTCATGGCACACACAATTTTCCCCTGGGGAGAAACTGAGAGAAAGAACATACCTCACATGCCATATGTTAGTCACACTGCTTAATACACGACTGAAAGGCGTTCAGATACTACAGTGGCAAGGATTATATAAGAACTTATATTAATACAGAACAGTACAGTACAGAAGACCTCTGAGCCCTGCATCACCATCAGCATCTTGCTCCAGGCTGGAATTTATGATCATATGAAAAACATCCTCTCTAGTTTCACAGATTTCAAAAGCAGTTTTCCATTTTGTGCCAGTTCTTGGGGTACACCCAGGACTGAGAGTCACTTTGTTAACCCCTGATTAGCGCATGAGGGAGTCTTTCTTGTGGTAGCTGAGTGTCAGCTCCCTACCACATCCAGCCTTTCAGTCACTCCTCTGGGCTATGCCAGTCCTAACTTCACCTGGCAGTTTAACAATAGGTGCGAACCCCAATCCTCAAGTCCCTTTGAAGCATTCCTCTGATATCCAGCCCAACACTGGATACTCTCAGAAGTTCCAGACCCTCTGCATCCAAAAGTACAGTGTATGCCAGTTTACCGCTTTTAACTTAAACCACCGCTCCTGTAAACCACAGAGCACTTGTGAGCGCTTATAATAAAACAAAAGTAGGTTTATTTAAGAAAGAATAAAGATTTAACTAGAAACAAGAGTGGTGGAAAGAAATGGTTACAATACAAAACAAAATCATAAAATATGTACGAGGGCCTACACTTATCGATAGTTACCTCTCCAATATAATAAAATAGGTTAATCCCCCACCACCACCTCCAAAGTTCAGTCTGTTGCCAAGCTGACCAGTGTCACAAGAACAAGGATCCAAATGTTCATGAAAGCACCCTCGCTTCACAAGGGGTTCTTCAACCCCTCCTCTGTGTTATTCTGAAAACCTTTTTGTTTCTCTTCAAATAGGTTGAACCCTTGTATTGTTGTAAAGTTTCATTTCTACCTTTAAGAGGTCTTGATTGTTTGTCATTGCATCTGATGGCCTCCCATTCAAAGTCTTAGTATTGCACAAGGCTAAACAATTGTGCCTTGAATTGTATCAGTAGAATTGCCATACTGAATCAGACCCATGATCCTTCTAGTGCAGCGACCTGTCCCTGAAAGTGGCCAGCACCACCTGACTCTTGTAGATGACGGAGGGAGAAGTAAAGTGCAGAGGGGCGTGATGTGTGTGTTAGGATATATAGGAAATTTTCAGTCTGGCTTACAGACAGAAAAGGGTGATTAACAAGGAATGGCTTTTGATTAAACATGACAGTGTTGTTAGAATATATTGAAAAAACAAAGCAAAATATATTTAGGTTAAAGAGGATGTGTCTGACGCAGAGACCCCTTGGCAAAGGGTCCCATGTTTTTTGTAGACATCTCTCACTTCAAACCTGACAAACTCACTATATTAAACCTATAACTTACAGACTATCATAAAGAGCAACATGTAATGTATCCATAGAAAGCTTGTAACTTGCTAAGATTCATAATTATTGTGAGCTGTGTGTGTAATAGTTGAGGAGTAACGTATTTATTTTAAAAGTGTGCTTTCTGGATTTGGAATAGAAGTTAGACACCAGGAGATAATGTGTCTCAGTAATGGCAATGGGGAATTGTCACCAAGCTCTGTTTGGCATCAGTGCTGGGGGGATGCAGAGGGGCGCCCTCTCCCCCTTCCAGACTGTGGGGTGGGGGAGGCTCCAGGGACTCTTCACCTCCCTCTGCCCCTACCCAGGCTGGGTGCTGCAGGGAGGGAGAGGAGAGGGGGGTGGAGGAGCAGAGGCACTGTCCCATCCCTAAAAAGAACAGGAGCACCTGTGGCACCTTAGAGACTAACAAATTTATTAGAGCATAAGCTTTCGTGGGCTACAACCCACTTCTTCGGATGCATATACTACGAGTTTTTTCATGAAGTTGATGGATTTCCACTCCATACGGCTAAATGCAGTGCCTTGCATAATGACAGGTTTCAGAGTAGCAGCTGTGTTAGTCTGCATCCGCAGTGGAAATCCATCAACTTCATGAAAAAACTCGTAGTATATGCATCCGAAGAAGTGGGTTGTAGCCCACGAAAGCTTATGCTCTAATAAATTTGTTAGTCTCTAAGGTGCCACAGGTGCTCCTGTTCTTTTTGTGGATGCAGACTAACACGGCTGCTACTCTGAAACCTGTCCCATCCCTGTTGCTTTCAGGAAGTGACAGGGGAGGAGGCATCAGGGCTCTTTAGTTCTCTCATCCCATCCTGTGAGGATGGCTCCAGGTTGCTATGGAGCAGGGGTCTCAAACTCGAATCACCAGGACGGCCACATGAGGACTCGTTCGTTGGCCCTAGGGCTGCATCACCCACCTCCCACTGTTGCCCCCTCCACCCCTGCCCTTGCTCGTGGGGTGCGGCAGGGGTCTCAGGGCAGGGTGTTGGGGTGCAGGAGGGAGTGTGGTGTGTGGCAGGGGGTTGAGGTGCAGCAGGGGGCTCAGGGCAGGGGGTTGGGGTGCAGGAAGGGTGTGGGGTGCAGCGGGGGGGCAGCAGGGGGCTCAGGGAGGGGGTTGGGGTGCAGGGTGTGGCAGCGGGCTCAGAGCAGGGGGTGGGGTGCAGGAGGGAGTGCGGGGTGTGGCAGGAGGTTGGGGTGTAGGCAGGAGGCTCAGGACAGGGAGTTGGGGTGCAGGAGAGGTTCGGGTTCCGGCCCGGCGCCGGTTACCTGGAGCGGCTCCGGGGTGGCAGGGGTGCGCATCGGAGCCAGGGTAGGCTCCCTGCGCCGCTCCGCTCCGGGAAGATGCGGGCACCGCATCCCTGCGCCCTGGGGGGAGGGGGAGCAGAGAGCTCCCTGCGCTGCTCTTGCCTATGCGTACCTCCCCCGAAGCTCCCGTTGGCCGCAGTTCCCCGTTCCCGGCCAATGAGAGCTTCAGGGGAGGTAACCACAGGCAACAGCAGCTCACAGAGCTCTCTGCGCCCCCTCTCCCCGGGGCCGCAGTGTCCGCAGCTTCCCGGAGCAGCGCGGGGCCCTCAACACCATGGGTTTGGCAAAGCCCTGAGGGGCCGGATCAGGCCCGGGGCGGGGGGGGGGAGAGGGAGACACGGCGCGCTGAGGAGGGGATGGGGGGGCAGCGGGGAGCTTGGCGGGCCGCAGGGAAGAACCCCGCGGGCCGCGTGTTTGAGACCCCTGCTATGGAGGGTGGAGAGGAAGCGAGATCTGCTTGTATCTGCTCTAATTAGTTATTCTGCCCCATGAGGTGGGCAAGTGGGCCACGCAGCCAATCAGAGGGCTCAGATTGGCTAGAGCCAGGGTAGTCAATTCGTTTTTTGTCAAGGTCCAAATTTCTTGGCGAAGCTATAGTCAGGTCCAGATTCCAGAGAAAATAATAAAAAATAATAGTAATGTTAATAATAAGTAAATTAAAAATACTGGGGTCTGTTCAAAAGCATCTGGCAGCCCAGATTTGGCTTGCGGTCTGCCTACTGATGACCCCTGGGCTAGAGGTTCTTGTTTGATCCCGAGACTGGCTCCAACCCCAGCCAAAATCACGTCACTCACCAAAAACCTGCAAGAGTTGGCAACACTGCAAGTCTGGGAAAGGGGATGAAGAACCCAGGAGGAGCGGAGGTGAGGCTGGGAAGGGGAGGGCTGATCTGGGGGTAAAGGAATGAATTGATGGGGTTGTGAGCTGAATGGACTGAAGTGATGGGGGGTAGATTTAAGGGAAGGCTTGAACTGATGCGGGGGGCAAGCTGAACTGATGGTGGGCCGAATTGAAGGGGGTGGGGGCAGAATGAATTGCTAGGCAGGAACAGGAAGATAAGGAGGTGAGAGTTTCTTCAATGGGGGCCAAAATGACCTTACTCAACTAGTCTGGGGAGTGAGCAGCATTAATTGTCACACACAGACTGGAGATGGGCAGGGGGATTTCAATAATCAAAAGACAGACCAACAAACCACAATTTTTTTTAAACCCTCGTGTTTTTACTCTCTCAAGGTTGGCCACACTGCGACAGCTGAGAGCAAGTGGCTGCAGCGTCACTCATATTTGTTAAATAGCATCACAGAAATGTAGGACTGGAAGAGATCTCAAAAGGCTGTCTGGTCCGGTCCTTTGCCCTGAGGCAGGAGTAAGTATTATCTAGACCATCTTTTGATCTGGCCAGCAGGCTCCTAGTTTTAGCTGCTTTCTAAACTGCTCCCACCTAGGAGTTTATGCCTCCTGATTGGTGGAGCTGAGGGGACACTGTAGGCTGCATCTCTCTAGTTAGACTCCTTCAGGACTAACCATAGAGACCCACCCAGGAGGACTCTAACCATAGAGATGTAGCCTACACCATTGATCCCCAAAGCACCCAGGACCACAGAGTTGGAGCTAGCACTAGGACAACACTGGGCAGTGTTTTAGCTATCTCTCTCTCTGGTTACGGGGGCCGGCAAGCAAGTCAGGGAACAGCAGCCATAACGAGTTTACAGCAAACCCAGCCAGTAAGCAGCAGGCATGAGCAGCCAGAGCTGGACCCAGCTAGGGGCTGCAGCCCATCCAAAGCATTCCCCCAACTGATTGCCGGAAAAGACAGAACTTCCATCCATCCAGGGAAAGTGGTATATAGCATAGCTAGCAACTCAACCAGAGCTCCAGCCTGTCCTGTAAAGGACAAGGAGCAGCAGCCTGGGAATTTGCCAGAGTTACCTGCACACCAACCCAAGAAGATACCAGAGCCATCCAGGAACATAGCAATTTGTATGCTCCAAATGCTCATATCATGTTGCAGCCTTGTTAGTCCTAAGTATTGGTAATCAGGATATTTTGTGTCATTTAAGTAAGGCAATGTATATTCATCAAACATGCATTTTAGGGGATTCAGTCATTTGCATAAATTCTCCAGATTTCTGAACCTTCAGCTTTAACAGGCAATGGTCATTAGTAGCAGCAGCAATCTGTCTGAGGGAAAGTCACAAAAGCACTATGTTCTTCTTGTAGTTATTCCTAGCCTGAGGTGCTTGTGCTCTCATGATTAGAAACTCTTGTCATAGCCCAATTCCGTCTACTCAAAATATAGGAACAAAAGCAGGAGCACTGCCATAATATCACAGTGGATCAACCAGAGGCTCACCAACCCAAAGAGGATGGTAAAGAGGAGTTCAAGAGAAACTTCACCACATTTGTTTTTAAATAAAAGCATAGTATATTTTAAAATAAATATAGACTATAGCACGTATGTAGTCAAAGTATTGTAAAATACTACAGACAATATTGACCTGGCCCCTGAGATGGGAAGTTTAACAATTTTTGATTGTGCTCATTTCAGTCATACCCTATGATATCTATCTTTTTAACCATGTCACCCTTTTCCTTTCTCACCATCTAACATCTTTTTTAAAAAAAAATCACTCGTAACTCATTACAAGTTTTTCCATTCCTTTAATAGAAGCCAAGAACATATTACATTTTTCTATGTGAAGTATGCTATTAAATAATAGCTTGTACACTAATTAAAGCAAATGAAATTGTGAGAACACACTGACACTGTTAAAGTAAATTACCCAATTCATTAATAGTTTCATTTCAAGTGACCTTAATTGTATTAATTGTAATATTGAGCAAATTAAATTGAAAAGGATTAAATACATTGTTCTAGTCCAGGGGTGTCAAACACATGGCCCGCGGGGCTCTTGCGTGTGGCCCGCCAAGCTCCCCGCGCCCCTCCCCCTCTGCCTGCCTGCGGGATTGCCCCCTGTAACTATAACTGGAAAACACATTTATCTTAAAATATAGGGATGTGGACAGTATTTTAGCAAAATATTAAAATAGCAATTCAAAAGATAAAATCAAACCCCAGCATAGACAAATGGTACATTAGTAGTACAACATATTACCATGTGAGAGAAATGGGTTCATGAGTGACACTTTGATTCTCACATCTGAGGCCAGCATATGATTGTAGGGATACTCTTCCCAATGAATGACTAAATTTATTTCAGTAGAAGGGACCATTATGATCACTTAGTCTGACCTGTTGTATTACACATACCTAGGGCCCTACCAAAGTCTCTGATCAACAGATGGATTCATCCCAATGGTTAGAATACTCATTTAGGAATCAGTGATTGCCTCCTTACACTGAACTTCGGAGGCGGATTGGATGGGCAAGGAAAATTACATGCTTTGATATACAAGCCCTCTCCCACAGCAATCCAAAAATATACTTTATTTAAAATTAAATGATAAAACAGAGAAGACTGATCTTGGTTACATATGGCACCAAATTAAAATGCAGTATGTGTTTCACAGTAAAAAAAAAAAAAAAAAAGAAGCTATGAAAATGAAATGGATGCATTATATAAAATATTTACATATACAGAATGTGAAAAAAAACCGTACTATGGTTGGTAACCTTTCTGACTTTGGGGGAACCATGTATTTACATATCCTTATCTTCCCATGTGTGTATGTGTGTGTTGTGTATATATTTTTAACAGTTGACAGCTGTTTTAGAGCATACAGAGATGCCAAGCTGAATGAGGGCCTTGATTACTTCAAGATGAGCTATCTAAAGTTTCTATTCATTTTAAGTGTTGTTAGTGGGAAGAGTCATTAGTCACTTCCTTGTCTCATAGAACATCAGCATACATTTACATTGTTAATGAACATTTGGGGTAAATGAATTAATGGCACTTTTAAACATCAATTCAATACTAATAACTTTGTATGTCATAGAGATGTTAAGGTTGGGATAAAAACTAAAAGCCTGTTCCTTCAAGGTAACTAATCACTCTTGGGCACAATAAAGGGTAAAATTAATTTAAAATGTTTTTGTAACAGGGTTAAAATCTTGACTTGTCTTGAAACGGAGCTGAGAGAGACGTGTGGATTTTTTTTTTTTTAAATTAAACAAGAAACTTGCAATTTTTGATCAGTGTTGGCTACACACTAACCTAAAGTACATCACAAATATTTCATTTGGAAAACATGTAATACTTCAGAATTTTATAAATCTTTATTCCTAGGCTTCTGAAAATGTGTACTAAGAATGCATTTGCTTTATCAAACTAAGATGGCTATTAACCTTTTAGATGTGAAGTGTAAAAGCGTAGTGCCATTCACTTGAAAAAACTATTACCTTTATAGAATGGGCTCCACCAAGATGTCCATTCTACTTTTCCTCACATTGAAAAAAGCTTTATAAAGCAGTAAAAAAAATGAACTCTGATTTTAGCTTTTTACAAAATAATTGATATCTGAATTAAAAATTGAAATGCTGCTCTTTTTAATACATTTTATTATATGGCAGATTTACACATAGAGGCACACAGAAAACACGTGACTAAGCTGTTTCAATTCTAATTTAAAATGAATTTTTTATCTTGCATTCCTAGTACATGCGTTCAATGACTGGAAAATTACAGGTAGTTAAGGTGTCATTGTGTATAACTGAGTACTTGAGGAATGTTTTCATGACAAGGATGAGGTTTCAAGCATCTTGTTAAGCTTATCATTTCCTTCTAACCAACCATGTTGTCACTACTAGCAAATAAGTAGAAAGGACAAGTAACACAGACAAGCACTTGCATTATGCAAGTAGTTTCTTCTCACTGTTCATTGGGGCAGTCTGAATACTGCCTTCTGTTAATTTACCTTGAGTTACACAGTAATTTCCATTTTAATTCCACCCGTTCTACTTTAGGTTTTTATTTAAGGAAACCAGGAGAGCTAAGTGTTATGATTCAAAGGAAGAAAAAAAGAAAATCTTTTTTCATCGGCATAACCTCACCCAAAATAAAAGGCTAAATTTTATCAAAGAAAAAAATCAATAGTGTAGATCAGCCAAAAGAGCCCATCTTTGAAAAAAGTTGCAACAAAGGCCATGTTGCATTTCAATATTCTTATGCTGAAGTCACTGTTTGGTTTATGATTAAAAAAGGATGACAGCGCATTAAACATTTGGCTAATGTTTCTATCCGTAATTGAAAGTTGACTTTTCGTGGTTTTCATTAGTGTCAGAGCTCTACACACACACTGTGAAATGTTCTTAAAGTTGCCCTGCTCAACTTCATTGAGAGAATTACACAAATTATGACAGGCATAGCAATCATGAGACTCTTACGTAAGGTTTCTAAGTACAAAGTAAAAAGTGTAGAAATATTAAACTCACCTTCTTCAGGCTTGTTCAAGTAACCCTGCAAGGGATCAATGCCTATTTCTTGCTCTTCTGTTTGCAAGGGGTGACTGGTTTCAGATATGGAATGATACATATTGGCAATTTCCACTAAAGAGCGATTATCTGGGAAGGGAAAACAGAGACACAACTAATATGTAAGCGTTTCTTTCATTGCTTTACAATAACAAAAAGGCAGCAGAAAGCCTAATGCTGTAAATGCTTAGAACGCTTTCCTGATTTCTAGCATAATGTTACCATTACATATCTGGTAAGCATATTAAAGAAAATTATGTTAAAGAAAATTAATTCCAAATCACTTAACTTCTGCTCAAGTGTTTCTGAGATGTACTTAATTTGTATTAATTATTATTATTATTTGTATTACAGTAACACCTAGATGTCAGGGGCCGGGACTGTTTGAGGTGCTGTACAATCAGAACAGTAAGATGGTATCTGCCCCAAAGAGATTACCATCTAAGAATAAGACATTGGCAACCAGTGGACACAGACAAATGGGGGAGCACAAGGAAACAAGAACACAGTATTGGTCAGCAAGATAGGCAGTACTCTCAGCACACCAGCAGCCTTATCATTGCCAAGTTTCTCGTTGTTTGAAGATTTAACAAGTGTGTGATGGAGGCATTATGGGCTGGCTGGAGGAGACAGTTGACATATTGTTAGTGAATGAGACATGATAGGTAGAGTGGGAATACGCCACAAACAGCTTTAAAAGCAAAGACAAATAGTTTGTGTCTGGTACTAGAGCAGATTTCTCAAATGCGGCCACCAGAAGCTTTTTTTGAGGCCACAGCCTCCTGGGCTGTGATTGGGGTGGGGCTGTGGCAAAGCAGTGGCTTCTCCCCCGGGACTGCCTGCAGGGGTTGATCCCTACCCCCCTCTGGAGCCACAAACACTATAGGAGCAGGCAACCAGTGTGAGTTCCCCACCTTGCCAGGGCGGTGTGGCTCGGGCTTCAGGCTTCCTTCCGCCCTGGGGTGACAGGTGGCAGGCTGTGTCCCACAGCGGCAGGGTTTTGGGCTCCATCCCTAGACTCACCCCCCACCATCATCTCGACCCCTGCTGGCTCCTCCAGATCCCCATTGTCCCTGGCCCCCGTGCCTCCTTACCCACCTCTTCATCCAGGGCTTAATTTGTCCCCCAACATGCCAGGGCTGAGTAAGTGTGCTGTGAAGAATGATATTAACAAATATAGAACTATCACTTTTCACAGTGGCAGATTTCCTAACTAGCAATCTAAAAAAAAAAAAAAAGTTAAAACATGCAAAGTACCTTAATTTTTGTTTCTATTCTCTTTAGGTGCAGTAAAGAATAGAGACAACTATACATTATTTTTATTTTTGAGTCTGCAAAAAAACACTACATAAATAAATTACAATGATCTGGACATGTATACACCTCTACCCCGATATAACGTGACCCGATATAACACGAATTCGGATATAACACAGTAAAGCAGTGTTCCAGGGGGGGCGGGGCTGCGCACTCCAGCGGATCAAAGCAAGTTCGATATAACGTGGTTTCACCTATAACGCGGTAAGATTTTTTGGCTCCTGAGGACAGCGTTATATCGAGGTAGAGGTGTATGTGCATATTTATTTGTTTTTCCTAAAGTTAATTAAGTATTTTAGGAAAAATTGTTAGCAAGGCCTCCAGCAAGAGTTGGTGGCTGCACTCTGAGGCCACCAAAAAATATGTTGTGAGCAGGGCCGGTGCAACCCATTAGGTGACCTAGGCGGTCGCAGCGACCACTGCGGCCAGATCTTCGGCGGTATTTCGGGGCGGGACCTTCCGCCGCCTCTGTTGGGGGCGGGACCTTCCGCCGCCTAGGGCGGCAAAAAAGCTGGCAGCGCTCCTGGTTGTGAGAACCCCTGTACTAGAGAATAGGAAGCCAATGAAGGAATGCAAAGAGAGGGTTTACATCGTCACAGCAATGGGCTAGGAAAATTATCTTCACAGCAGCATTCTCAAGAGAAATGAGAAAAGCAAGATGACATTTTGGGTCTTTGTTAAACATTTCAACCTTTACATCTTGAAAGATATGTACGTAGCTTACCACAGAAAAGAAATGTATGATTTTCCCAAGCTAAGTAATTACCTTATCTAAAGGTGCCATCCATTCAGAGATTATAGAATGCTCACTACTACCACCTAACGTCATCATTCTTTGCCATTTTTACCAAGCTTATTGACTTTCTAACCCCATCAGGAAAATTTCTATCTAAAAGACCAGGAGAGGAGCAGAAAGAATATTTTACAATAAATAAAAACGTAATATATAGAGAACTATCAATACTAAAGCGTAAATATGCACAAAATTCAATCATCTCACAATCATTTTTCCTTCTGCTCATATGAAATATGGTGCTAATCAAATGGCATACACCTACAGTTTGCTGGCAATAGGTGAGAAACTCCTGATTCAAAATGGGCCTTGGATCTTTGAGATCTCCCCAGTTTTATATACCTTTTCTCTGTTTTGCTTCTCCCTATGTTGTATTAAACAAAGGGATTTTCTGGATAGAGGGGTATAGTTAAAATCATGAACAGACTGAGACGCTCAATATATTTATACTTCTATGTACTAACTCAAAACAAGCACGTTACATAGACTGATACATGAGTGTGAGGCCACTTTAGGCTTTTCCAATGCAATTTTGCTACATAACTTTATGCTAATCAACAATAAAATATTTGTAGAATTTTTAACCACAGTAAAAATGATTCAAGCTTTACCTGAACTCTTATGGCATCAGAACAAAGAGAGAGAGAGTTGTTTATGACCAGGTGGTCTGGGAGGAGCTGGAAAAGGGCGGGAGAGAAATAGAGATAAATGGATAAAAAGCTGGAAAGAATTAAAACTGTGAAACTATCCAGAAAATATCCATAGTGAGAGATTTTTTTAGGACTGTTTCTACTTGCTGGAATTTTAGCTTCTGCCTTGGTTTGCTCTGATATGCTATTGACCTTCTAGTTTCTTCTTTACTAAATTTACAAGCTTATTTAGAATTTTATTGCCAGAACTTAACTTCTTGCTGTTATGGCCCCTCTGACATTGCTTCACAATTTGTGCAATTACACTGAATGCCTTTCAAATTGAGAATCAGATTCAAAAATCATTTTGCTGGTCTTTACAATTTTAACAGTATTTGCATAGTTAATTCAAAGGGTTTGTTTCAGATTTCTAGACTTACTATTTGTTTAACACACCCAACGTGCTCGGAGCTTTACCTACAAAACAAGGCTTTTGCTCCAATGCATTTGTTGTATTTTATATCTCCCTCCTCCTCCACCCCCCCAATCCCTTATCCCTTCCTTTAGCACTTCCCAACAATCATGCCTTCGTACCCCTAACCTATGTTTGGTGGCATAATTTACTATATACAGCCTACTTAGGCACTTTTAAATAGCTGAAGAGACATACTTTTGACTCTTATACTTACAATTGATCGCCCTGTTTATTTGTATTTTGTTACTGATACGTGGGATTAGTGCTGTAATATTATGATTAGTCTGCCCATTCTTTGTATTCCAAGCAATTTTCTTGATAGTTTTATACTTTAATTCTTTCCAGTTCTTCAAACAATAAGCAAACAAAACTATTAAACCATTAAGATTACCCATGGGATCTTGCTTTGAGAAAGATTAATTCTTTACAGATTTGTTTTTGATTTGTAATGGCCCATAACATATTGTTCATATAAAATAAGATATAATTTAACAGCATTTTCATTGTGAAACATTAAAAGGTTTAGAAAAATCATTTGAAAGAATGTACAGACTACTGGACGACATGACTCAGGGTTTTCTATCCAGTTAATTCTACTGTCACTGCTTGGACCAAAAGTGGGTCTAGGATTTCCTCTTGCCTCAAGCTATTTGTAAAACTTGAAAGGAACATGGCTTTCAGCTTCAGCAGCATTTCTACAGGGCTAGGATCCTCTTATTCTTCAATTTAAAATGGAAATTTAGAAGGCACATTATAGTTTCAGTATACCTCAATGGAAGATTTAATTCACTTGCATAGTCATATTAATAGGCATTTATACAGGCGAAGTGCACAGGGCCTGGTATATCAAAATCCACCTACCAACCCAAGGAAAGGGCATGAACACAGGCCTCCTGTGAGGCCACTACTCTTTCTTAGGTTTGGAGCAGCAGAAGGCCCTATACAAGTAGGAGATGCACAAGATCCCTCACACTGAGGTCTTGTCTACACTTACCGGGGGATTGATGCGCAGTGATTCATGTATTAGCAGTCGATTTAGCAAGTGAAGACCTGCTACATCGACCGCAGGTCGCTCTCCCGTTGACTCCTGTACTCCACCTGAATGAGAAGCGCAAGGGGAGTCGACGGGAGAGCGTCTCCCATCAACATGGCCCCAGTGGAAAGTAGGTCTAAGTACGTCAACTTCAGCTACTTAGTTATTCACGTAGCCGAAGTTGTGTAACTTAGATCGATCTCCCCTCCGTAGTGTAAACACGGCCTGATACTCTACACATGCCCTTTCCACCCATGCATCCCCAGCAGTGCAGGACTTAAAACTTATGGAAGATCTTGCATGGGACAGCCACATATGGCTGAATAAAAACAGATTAGTTCTGGATCCAAAAAAGATACAACTATTTAAAATGATAACTGCTCCTTCTCTTTTACTATTAGTAACTCAATAACTAACTACACCCATGATTATCTTTCTGGATACACTGGTCTACAATTTTTGAGAAGTCGTCTGCTTCAGAGATAAAATGTGCTATTTATTATGTATTTTGATGTGCTGAATTCAAATATGACAATTAAAACAACTGTTTGGCTACTGTTTCTAAGATATTTAAGTTTTTACATTTTATGTCTATGTATATTGTGTAGATAGTAGAGTTTTAATCAAATTGTAAACCTAGGTCTTTTCATGTGTTTATGGTTGCTTTACATGATAATATTTCACCTGTCCTGTTTATGTAACACTTTAAAAATCAGCAAAAGGGTTATAGAAATAAAATTTATTATGAAACAAAAGGCAAAAAACTATTCTGTAAATAGTTTAGTCCTATTCAGTGTCTACTCGGCGCTTCTTGGCTTGTCTCTTGTATTCATTAAATGGAGCATCTCTTGTCACTGTCCAGCAATAGTCTGCAAGCATTGATGAGCTCTATTTGCCCTGATAGCGTTTCTCCATTGTTGCAATGTCCTGGTGAAATCACTCGCCATGCTCGTCGCTCACTGCTTCGCAGTTCAGTGGAAAAAAATCTAGATGAGAGTGCAAAAAATGTATCTTTAGTGACATGTTGCAACCAAGGCTTTTGTATGCCTTGAGGAGGTTTTCCACCAACAACCTGTAGTTGTCCGCCTTGTTGTTTCCGAGAAAATTTATTGCCACTAACTGGAAGGCTTTCCATGCCATCTTTTCCTTGCCACGCAGTGCATGGTCAAATGCATCATCTTGAAGAAGTTCACGAATCTGAGGACCAACAAAGACACCTTCCTTTATCTTAGCTTCACTTAACCTTGGAAATTTTCCACGGAGGTACTTGAAAGCTGCTTGTGTTTTGTCAATGGCCTTGACAAAGTTCTTCATCAGACCCAGCTTGATGTGTAAGGGTGGTAACAAAAATCTTCCTTGATTCAACAAGTGGTGGATGCTGAACACTTTTCCTCCCAGGCTCCAATGACTGTCGGAGTGGGCAATCTTTCTTGATGTAGTGGGAATCTCTTGCACGACTATCCCATTCGCAGAGAAAACAGCAGTACTTTGTGTATCCAGTCTGCAGACCAAGCAAGAGAGCAACAACCTTCAAATCGCCACAAAGCTGCCACTGATGTTGGTCATAGTTTATGCACCTCAAAAGTTGTTTCATGTTGTCATAGGTTTCCTTCATATGGACTGCATGACCAACTGGAATTGATGGCAAAACATTGCCATTATGCAGTAAAACAGCTTTAAGACTCGTCTTCGGTGAATCAATGAACAGTCTCCACTCATCTGATCGTGAACGATGTTGAGGGCTGCCATCACACCATCGATGTTGTTGCAGGCTACAAGATCACCTTCCATGAAGAAGAATGGGACAAGATCCTTTTGACGGTCACGGAACATGGAAACCCTAACAACACCTGCCAGGAGATTCCACTGCTGTAGTCTGGAGCCCAACAGCTCTGCCTTACTCTTGGGTAGTTCCAAATCCCTGACAAGGTCATTCAGTTCACCTTGTGTTATGAGGTGTGGTTCAGAGGAGGAGGATGGGAGAAAATGTGGGTCCTGTGACAT
>NW_020664435.1:11263448-11308236 GCF_002925995.2 Terrapene triunguis | reverse complement strand
ATGTAAGCTTCGTTATGATTGCGTCATCCATGACTTCTAGGAATAACATGATGCAATTCATGATGCAATTTATTTATTTTTTATTTATTTATTTTATTTTATTTCATATCATGTATGACGCAATACCAGCTTCAGATTGCATCATTCATTGTTTTGCCTAAAAAGCAAGTACTGTCCAAACCCAGTCATAGATTTATTCATAGATCCAGTCAAAGATGTATTTTAGTCATTTCTGGTTTAAATTGAGATCCCTTCCCTTTATAACTCACTTATCCTCCGCCATTCCCAAGTCAAGGGTCGTATATACTGACCCAATAGCATATCTTGAAAACTAGTTCCAATCAACAATTTTAAGCATCATTTTCATTCTCAGTGACCCAGAATTAGTAAAGTTTGACTACATTTATTTCAGAAGCATTTTGGCTGTAGAGCAGTAATATTTATTTAAAGACAAGAGGCCAAAGTGAGGTACACTGTTGGCACTGGTTACAGTCCCATTGAAAAGCCAGGTGAATCAGGGTTAGGACCACAGCTGGGCAAGAAATGACAAGTTTTTTTAAAGTATGTTGCATGTAATCTAAAACACAAATGCACATAAAGGGGCAGAATCAATCTTGAGAGCAACCAGCCAATCAAAAACAATAAATTAAAACTAAATCGGGAGAGAGGCTATTCACCACTACAACTAGAACAATTCTCAAATATATCTCAACTTCAAAAACTTCTGCAAATTAAAAATCAGCATTGCATAAATCAAATATTGCATGGCTTGGTTATGGATTTTGTTCACTATACCAAATTATTGACATTAATTCACTTCACTCCACCATGTGCATAAATAATTGTATTGTACTACATAGATAATAAGACACATTCAAAGGAGCTGTTTGTGGATAATATATACATATTAATCAGTTATTAACTGCCTTTTGATTTAAAAAAATCCTCAAAAATTTAACATTTAAGAAGTTTCCTTGAAATTTCATCAGTAAAAATTAGCGCAATCTATTCTTACCAAGATGTGAGATAAAAAGCGAAGACAGGAGTATTTTCTCTTAGGGTACATCTATACTTACCTCCGGGTCCGGCGGTAAGCAATCGATCTTCTGGGATCGATTTATCGCGTCTTTTCTAGACGCGATAAATCGATCCCGGAAGTGCTGGCCGTTGACGCCGGTATTCCTGCCTGCCGCGTCTGGACCCGCGGTAAGTTCGAACTAAGGTACTTTGACTTCAGCTACGTTATTAGCGTAGCTGAAGTTGCGTATCTTAGTTAGAAGTGCGGGGTTAGTGTGGACCAGGCCTTAGTCAATATGTGCATCTGAACATATGAGTTATTCAAACCACAAATAGGAATGTTTAAAATAGTAAAATTTTATCAAATTATTTTTGTAAGTTTGAAATATATTCAATCAGATAGGAATACTAGGAAGTGTAAAGTACAGGGTATATAAAACAGAATTAGGTATATCCCAGTGTATCCACCTTATACAATGCCCACTAAGGTAGAAATGGAGTTTTCCTAAAAAAAGAAGCTTGGTGGGAGGGAAGCAGACAAATTGCAGGCATGAGGGAGGGCACAAGGACAGGATGGAGAAAAGAATGAAAAGAGCAAAGACAATACCAGATCAGAACAGGACTATCAGATAGCACATAAAATGACTTTCAGTACATCTTGGCATGACTCGGGGTACATTTACCTTGCAACTGGAGATGTGATTGAAACTCACGTAGGCATACCCACTCTAGCTTCAATCTACCTAGCACGGCTAAAAGACGCAGTGGCACGGACCCCAGCACAGGCTAGTAATGTGAGAATGTACCCAGGGTTCCAGGTAGGCTTATACAGCCCACAGCAAGGTCTGTGCCATCACACAGACATATCCTTGGGGCAACTCTGTTTGGTTGGGTGGAAAGGGATTTTATCTGGACAACCCACACCAATCTAAAGGGTAACCTACAAAATTTATCAAGTTCTGTGAACTTTCACTATGTGTTGAAGGCCCACAAAACACAGGCAAATTACATTATCCTCATAATTACTGAAAGAAAAATAAAGCATATTTTCATGAAAAAAAAAGATAATGCTACTTCTTGGCAAGGCTAGGAATGGCATTCAGCACATACTAGTACTGGTAAAGTTACTGAAATTTATCTCTACAGGTCACTTAAGTGTGTGTATACTATATGTATTGAAAGCTCTTTGCACTAATATTTGAGTACTTTATCCACCTTCGCCAAAAGTTCTTTGTCCTTCATTATATACCAGATAGAAAATATACTATGCATCCCTCCCCTTTTAATTATCAACGCCAAAGATGATTAGAGGAAACTCATGGTTAGCTAAATGATAAATTTGCTACCCACGAAGTCAGACTGATTAAAATGTCCTGGCTAAAAGCATATGTCGTAAGTGGTAATGGTCTTATGTTTTGTTTAAGTATCACAGCATCATGTTTTTGAGGGTTCACAGCTTCCCTTACTTACAGTTGTACAATGTAATCAAGGGAGGTAGTTCAGAAAGGAGAGAGATTCTCCATGAAGTACAAGGCAGATTTACATCTATTTTAAAATGAGCTATTAGAAAGGTGGGGAAGGATGGTTGCAGTTAAGGCATTAGAGTGAGGTTTATGAGATTGGGAATCGGTTTCCAAACCTTCCACAGACTTGTGACTTTGGCCAAGTCACTTAGTTTCCAATCCTGATTCCATTGAAATTAACAGCAAAGGTCACTAAAACAAGTGATGTGGGATCAGGTCCTCATTCTCTGTAAATCAGTTCCTTATCTGTGATGTATCCTACCTCACAGTGATATTGTGAGGGTAAATTCTTCCATGTATGTGAAATGCTCAGATACTACAGTTATGAGTGTCCATGAAAGGTTAATAAATAAACAGGACTGTTCAGGAACAAAACAAAAGACACTTTCTGAACATGACTGAATCTGTGCAGTATTTTGGCTCCACATCACCTTTAAAATATAATCTGAACATACACTGCTGTACAATATCTACTTGACAGAATAATTACTCCTATGACTTTTACCTAGCAATAAGTTTTACTATTAGGAGAGGTATGAGAAGTCAGGTAACAATCTTACGAGGATACACAGTAAGTTAAAAATGGTCTGAAATAGTTAAAAAGTTCCCAGAGATCTAGTATAATGAGGAAATCAAAACTACTGCACCTTAGAAAGGCAAAACCCTTATTAATATCACCTTCCAACTCATAGTGAATGACAAATTTAATATTTTCATTGCTTGTATTGCCATATGATGGGTGAACCTCAAAAGATTCAGAGACCACATTCAGGGTAGCATCTGAGAGCAGGAACCAAAAGTTCTTATGAACATGTCTGATCTATAAATTGGGTTGGCAGGTTCCCTAATTTTGATCAGGTTGAAACTACAGAGATGAGAAAATTTCTTGCAGAATTCCATATTTTATCCAGATCAAACACAAGAAATGCAGAAGCAAGAAGATTTTAAAAAACCTTTAGATTAAATAGTCAGAACTTTTTTATACTTTCAAAAACGTTCAAAATTCTTATGGTTCAAACCTCGGGCTTCTTTTATCTGAACTGGTTCTGGCCACAGGTGGTTTCTTAGCTCTAGCTCTGATACAGGACCGAGTGACATCTAATTTATTAAAAATACAGTTCTTTGTGGCTGAATATTTCTTGACTATCATTCAGACAGCCTACAGAAATGTGTTATTCTAGAGACATCCAGGTATGGTAATATTAGCAGTGGCACAGTTCTCATTCATCCTCCCCCAGGTTTAATTAGATATTCTGTTGCTTTAGAACTCAATCTGAAAGTAAACTTCCATTAACACACAACAAAATACTGTTAGAGGTAGTAATATATACATGATACCATTGTCCTCAATAGTCGTCTTCTTTCATATGGCTTTGGTAGGTAGCAAGGACTACAAATTCATATCTAAGTTTGATAGCCAGCACATTGCCACAGCAGTGAGCTGCTGAATGTCCTTCAAGTCCCCAGCAAAAGAACGAAGGGGACACTCAGATATGATGTGCTCCATCATTTGTGGCTGGTGACCACAATCACATACTGGTGTTTACATTGGAATCCTGCCTTAATGTGTCCAGGAAGTGAAGCTACTTGGTCACAGCAGTTCCTCTTCGGGCGAAATCCCGCCTGCTCTGCTGGGAGGATGTCTTCAAAAATATCAGACAGGTAGTGGAGCAGCACCCGTTCAATGAGCTTGCTGGTGGTTGAGAGGAGAGAGATAGGGCAGTACATCTTGACATGACTCGGGGTACATTCCCTGCAGCTTTCCGGGGTTTGGTTTCCAACAACACAACATTGATCTCCTTAACTGAATATGGAGAGGAGAGTCGGGATTTGTCCGGGCATTGTTGGAGATTTCTGCGGAGTTCCCACTGTACCTCCTGGCATGTATTCTTGTCTGTTGGCATCTTGCTGTTAGAAAGAAGATGAGAAGTGACAGCATTTGTGGTCCCCTTTGCTGGGCGTCACGTTACTGGCTGGGATCATCCAAGTTGCTGCAGAAGAGCCCAGGCCTTACAGCTCAAATGGGTGCAATCAAGTCTTTTTCCACCTTTCCAGGCGCACCAAGTTCAAGGCCTCAAGCAGCTTTATCTGGGTCACCGCTTCTTTCATATTCCCTCAGGAGGGACCTGGTATTCTTTTGTCCAGCAGGGGGTGAAAGCCTAGCAGTGACCATGAGATGCACTTCTTAGCGGTTGATTTTAGGATGTTTGTAAAACGGCCAAAGTTTCTAGGTATCAGTTCAAGCCATGAGATCTGATATTCGGTTTCTGAAGTGTAGGTGGGCCAGTCAGCCTTGCGGAAATTCGAACGCGGCTTTGGCATCGACTGCAGAAGAGGCACTTCCAGGCCAATCTGGAGGATAATTGGGCGATGTTGGCTATGCGGGAAGTGACTCGGGATGGTTCTTGTTGTAGCCAGTGGGATACCTGTGCTATTACAGATCACAAAACACAGGTCAGAGGTATCATCCATTGTCCACCTCGCAGACCGAAAAGATCCAGATGGCTTCAGATCACAGAGCAGGTGGAGGTCTTCGAGAGAGGCCCATTGTGTGATCTGCTCCCTGGTTGTGTCATTTGAATAGTATTCCCAGTCTTTGTGATGGTTGTTAAAGTCACCTATGTAAATGGACGGATGAGGAAAGGAAGAGAAGCTGGGATCAGGCCACATGATGTTAGGTGGCCTGAATATGTTTACTATAATAATGTCCCTGATTCTAACCACGTTGATCTCTCTTCCAGCGGTTGATGAGTCTTACAAAACTTCCACATCCTCTAATCCATTTCCCATGTAAACTGCTAGCCCATGTTTTGGATGTTAGCAGCATCCCTTCTACATTAAATTGATATATTTGGAGGACTGGCCCAACTGTTCTTTTTTGGTCCTGAAAAGGGCGGTCTGAGGAATGTCAGTAATACAATGTCCAGTGGCTAATTGACGACATTGGTATGTTGGTGAATTTGCACAAAACACAGAGCATGAAAAACACCAATACTTAACAGAATCACCACGTGAAGGCTGTTGTCTTGCTCCCTCCTCAACAGTGAAAAATCACCACATAATATCAACATTACTTATTTTCAAGTGAAAAACACTAATAAAAAACTAAGTGCAAGTACAATATTTAAAATACATTAAGCTTCACTGTCTCAATGGCAATCTTGGAAATGAGTTCTGAAGCATGGATAGCTCTAAACAAGTTCGCTGCTGGTTGCTGAATCTAAGCAATATTGCTTAGTCAACAGGGAGAGGACCACATAGCTACTTTGCAGATCTCTTGCGATTGAAAGTAGTGGTAGTCTTGCCTTTAACTGAATGAGTCTCCATAGCACTTTCTCTATGTTATATAGCTAACTGCTATGTCCAGTTAAGTCATAGCAATGTAAGATGCAATTAGATGTCAATTCAGACACAGTCCTCTTGGTAACAACAAAATGTTAGGTGGACTTTCTAAAGGCTTTAGTTCAACCAATTATAACAAAGACCTTTTTAACAAAGCTGGAATGAGCTGAATTTTTAACATTGGCAGGCAAAGAACGTTGGCAGACTGATAGGTTCATTAAGGCAGAACTCCATCAGCATCTTGAAGAGGAATGAGTAATTCATGATAAAATGAGGCAGTGCCCCATATATCTGGATTGAGTTAGGCCCCAATCTTGCCAAATGATCCTCCTGGGCAGATCTCTGAACCTCTGAGGACCCCGCATGGAGTAACTTGCAGGGTTAGGGCCTTAGGCCAAGATTCTCAAGAGAGACTAGTGATTTTTTGCATGCCTAACTTGAGACACTTTGAAAGGATTACGTGAAAGTGATCAATACCCACCCTCTGAAAATCAAGCTCTTTTAAGGTATTTAATATTAAGCATTTTAGAAAATTTTGGCCTTTTTGTCCAAGACATATGAAGAAAGTAGTCAAATAGTTTTTATACGGGGCAAGTAAAAGGTCCACTTGGGCCTATCTACACCACAATGCAAACCTTTCCTCTCATCCCCTGCCATAAACCACCATTCACTACCACTTCTGGAGGAGCTGATATACCATGATAGTTCAGGCACTTGGCTAACAAACATAGAGGCTTTAAACTAGCTAGGATCCAAACCAGCAGGACCCTTACTGAACTACTTCTACAGATCAGTACAACTGCCATCCATTGAACAAGCATCTGCTTTAGATAGTGCACTTATTTACTATGAGGAAAAGTGCACAATTTGACAAATTTTAGACAGCACAAAACATGACATTTTTGTTTTATAAAATGCATCAGATTATATATCATTAAAATGGAATGATGCAAACAAGAAAACGGGCTGACATTGTGAAGTACGTTAGTTAACATTATCATCAGCTGGGGTCCAGAATGAAACAAATTAGATCATATCACTGATGAAGGATATGTTAACAGTCAGTGAGTCCGATATTGTGAAATGCAATTAATTTTGTCCCATTTAATAAAAATTCCTGTATTTTAACTTCTGTCTATCTAATCTTTAATAAAAACAGAGTTACATTGGACTCTAAATAAGTTAATTAAGTATTAAAATCAGTCATGTGAAAGTCTTAATATTTAATATTGTTAGATTGTATATCAAAGTGGTTTTATTATTTATTTACTGCAAACCTTTCCAGAATACTTCATATGGCAACAGGGGGTCTGAATCTCACAAGATAAATGCATTTACAATGCCAAATAAATTATATATAAAAGCATTTGTCTTAATACATGTCATTCAATATTAAATATCACCCATTGGTACCACCCTGAAACTCTAATCCATTTTTACCAACCGCACATTTGTATTATTCAAATGTTGTCTATTAAATAGTTGTCTCTAGAGCCACAGTGAAGGACTACATACCTAAGAACAATTATCATAAGAGCTTTAAAGCACTGTCTGCAGACTTAACCCTACAACTTTCATGTCTTACTAGCACTTAAACATACAGGATATAAACTCAATGGTGAATTAAAATGTCAGGGACAAAATACAATAGAAATAGCTGGAATCATGACAAAATATGCTTTTGGCAGTTCACATGAGGGTTTAAAATTTTTCGTATTACAATGAGAAAAGAGCACTGTATTTAAAAAACCCAGTCCTTGGTTACAACACCTGTTCATTTTGAGGACATGAAATTCTAAAATAGAAGTCTGTCAAAGCACAGAACAAGTTTATTTGGCTGATAGATAGTTTACTCTTGGTTACCATGCTTCTTCAAAATACTTCTACCGTCTTTCCCCGAAAGTAAGACATCCCTCGAAAATAAGACCTACTTCCAGTTTTGCCTCTCGCTGTAATATAAGACATCCCCCGAAAATAAGACCTCCCCGATAATAAGGCCACCCCGGAATATAAGGCCCCGAAGCTCCAGGAAAAATAAGACCTCCCCTGAAAATAAGACCTAGCGCATCTTTGGGAGCAAAAATTAATATAAGACACTGTCTTATTTTCGGGGAAACAGGGTAGTTGTTTCATAGAGGAAAATATTAAGCAGTGTATGGGATAAGGACCCCGGGAGAAGGGATTTCTTACCTCATATAGACCTCATATAGGAGTCCCTGCTAACCATATTATCTATAGCCTTGCCCACATTAGGAAAGGTTTGTATTTGACCCAGGGCTACTCTTCTGCCTGTGTTGAAAAAGACTATCCCACTGACAGATATAGATAGTGTCATCCATGTTGAATTTCCACTGTAAGAAAGTGGGGTTCAACATGCTTGGTACTCTGTGCAAGCAGGACCACCATTTTCCAACACAGGCTAAGAATGCACATAGGGGAACAGCAGGCAATAGGTTTTAGCATATTAACAGTTTCAATAACGTAATTAGGGTTTTCTAAAATAAAAAGTTCATGTGAAACTGGGATAGACTGTGCAGATTTCTCTGGTTCACTTTGATGAAAAATCTTAATTTTTTCCACATTCAAATAGAAGATTGGGAGAGGGCATATCTTCAGCTGAAAAATCGTAACCTCGATTTCAGAACAAGCAAATGGGCAATAAAGGAAGGTGCTTGATCACTGACGAGTCACACAGACCTATGAGCTCAATTAATAACTACTCAAGTCCCCACATATGCAAACTCTTCCACAGCTAGGGCAACTAAGAGCCTAGAACAACAGAAAGTAAGCCAACATCAGAACATCATTGAGCACCTAGCTGCCCACCAGCAGGTGTGAAATCAACACTTTATATTTCATTATAATTTGTATTTTCAACTCTAACTCCCAAAATAATTATTAAGATATCTATAGAGAACTCCTATTTGGTAATATAAGTATTCTTTATTTGGAAATGTATTTATTTACTTGTCTTTTTAATAAAAAGACAGAGGACATTCAAGTATTGGACTGTTCCCTTGCCCCGGTTACCATTAGGCTTAGGAGATCTATTACTCCCTCCATCATCTCCCCTCCATGAGGTGCTCCCAGGGAGGGCCATGCATAGCTGTGATTGGTGCTCAGAAGTATTTGAGAATCCTCAGTTGTGGAAGCGGAATCGAGTAGAGCAGACAATTTGCTACTCTCCATGCCTGTCTCTCCTAGGTGTAATAATAGCATCCATATGGATGCCATGGATCTGCAGATCTAGGTCTTTTGCTTGGGGCTCCAGAGTTTGGAAGATGTGGGCTCCAGCCCACTCCGCATCCGCCTCCCAAAGTCCTTTCCACCAACTGGAGCTATATCTGAGAAACTGCACTGGATCAATCTGATGGAGTTTCCTGGTCGTCTCTATTCCTCCCTAGAGGAGAGGGAAAAACCAATCTAAAATATTCTAAAATCTAAGTCTAAAATATTCTGGATGCAGAAGTCAATAGTTACAAAGTGGTTCAAAAACCTATGAAATGCAGAATTGGCCTTAGAACTTTTTCTCTGAAAATATAAATCCACCCCTTGATTTCTCTCTCCCAGTATTTCAGAAATACTATGAAGTTTTCCCTCCCCATGACTTAAAAAACCAACAATGTATACAAGTTGGGGAACCACTTAAAGATCAATGACAAACTGAGGTCCAAACATTAAAAATCATCCATATTTTGAATAAACTTTAAGGTATATTCTAGCAACCTGTTTTCAAAACTGTTAAATAAAATGGAAATTAAATATGGTGTATCCAAATATAGTTAAGAGATTAAAGTAGTGTAATATCATTTACTGCATGGAAACTATTCTCTTCTGAAGTATTCAAGAGTTTTCCTTTCGAGAACACAAGCGCGATGTAATGCGATGCACTTTATGTTTTAGTAATATCTTTGTAACTCAAAGGGCCAAAGAATGTCAAGGCTGAAAGAAATCTTTTAAACAGTGAACTGGAAAAAATAGCAGCTTAGCCTGCAGCTTTACCCAAAATGATAGTAACTAGCTTAGACACTAAAAGTGTATTAAAATGAAATAAGTTTCCGGGATATCACAGTTTTAAAGTAGTGAGCAATTAATTTAAGATTCAGCCTTTATTCTTTTACTGGTTTGACAATATTTTTATAGAAACACCCAGAGTGTTCATGCACGCATAGAGGCATTTACATAAAATATTTCTGTTCTAGTTTTCCTGGGCACTCAATATACACATGCTAAGGGGCATATGCTCATACTGAGGTACAAAGAATGCTGGTATAGGTCCCGTTCACTGTGAAAAAAGGACTCAATTTCATAGGTTGTTGAAAGTACCATTGAGGGAGGGTGGAGGAGACAAGGTGCAATCTGAACTGTTGTTCAAGTGCAATCCAGTGAATACATATGATGTGTGTAGCAATCGGTGTTAGGTTTTTCAATTACTTATAACGCCAACAGGAGAAGCAGCTTACTTGTGTATACTGAAAAGCTGTATTTAGAGAAAAACGAAAGCCAGGGCAGCCAAGGGGGCCAGCCACTGAAACTATTCTGAAGTTTCCCAGGAACATTATCCCTCATAGCCAATTGCTCACTCTCTCATAATTTACTCTGTGCTGGGTACTGCATTTATGTCAACCATCATGCAGTGTCTGTTCTCACCCCACTACTTCAACCTTACTGGATCATGAGTAACAGATGCTCTTCCAGAGGTTCACACTATTTTTTCACAAGCTTCTTTAGCAGTACCTTAATAGTCTACTCTCTGGGAAGGCTGCATTTACGCTATAATGCCTTCAGGGCAGGGGAGTTCCTGGGAATTAAAGACCAGCTAGAAGGAATTTGTGATCCATGGCACAGCTGAACGCTGCTACCACCACCTGACCATTAATCACAAGGTAATGCCCTATGCCAAGGTTATTTTTTTAATTATTATTATAAGCATGTTTTTACACTAAGGTTTTTAAAGTATGCTTGTGTTGTCACTCTGCATATCACAACCAATGTTGCATCCTTCCAAGAATGAAAATAGGAGGCTGAGGAACACCATCAGCGTCTAGAGACAAATCACTCTGGGCTTGATTCCCAGTCTCTTTCTTACACAAGCAACAGAAGAGAGAAACCAATTGCAGCCCTACACACTTCCCTTCCCCTCTGTTATCATTATTGATATTACAGTAGAATCTAGCAGTACTACCCTCTGTCGGGGGGGGGGGGGGGAAAGGAGGAATAAAGGGGAGAATTATAGTCCAGTCCACTCCCTTTTCAGAGTGTGATTTTCAAGTGTTACATCTCATTTTCCTCCTCTCCCCACTCCCCCCACCCGACCTCCTTAAACTCCTGAGCAGCAGGGTAAAGATTTTTGCATCTACCTTACAAAATTTGAAAATGTGAAGGTGGTGAGAGGTCCTGATGAAATCTCCAGTGACAAAGGAACTAGGCAGGCTAGGTTCTCTGAGCACAACGATTCTGATTTCAACAGTACATATCACTTACATACAGAGCATTTATTCTACATAAGAGCACTGAACAAATGTTTGGACAGCCCCTGCTCCTTGCCAGAACAACATCGGAGACACTGATGTACACAAGTGCTATCAGAGCAAGCAGTAAATTAAGTAGAACCTCAAAGATACAAACACCAGAGCTATGGACTGACCAGTCAATCGGACACCATGTGAAAGCAGAAGTAACCAATCAGGCAGCAGCAGACAAACACACACACACACAAACAAAGCAAATACTGTACTGTGCATGTATTGCATCTTAAAGGTAGGCATATCTGGGCTGCCTGTCCCCATTCCTACCCCCACCCCCATGTGCAAGGCACCCACTTACAGCTAGGAAGTGAAGACACATATTTGCAGGCAAAGCTGTGAGCCCCCAGTGCTAGCCCAAGGCAGCTGGAGCAGGAGCAGCACTGGGGTCTGCGCTGCTTTCCTGTAAACCGTGGGTGCTATTTTCATCCTCTCTCCCCCAGCCAGGGGGGCGCTGTTTTCACCCCACCCCACCTGCCAGTAGAGGGACACGCTGTTTTCACCATCACCACAACCCCCTCCACCCAGGCCGGGAGGGGGACTCAAGCTTGCCCAGGCCTGGGGAAGAAGCTGCCTGCAAGGAAGTTGCCTAGCTACCTCTGGAACCTGGCCCGGAGTCTCAACTGCTGGAGCCGGAGCTGCATTTTGTTCAGAGTTACGGACAACCTCCATTCCTGAGATGGCCCTAACTCTGAGCTTCTACTGTACCAGTGAAACTATCTCAACACTCCTAGATCCAGTAACTTTTATATAGGAAGTCCTAGTATAAAATCAAGATTCATTTTTGATCTTTAAAAACAAGTTCAGAATTTCAGAATTATATATATAAAACTTTCATTAACAAATAAGAGGCTATAATAAAGTTAAAATCAAGACTAAGGATGTAGGGTATGTTTGTTTTAATGGCTTAATGGAAGCAAATATTAACATCACTTAAGTTACACTTTATTACTTTCAACAACTTTTTGGTTTTGGCAATAAATTTCTCACACCATAACAGAAATGAGTTTTTAGGAGCAAATTCAGACCCCTCCTCTGTAGTTATAGAGAGCTCCTTGGCATCTGAAGTAAGGTGTGGGGGGGGCTGCTGGACTGTACATACTCTGTGCAATAAGGAGCCCCACTTTTTGTGATGTTCTTATAGAGCAATGCACAGGTGGTGGGAGTAAGTGATGAGCACGCTGGGACCAAAGGAGCTACCGCTGTCAAGAACCTCTTGTGCTTGCCAGTCATCTTCCCATCACCTCCTCCACTACCACCACACACACACACACACACACACACCCTTACGGGGGGAATTTTCAAAAGTGCCTTGATTTTCAATGAGACTTATGCACCTACATAACTTTTGAAAATCCCACCCTACTTCACCCTACACCACAACATAGCTGAATTTCCAAGCATCCTTTATATATACACGTTACTTATGTTTAACAAACAAAACAGAAATGGAGCCCCCACCCAACATTAAAGAGGTTTGAAGAAGTGTATTAGAATAACATCTGGCTTTATATTTTACAGAAGCTTGCAATACCTTTGTGGCTAAGCTTTTAAGCCAATTTTATTAAAAATAGAACATATGTAAACAAAATATGGTTATACACCTCCTTGATTAATTTTTTCTTTTGTGTTTAGAAATGCCCCTGCACTCTGTATTTTTATTTGTATGTTCTACGTATCTATATAATTCATAATCCATCACCATGGTATCTATGGTAAGTATCAAGTACATAAAATAAGCACTATAGTGTTCCTGAGCAAGAAATTGCATCGCTAACAGAAAAATTATGCAACAATAGAAAAAGAATGTTTGGCCAGGGTGTGGGCCCTCAGCAATTTACAGCCCTACCTATTGGGGCTGTAAATTTCATTGTGTACATTGACCACTCTAGCTACGTCAAAAGGAAGGGACCAGTGCCAAGATGCTGGGATGGAGCTTACTGTGACACGGAAGTGATTCATGTTAAAGGCAATGCAAATTTGGTCCCTGGTGCTCTGTCTGGGAACTATGTCAATGGCTTCCCTAAGGTGCCGATCAAGCACCCTAGTTACAACCGCCTCAAGGGGCAGATGTGATAGTTATGGCAATGTCCTGTAATTTCCTAGAGAATCCGTATTGAATTAAATTTAAGTATTTTAGAAGATAATTGTATTAAAATGCAAATGTTTATGTATTACAGTATACTCCAAATTATCCGAATAGCATGGGGGACGTGGATTTTATCTGGATAAATCAGGAGTTCACATAATCAAGAGAACAGGAGACATTCAGCAGCATGGTAGCCTCCCCTGCAGCCAGGAGCTTGTCGTCATATTCCCGCTCACAGTCCCAGCCAGTGGTCTCTATGCTGTCCCACTCACTCACTCCCATGACAGTGGGGCTGCAAAGGACTCCTTGTGCTGCCACAGGGGTGGTGAGACCCGATCTCTGGAGGTAATAGGGAGGCCATGATCCTGGTGGGGCAGAGCAGAGACCCTGAGCTGGGACTCTGCTCTGCCCTGCCAGAACCGCAACCTTCCCTGAACCTTGCACCTGCAGGGATCAGGTGTCACCAGTCCTGCGGCAGCACAGGGGAGCCCTCTGTAGCTCCGCTGTCGTGGTCCCACATGCTCACTCCCCGTGACAGCAGGGCTGCAGAGGGCTCCCCGCATTGCCGCAGGAGCCATTCAGTAGCAGAGTGTCCTCCCTCATGGTTGGGGGCTCATCCTTAGAGACCTGCATGGATACAAAAAGGTGCATCCACATCTGATCTGCGATCTGCAAAAATTGTCTGCGGATATCCGCATCCGCAGATTTGCAGGGCTCTAAACAGCTCCATAGGTCACTGTGCAGGAGTGATACAGGGCTGTGTCAAGCTCCCCTCCCTACTTCTCCCCAGAGACCTCCTGCCCTGCCGTACCTCCTTCCCCACTCCAGGCAGGGAGGCTACGATTCTGAGTCCTTCTATGCAGTGCCGCCCTCCCCGTGGGGGGCTTGGACACCCCTACACAGATGCAGTGGCTCTAATGCACACAGCCATTGCCTCCTGCTTGTTTAAAGAACAACCCCACCTTTAAAAATGGCGCTTGGCTCACTCCCTTTTGGAAGTTGTAGTTTACCTCCTCCCCCCAAGCAAGCTGGGGACTACAACTCCCAGAATGCCCAGCACGCTATTGCATGATTCAGAGAGCCAAGCTGGAGCCTGCAGGCTGGGTGACAGTCACTCCGTTCAGGTGACTGTGTACTGCAGAGTCCTGTGCGGATACAAAATTTGTATCCGCATCTGCGCTGCCATCCGCAAAAATGGTCTGTGGATATCCACGGATACAAAGTGTTACCCCCGGATTTGCAGGGCTCTACTCTTCCTCCTCGCTGTCCTGGCCAGAGATCTCTGCTCTATTATCTGAGCCTCCAGATTATCCAAATCCCTTCCTTGTCCCCCAGCACGAGATACCTGTTGCAGAGGGGGACAAGGAAGAGATAATGCAGAGGCTCAGAAAATAGGATTTTGGCTAAACAGGAGTATACCGTATTTTAGGACTGTATGGAACTTCCTTAGGAGGAAGATAAGATCAATGCAATCTCTGGGAAATACTGTGAGCTTCAAAAGACTATGCTGAACAACGTAGCAGACACAAATGATCTTTTGGGGCACTAAGTGCGAAGCGGAATTCCTACCAAGTACTTAGGAGGAGAGGACTGAAAACTCCCTGTTACAGACTCAGTCTCTGAAGCTTCACCCTGAGGGTGGGGGGAACCTTTTGTCTGCTGAGCACTTGTTACATAAAAAAAAGTTAAAAAAAAAAAAAAAGCATATGAAGGAGCAATTAACTTTCTCAGGAGGGTTTCTTGTTCTGAGCAAAGGGAATGATGAACTGGTAATCATAGGAAAGTCGCTGGGTGGAGTTTGAATGACTGTTCACCAGCCAGAGTCCTTGCTGGAGTCAGGGATGAGCTCTGATAAGCTTATTAGCATGCATGCAGGTTCTTTTATTGTTTTTATATGTTTTTTGAGTAATGCTTTTACCTTAGGAATAAAACGTTCTTGCTTAGAAAGAGCTATGTGGCAATTCATCTCTGAGGAGAAAGGTAAAGCAGGCCAGCTTGAGCAGCCTGACTTTGCTGGGGAGCTCACAGTTTAGGCAGGGAGATGTGCAGTCTGGAAATACCCCAGTCAGGAGGGAAAGACGCATATCTTTGCCCAGGACAGATGACGGCTGAGGAGCTAGGAGCCTAGAGTGGGTGTCCTTGCTCGACTGTGAGGGGCAATACAAGCGCAGTTGCCATGAACTGCAATTTATATTACCATAGTCCTAAAGGACCAAATACTGAGCCACTTTTATATATCTGTTGCAGTTATTATCCGCTCTCTCTTTCCTTCCTCCCCATCTTGGTCAATGTTCTTCTTTCCTCTTCCTCTAGACATGAGGAATGTTGCTAAGTTGTTACAAGATTTGCAAAAAAAGAAGGTGTTAGATTTTACTCTGGCCTGGACTCTATCTGATCTCTTGTTTAAGGAGTTCCACAGTCAGGGGCCACTGAGAATGCATTGTTCCACATGTTGTTGCAGTTATCAGTAGATCAGAATTTTGAACTGGATCCAGAATTAAATGGAAAGACAGTCAAGCATATAAAACACAGGTGTGATGTGTTCTCACTTGTCTCTCTTGCTTAACTGATAGGCTGCAGTGTTCCTGAGGTACTCAAAATCACCAGTTACTTTTGAAAATTTGGGCCATCATATATTATTTATCAGTCTCTCTTCTCAAAGGGACAGGTGAGCTATCAGAACCAGGTGTTCTTCACCTTTCTGATGAGGGAAGAGTTGATGCAAGGGACAAATTTTTCTTTAGAGGAGAGGCAACAGACAGGGGACTCTTGACAGGGGTGCTTATTCCTAGGTCACCTGTTCTCAGGGAAGTTGAGCACCTCAAAGACTCTTCACAGCCGGGTACCAGGTCCTTTAAATGCTCCTCCTTCAATCTCTTGTGCCTGGCAGGTCCTCACTTCCACAGCTAAGAATGATGGAGAACTCTCTGCTTTTAGCAGAGGAGGAGGAGGAGACCTGTGTCTCCCCACATTACTTTTTAGTCTATTCCCCAGTGCACAGATCAATCCAAACTCAACGTTCTTTTGACCATCTTGTGTACAGATGCCTTTAGAAAGTAAGGTCAAAGTCTTGACTCACTCCTCTTTATTGATAAGTAAAAACCATATTTAAAAACCTGCACTATGATGATTTAAGCCTGGATACTAATATTAGGTTCCCCAATCTATTGACTGTATGAAAATAAAAATAGAGAAAGCATATTTTTCATGTTAAAAATGTGTAATTTCTGTAAGCAATTAAAATAATTCTTTCTAGTCAAATATCTAGAACTAAGGAATATCACCAAATCCTTCATAAAAATAATTAAATTGCACACTGGTTGTGATTCTTTTTTATAAAGTTTTAATCCATAAAGCACTAAATTAGAAATAAACTTAAAAACAGCACTTCCAAACACTGAATTTATTCTGTGCCACATTTATAAACAATGTGGTGAATACATATACTATGATATTCTCTATGGTGAGAATACATAACCTTAAAGTTAAAACCTCTAAGCCAAAAATGGAATGTAACAGTGTCTTCTGAGAACAGGGGGCTGAAACATCAGAAATAACTGACAATGATTTGGTCAGACTGCAAATACCTCTATTTGTAAAGAAGCACACATGAGAATATGAAACAATTTCCAGAAATAACTAAACAATCCTGATTTAGATTTTTTTTTTTTTTTTTAATAATTATTCAGTCTAAATTTTGGAAATTGACTCCTGCAGAACTTTCACTTGCCGACTTTGAGCCAATGGGTGACTATGTGGTCAGTGGGTCCGTAGTCAATCCATCAACTATAGAAATGACAGATTAGTAAAGGGGCCTCGCCTTCCCGTAGACAATCCATAGAGCACAGAGGTAGTCTTTTAAATGTAAATTGAGGAGTGCAAGAAAGCATTTTTCCTAGAATAATTTGCTCTCTTTTCCTCACAGCAACAAGACTGATCATTAGATATGTGCAAAAACAAGAGTGGGGCTTGGTTTTTGAAAAACAAAACACCAGGACATTCAGATTCACATCTCATTTAATCCAATCCCCCTAAATTTAGGGATAAACGCTTTTATCTTTATCGCATATCTAGCTATCATCCCATTCACCTTTCAAATCTGTTCAACAGCACCATGTTAACCTCTAAGGATGCATCAAATACTGTGTCCACCGATGCTCTCTGCCTTGTTCTCCATTCCCCTAGCCACCTAAGAGCTTGTCTCTACACAAACAGAAACAACTACATTGGTTTTAATTCACACGTTTAGTTATTTTGGTGCATATCTATGCATGGACACTTATTTCACATTAACAGATCAACTATTTTTTTATTTAATTTAAGAGCATTTGTCCAACTCAAATCAAATGGATAATCTTAATCTGAAATAAGTGTGTCCCCACACAGACTTTTACCAAAAAAATTCAAGAGGTGAATTAAAACTAATTTAGTTATTTCAATTCCAGTTTGTGTGTAGACATTTCAGAAACAAAAGTCTAAAGCTTTCTTCTAATCCTAGGTCTTCTGTATGCCACATGTATTCACAATCTATTACATCAATCAGAGCAACCCACAGTTCATACTATGTATACACAAATAAATGTACTGTGCATAGTGGCCCTAAATCATTTTCATAAGGGTACAAAGTATTCTTTTGTTTTTAGCTACCTCCCACGACCAGAAGTATAAAAATTAGCAAGCTGCAAAATACAAAAATTGCCTGGCATAGAGTTTCATTAGTGTCATGCTAGCAATGCTGCAATTATGGTTGAGAATACACTTTCATTCTAAACCCTCTTTTCAGTGACTTACAACCCTCCTTGAAAATTTACCTTTTGGACTTCAGTGTCTCATTCTTGTTCTAAACCCAGAAGTGATTTGGCGGTAGAGAGGTAAGTTAAGAAAATCAATTCAGTGGCTTTTAAGTTATTTATGCATGGGGGAAAAAAATGTGGTTTTCAGTCTCAAGATATTGTTCAGATGATCCCTTTTCTATCTCAGCCACACAATGTAGTTTGGTGGATCTTTAAAATAGGGGCAAAATAAATTAGGACTGCACTACCATCAAGAAGTGACAGTGTGTAATAGTGAACTGACAGTGGCGAGAAGTGACGTGACAATGTGCACCAGTGAAAGCTGGTTTTGATTAGACAGAATTGTGAGACTTTGAAAATTGCATTTCCAGCACATGCAGTACAATTGGTACGATTTTCAAAACACATTTTAGCAATGCTCCAAGGGAAGGTAGGCTAAAATGTGTACATTACTAATTCAGCGGCATGGTGAAAAATGGTAAAGTATGTGCAGTGGAGGAGGCATGGAACCTCAAGAACCCTTGCCTCAATGTGCATCGCGCATGCTAGATAGCGAATGATGCAAGGGTTGCTATGTCTTTTCCTCATTTCACTGCTTGGGGTTTTTTTTTGTTTTTTTTTTAAATGATAGGAGAGAGATTTTTCCTCTTTTAGATGTTGTAAGAGATGTGGGATAGGAAGTCCTGGGGATGTGTACCCAAGTATTCAACTCTTATGGATTTTTTTCTCCTCCAAACTAGAAAGTCTAACAAGAGACAGGTCAGATCGCAATAGTAAAGCAAAGTCAGGAAGTGACAAAGTTAAACTCGCATGCACACTCTCAAAGCCTCTTCTTTTGCATATACATTACAATACAGTCTAATTAAAGTAATCACATACTATTTCTGACTTTTTCAAATAATACAGCACGCAACTTTTCTACAGCCTTAGAGACACAGCACATCTTTGGTGCCACAATTACTAGACAACAGGATTAATTAAGGACACATGTATACTGCATACTCCTTGGGGTGGCGTGTGGAATATGTATGCCATGTAAACCCCTAGCATGGGTATAAATAGCAGAATAGATAGTAAGGCACTGCTTAGGGAAGTAGAGTAAAAATACGCCTGAACCTGTGGGTATATATATACACACCCAGATACATACCCTACAGGGCTCTCTACTTGCCAAACCAGTGCCTCCACATCTACATTTCTATTTTTAGCAGTGTAGCATCCTGCTGCCTCCCTGCTACTGGAGACTTTTCCCGCTGCAGGGAAAGGTAAAGGCTCCGGCAGCTTCCTGTTGCAGGAATCTTTCCTTACAGCAGGGAAAGATTCTGGCAGCTCTCTGCAGCTGAGGAAGGCTCCAGCAGCAGAGAGGTAGTGGGGAAAGGCTCCCGCTGTCTCCCCCACCAGCATAGGTACCGACTCCATACATAAAAAGTGATTACTTACAGTAACTGGACAATAGTGCTGCCTTGACAAGAGGCCAGGAGCGGGATCGTACATGGTTTCTAACCTCCATACTTGGTACTGGTACATTCGCGGGCACCAACTCCCTGGGGGCTATGGCTCCAAGGCATGCGCGCCATCCCTCTATGGGTACTGCTAGGTAAATTTCTCTGGCTCCGATGTGCTGGGTATGCACAGAACTAGGTGTAATATACATCTGCATCTATTCGAAGAAGCAGCAAGCTTAACCTTGACATTTCCTAACTTGTGAATGCTTACCTGATACAACCATACCATTCTCTTAACTACATTTATTTAGTGGAATTTTAAGATTTTTAGAAACATTTCTTTTAAACTTTTATCTCTATGCGTATTTTCTGTCAAAAGATTTGGGAGCTTAATGTTCAATATTCATTTACTTGCATACCAAAAGTATTTTAGTTGACTTATTAAATAGACTGCATGCAGAGGTGAAAGTAAACCAGTACGGTCCGGTATGCCGACCGTACTGGCAGGGGGCAGTTTCCCCAGGCCAGCGATTTAAAGGGGCCGGGGCTTCCGACAGCGGCCAGAGCCCCGGGCCCTTTAAATTGCCGCCCAAGCCCTGGGGCTCCCAGCTGCCACTGCAGCCACCGCTATCCTGGGGCTCCAGAAAATCTGGATTTAAAGGGCCCAGGGATTTAAAGGCCCCGCCCCTTCCGGTTGAGGCCTCTCCCCCCTCAGGATTCCGGCACACCGGTAAGTCCTTTAAGTTACTTTCACTCTGGCTGCATGTAATATGGGAATGACCTGCCAAAAAGCTAAGTAGTTAGCACTGTTCTTTTAAACACATTAAGAACAGAAGAGGAAAAAAATCATACACGTTTCATTTGTTTGCTTCACAGTACTGGGCTTTTTTCTTCCATCTATTTCTTAGTGAAGGAGAGAGGCATTTTTTTCTGGCCTTGCTCTATGAAAAATGCACACTATTTATGTTTCGAGTGCTACCAAATGACTCCTTTCTATGTACAATTATAAAAATTCAAAAAGGTCCCCAACAAACCAAAAATTTTAAAAGAAACACTACAGCTGTGAAATTCTAAACATCCCTGTATTGGTTTTACTGAGACTACATATGTACAACAGTATATAAGAACTAAAATTTTGGTCTCCTTTGCTAGAAAACAGAACTTGAGTCAAAAAGGCTTTCTAAATGTCAACCTTGAACATTATAAAATTATACAGAATGAGGAGGAAACAGGACTTATAATGCATATAAATACGTAAGTATTAGGCTGCATTTAATTACCAGTTCAAACAACTTGATCTAACCTTTGACAAGTAAAATAAATGTTCTGAATAATTTAACCAAAGCAAACATTTGCTGTTAATGCTGGCTAATTATAGTAAGAGTTGTACGGGGGGGAGGGAGAATGGTAATTTATACACTTGTGCTGCAGTTGCCACAAATATTTCTTGAACTCCCTGAGGAGTTTTTTTTTTTTTTTTTGTGAGTTTTTTTTAACTTGGAGAAAGTTCAATTCATGTATGTTTACGATAGGAAGCATCATATTAGGACACCCAAACTTGATATACAAACAATAGCAACAAATAGGGAAAATATGCATTAGTTTCAGAAATGTGTTGGGTTTAGGAATGTGTATCTTTTCTAGTGATTAATCAATAGTTCCCAGTCCTCTCTACTCTCTTTTATTGACAAGTAACAAAGAAAGCAATGACAGTTAAACCTTTCATGAGTGACTGCGCAAAATCTCATCAAGGTCTGTTATTGGATATAAAAGGCTGCACTGGCTAGGCCCAATGTTATTTGATGTAGCAATTCAGTAATAGTCAATATTTAAAAAATTGTTTGAAAAACTAATTCTAAATCAATGGGCTAAACAACCCGAATATTCCAGTAATATTTTAATTTAAACTATAGCCGCCCAAAAATCAATTACTGTGGAAAGAATTTCAATATTTGCTCTGCTATTGTTTCTTTAAACCCAGCTACAATAATATGTTTTTGGGGTTGACCATTTTTTAATTGCTAAACTTAAAATATATGCAAAGAGTTAAGATGCTTATCTTAACAGTCATTTTATTTCATGTCAGATCATCAATAGCTGAAAAACTAAAATCTTCTGAAAAAAAATTTTTTTTATTATTATTATTATTATTTTTTTTTTTAAGAGGCAGCATCTTACTCTCATACTCAAAATATCCTAACTGAGCACTATTCAAACAACAGGTTAACAGTTTGCACTTCTGATGGACTAATAGCGTCAACTACTTGGGTGGTGAAAAGCTGGCAGCAGGAAAAAACAGTTACCTACCTTCTGCAACTGTTGTTCTTCAAGATGTGTTGCTCACATCCATTCCATTCTAGGGTGTGTGCGCGCCCACGTGCACAGTCGCCAGAGACTTTTGCCTTAGTAATATCCAGGGTCGGCTGTAGCGCCCCCTTGAGTGCCTCACTCATGTCGGTATATCAGGCACCGCCAACCCTATGCCCTGTCAGTTCCTTCTTGCTGTCAACAACGACAGAGGAGCAGGAGAGCGGGTTATGGAACAGACATGAGCAACACATCTCGAAGAACAGTTACAGAAGGTAGGTAACTTTTTTCTTCTTCGAGTGCTTGCGCATGTCAATTCCATTCTAGGTGACTCACAAGCAGTATCCTCAGAGGCGGGCTCGGAGTTCACAGTCTAGCGGCTTGCAGTACTGCTCTACCGAAAAGAACTCTTCTCCCTCAAACGGGAGGTCCTGAAGGGTAGCCTGCATCTCCAGGGACAGCCCGGAGGACTGTACCCAGGAGCTCCGCCTCACGACCACTGCAGACAACCACCCTGGCCACCGAGTCCGTAGCATCCCAGGCCATCTGGAGAGCGCCTCTTACCACCGCTCTGCCCTCGTCCACTAAGGTGGCAAACTCCTTGGCTTGGTCCTGTGGAAGACCCTGCTTGAACTTGCTAATGGAGTCCCACAAGTTGAAGTTGTACCTGCCTAGTGGGGCCTGATGGTTAAACACCCAAAATTACAGACTGGCTGTTGAATACGTTTTCCTGCCAAACAAGACCAGGCGCTTGTCGCCTTCATTTTTGGGTGTGCCACTGGCCTGGCCCGGCCCTTTCATTGACAGCAGACACTACCAGGGACCCTGCTGGAGGGTCAGTGTACAGATATTCAAATCCCTTTGCCGAGACAGAATATTTCTTTTCCACTTTCTTGGAGGTAGGTGGAATGGAAGAGGGGGTCTGACAAACAGACTTGGCAATTTCAGGACCCCTGGGTAGACAGGCAGTGCGACCTGGGTGTGGAGGAGGGTGTGACATTGAAGAGATCGTCGGACTCCTTCACTAGCTCCTTGACCTCCAATTTCAGGTTAGAAGCCACTCTTTTGAGCAGGACCTGGTGCTCTTTCAAGTCTTCGGTGGGGGGGGTGGGCGAGAGAGAGAGACTGCTCGCTTGTGAGGGGCCCGCCCCTGCCTCATCCAGAGACCACGAAGCTGACTGTACCACAGGGGGACGGATGGCTTCACCTTGCGGGCCGGAGGACGGCACTTTCAATGTCTGGGCCTGCTGCAACGCTCCCACGTCAGACTCGGCACCGTACTCCAGTGCTGGTGCTGGCTGGGCTGGAGGCAGTTCCTCTGATGTGGCCTGAGAGGAACAGTGGGAGTACGGGACCGGCATGACGGGTACACCACATGGGCTCCAGTACTGTCACTGCTGCCACCGGAGTTGTGCTGGTCTCACAGGCCACTGGCGATTCGCCTCACCTAGGTGAGGGGCTGAACTCTGCCTCCGACCTGGACCACTGCCCTTCCGGCAACCAGGGCAGAGACATAGATGCTTGACTCTATCAGCTGTCCCTTCTCAGCAACCGGTCAGGAAAGGGAAAGGAATGGTGCCTGCCTGAAGAGCTGTACCAGGGAATCAGAGACCGGTGCCGCGACCAGGAACGATCCCGCACTGAGGGGAATCGACGCCGCGGGGACTGCCTAGGCGATAGGGATCTGCACTGCAGTCATCTCTGGTGGTACCGTGGGAACAGGGATCGGCATCGTGACTCGGGCATCCCATGCCTCGTAGATGGCGACCTTGGTTAGGGACCTAGGTCTTCTAACCGGAGACCAAGACCGGGGTCCTAGGCCGTGATGACAGGGATTGACACCTTCAGTCTGGGGACTGAGGATGCTCTGTTGCTTTAGAGGGAGGTCCCATAACCAGCTTGCCCTTAGAGGTCTGGACCTTAAGCAGGTCCATCACCTGGCCTGGCCTGGCCTCTGTGGTGTCAGCCCGTTTACTTGGTCCTTGGTCACCCGGGCCACCTTGGGCACAGATGGCCCTACGAGGGGACAGGATCCCCTGATGCTCCCAGAAGTCGGAGGCAGAACCCTGGCTAGGCTAGGGGGTCCGACCACAGTGGTACTCCTGTGTAGCTACAGGGTGGGCACGTGACCTAACACCGATCCTTTGCCTGAAGCCCCCTTGTTTTGCGGTGCCGACAGGCCGTTGGGCTTCAGCTGTTTCTTGGGCACTGGCGATGCACTGCATGCCAACTCCGAAGTACTAGGTGTGGAGTCCGATCGGGAGGACTCTGAGACAGGACAAAGCGGTACATATAAAATGATGGGGTCTAAATTAGTTGTTACTACTCAAGAAAGATCTTGGAGTCATTGTGGATAGCTCTCTGAAAACATCCACTCAATGTGCAGCAATAGTCCAAAAAATGAAAAGAATGTTGGGAATCATTAAGACAGGGATCGATAATAAGACAGAAAATATCATATTGCCTCTATATAAATTCATGGTATGCAAAAAGATATATTGGAATTGGAAAAGGTTTGGAAAAGGGCAACAAAAATGATTAGAGGTATGGAACGGCTTCCGTATGAGGAGAGATTAATAAGACTGGGACTTTTCAGCTTGGAAAAGAGACAACTATGGGGGGATATGATTGAGGTCTATAAAATTATGACTGATGTGAAGGAAGTGAATAAGGAAGTGTTATTTACTCCTTCTCATAGAATATCAGGGTTGGAAGGGACCTCAGGAGGTCATCTAGTCCAACCCCCTGCTCAAAGCAGGACCAATCCCCAGACAGATTTTTACCCCAGTTCCCTAAATGGCCCCCTCAAGGATTGAACTCACAACCCTGGGTTTAGTAGGCCAATGCTCAAACCACTGAGCTATGACACAAGAACTAGGGGTCACCAAATGAAATTAATAGGCAACAGGTTGAAAACAAACAAAAGGAAGTATTTTTTTCACACATCGCACAGTCAACCTGTGGAACTCCTTGCCAGAGGACGTTGTGAAGGCGCAGACTATAACGGGGTCAAAAAAGAACTAGGTAAGTTCATGGAGGATAGGTCCATCAATGGCTATTAGTCAGGATAGGCAGGGATGGTGTCCCTAGCATCTGTTTGCCAGAAGCTGGGAATGGGCGACAGGGGATGGATCACTTGATGATTACCTGTTCTGTTCATTCCCTCTGGGTCACCTGGCATTGGCCACTGTCGGAAGACAGGATACTGGGCTAGATGGACCTTTGGTCTGACCCAGTATGGCCGTTCTTATGTTCTCAAGTGGATATCCCACTCCTTTTGAGTTTGAGGGTGAAAGTTTTTGCAGACCCTTCACTTGTCTTTTCTGTGTGATTGCGCCAGACACTTCAAACAGCTAATCATGGGGGGTCACTAATGTGCATTGGCCGGGTACACCATGAACATGGCTTAAAGCTTGGGGAACGGGACATGCCCCGTTCTGCAGCAAAGTCCCAGCCTGGACTCTTAACTACTAAAACTATTATCTAACACTTAATTTAATGGTCAAACTAAGTCCCTAACAACTACCTACAATGGGTCTGAAAGAATCACTTACACTCTTGCAATGGAAGACAAGGCATTCCGACCAACTGTCATGGGCGGTAAGAAGGAACTGAGAAGACATAATGTTGGCGGTGCTGACGCATGAGTGCGGCACTCAAGGGGGCGCAGCAGCCGACCCTGCGGATACCGCTAAGGCAAAAGTCTCCGACAATTGTGCACATGGGTGCACACACACCCTAGAATGGAATCGACATGAACAAGCACTCAAAGAAGAACAGGTGTCTCCATCTGCATGCACAATTGCTATGATTCTGTAAATTCAGAAGACCATGGAAGTGTCTAAGGACAAATAAGATATGGTAAATGAGAAAAACTATATATCCCAAATCTTGAATATGTATTAATATAAAAAGTCTTTATGTAATCTATAAAATACAAAGTGAAAAGCATTAAAAATATTAAAACTGACTATATATGTTCCTCTTTTCCCAAAAGGGATTTCTGGCCAGAAGTTTCCAAGACAAAACATATTATTTTTAAGTTACTTTTTATATTTTCATAAATGTTTAAACTTTATATCTGTCTCACTGAACAGAAATTTTTAATATGTTTATGAAGACATGAGGCCTTTAATAATGAAAAAGCATTAATTAAAATATTTCTTGTATAAAGGAAAAAATGTGCAACTTTTTAAAAGAAAAAATGTATAACAGTTTACAGTAAAACTGTTTGTAAGTGATAATCAGGAGGGGAGAGAAATGGGAGACAAAATGAAGGGGATTTTTTGTATTACAGTGTGAATTGAATATTGGAAAATTAAGTTTCAAGGTCATTACTATTCTTGCTCCAAAGCTTGGTATGAAGGTTTTAAGCAAACAAAGTAGTAAAAAAATTGACACAATCCATGCCTGGCACTCTGGAGAAATATAGGTACAACATTGATTTTACACTGCGTGCAGTGCTGCGTGCCAGACAGACAAGCAGAATGCACTGTTTTTTCTTAAGTTAAGGCAACCGTCAAAGTAAAAATCTGCAGCGTAGTTGGATAGGATAGATGGATATCTGAAAATTGTTAAGTGTAATGAATCAACACTTACCAGTTCTTATGCAACTATCACTGTGGTATCTGAAAGCCTAACTAGAACAACCTCTTTAGGTCATTACCCCTGTGATACATGAAGGGGGGTGGGGTAGTTCCCTTTGATGGACACTCGGCCAGCCAGTTAGCTATAAAATTCCTCTTGGTCTGTTCTCTGCTTGCTTTACCTGTAAAGTGTTAACAAGCCCACAGGTAAAAGAAAAGGAGTGGGCACCTGACCAAAAGAGCCAATGCAAAAGTAGAACTTTTTAAAATTGGGAAAGAAACTTTCCCTTTGTCTGTTGTTCTCTGGGTTGCACGGGGACGGAGCAGCAATGCTGTAACCAGCTTTAAGCCAGGTATGATTATAAATCAATTCATACCTCGAACCTACTTATCTGGAGCCTCAGATATGTAAGGAGAATTAGGAAATGTCTAAAAAGACAAGATTAGGGTTATTTCTTTTATTTTTTTATTGGCTTGTGGACTCCTCTGTGCTAACCCCAGATGCTTTTGTTTGCTTGTAACCTTTAAGCTGAAGCCCCAAGAAAGCTATTTTGGGTGCTTGATTTTTAGAATTGCTCTTTTAAAATCTAGCAAAAGCCTAAGTTCCAGATGTATTTTCTTTCTTTTTGTTTTTAATAAAATTTACCTTTTTTAAGAACGGGATTGGATTTCTGGTGTCCTAAGAGGTTTGTGCATATGCTGTTTGATTAGCTGGTGGCAACAGCTAGTTTCCTTTGTTTTCTCGCTCAGCTCTTCCCTGGAGGAGGTGTGTGAAAGGGCTTGAGAGTACCCCACAGGGAGGACTTCCCAAGTGCTCCTTCCTGAGACCATGGGGTTTTTTTGCATTTGGGTGGTGGCAGCGTTTACCAAGCCAAGGTCAGAGAAAAGCTGTAACCTTGGGAGCTTAATACAAGCCTGGAGTGGCAAGTATTAATTTTTAGAATCCTTGCAGGCCCCCGCCTTCTCCACTTGGAGTGACAGAGTGGGGATTCAGCCTCGACACCACCTCCCAAATTTCACTTCTTAAAATGTTGTCAAGTTCATCATGTTAAACTCACCACAAATCTAAGTTTAGTTAGAATGGGCAGTTATTAATTGTATCATTCCATGCATTAGATTCTAGTTAAAAACAAAAAACAAAAACAAAAAACCAACCTTTGGCTCTCTCCTAACAGTTCTGATGAGCCCTTTCTGAATTTTTTTCGTCAAGATAATTATGTATTTGATAAACAGTAAAATAAGCAAACCTCAGTAGGCCTTGGGCAAAGGCTGCTTCTGAGTGGGGAGGTGGGCACTTTATAACATTTTTATTTGTAATCATCCCCTCATCTTTGTCAGATGGACATATTGTGGTTACTGTTAATGTTCCAAAATACAGCATACATTAAAGAGTCCTAAGCAAAAAATCAACGTCTGAACTTGAAATAATTAAGACAGGAGAACAATTTTATTAAGGAAGCATGTGTTAAATGTCCCCAATAGCCAGCTTAAAGAGGAGAAAGCAGAACATTAATATTTTAAAAATTAAAGCAAAAAGATAAATATTTTACTCGTATACTGACTGACCCTTAACTTAAACTTAACAATGCTTAGGCTACTGGTGCACTGATATCACTGCCTAACATATTGATCAATACTGTTTCATTATTTCCTTATACTCCCCCCACACACAAATGAAAAACACAAGTAATTGTAAGCATGTGATTTATTTATATATATATATACACACACACACACAGGCTGTCAATCACAGTTAACTCACACAATTAACTCAAAAAAATAAATCATGATTAATCACAGTTTTAATCACACTGCTAAGCAATAGAATGCCAATGGAAAATAATTAAGTATTTTGGATGTTTTTTTACATTTTCATATATATTGTATTCTGTGTTGTATTTGAAATCAAAGTGTATATTTATTACAAATATTTGCACTGTAAAAATGATAAACAAAAGAAATAGTACTTTTCATTTCACCTCATTCTAGTACTATAAATGCAATCTCTTTATCGTGAAAGTGCAACTTACAAATGTAAATTTTTTGTTACATAACTGCACCCAAAAACAAAACAATGTAAAACTTCAGAGCCTACAAGTCTACTCAGTCCTACTTCTCATTCAGCCGATCGCTAAGACTAACACGTTTGTTTACATTTACAGGAGATAATGCAGCCCTCTTCTTATTTACAATATCACCAGAAAGTGAGAACAGGCACTTTTGTAACCGGCATTGCAAGGTATTTACATGCCAGTTATGCTAAACATTCGTATGCCCCTTCATGCTTCAGCCACCATTCCAGAGGACATGCTTTCATGCTGATGACGCCCGTTAAAAAAATAATGCGTTAATTAAATTTGTGACTGAACTCCTTGGGGGGGGGGGGGGGGAGAGTAGTATGTCCCCTGCTCTGTTTTACCCGCATTCTGCCATATATTTCATGTTATAGTAGTCTCCAAAGATGACTCAGCACATGTTCATGTGAAGAACACTTTCACTGCAGATTTGACAAAACGCAAAGAAGGGACCAATGTGAGATTTCTAAAGATAGCTACAGCACTTGACCCAAGGTTTAAGAATCTGAAATGCCTTCCAAAATCTGAGAGGGAGGAGGTGTGGAGCATGCTTTCAGAAGTCTTTAAAGAGAAACACTCCAATGCGGAAACTACAGAACCTGAACGACCAAAAAAGAAAATCAACCTTCTTCTGGCGGCATCTGAATCAGATAATGAAAATGAACATGCGGCAGTTTGCACTGCTTTGGATTGTTATCGAGCAGAACCCATCATCAGCATGGATGCATGTCCCCTGGAATGGTAGTTGAAGCATGAAGGGACATGTGAATCTTTAGCGCATCTGGCACGTAAATATCTTGTGATGCTGGCTACAACAGTGCCATGAGAACACCTGTTCTCAGTTTCAGGTGACATTGTAAACAAGAAGTGGGCAGCATTATCTCCTGCAAATGTAAACAAACTTGTTTGTCTGAACAAGAAGTAGGACTGAGTGGACTTGCAGGCTCTAAAATTTTACATTGATTTATTTTTGAATGCTGTTTTTTGTACATAATTCTATATTTGTAGGTTCAAATTTCATGATAAACAGATTGCATTACAGTACTTGTATTAGATGAATTGAAAAATACGATTTCTTTTTATTTTTTACATTGCAAATACTTGTAATAAAAAATAAATATAAAGTGAGCACTGTACACTTTGTATTGTGTTATGGAAATTAATATATTTGAAAATGTAGAAAACATCCAAAATATTTAAATAAATGTTATTCTATTATTGTTTAACAGTGCGATTAATAGTGATTCTTTTTTTAATCGCTTGACAGCCCTAATATACATACATATGTATACACACACACACATTTGTTGTATATCGTGTAATAACCGTCTATATTAAAATGTATCACTGAATACCACGGGAACAATTTATAGTTATTCCGTGTGCCTGTGGTACATAATAGGCAAGTATTCTGTGGTCTGTAATACTTTGGTCTAGTTTCAGCTGTTGGGTTTAGCATGCAGGTGCTGGGTTTAGCATGCAGGTGCTGGGTTTAGCATGCAGGTCAGACTAGATGCTCTTGCAGTCCCTCTGGCCTTAAACTCTGAAACTGTGCAGCAGTTGGCAGCAAAATCATAATCAACAATGACTAATGGGTAAAATGGACTAACAAGAATGACCACATGGGTATTATTGATATATTACTGTACATGAACTTCCCCAACCAACACTTCAGCCTCCACCATTCAGATACTAGGAATAACAATTAATTTAGGCTGTCCTAGAAGTTTCATATATATTTTAGGTTCAAACGTACTTGTAGAGACTTGCTGAAGAGAAATCACTTTCTCTGTATGATGGTTTTGTGATGAGGATTTCTGTTCACAAGGAATTTAAATTGATAATACTGTATTAATTTTATATATTATGTTAGACTCAAATGAGAAGTGAAAGACCAGCGTCAGCAGGGTTCAGTGATCAACCACTGTTTTTCTCTTCATAATTTACTTGTTAATTTAATAATTACAACAATGCCTAGATAATCTGTAGCTTCAGTGTCTTGGAATGAGAGGAAAAGTTAATAGCACAATTGAGAGAAGATTTTTATTTAAAGAGATGCCCAAATAAATTGCAATGAGAATATTTGAAACCAATATCTAAACTGAACTAGAACACAGACACTGGCTTAAAGCAAAATTAATTTATATCACCCAAATCCGGAAAAGCATAATTTCAAGCCTTGATCTTATTAGGATACTTAATGTAATCTCATTAGGGTGCGTGCTTCTATATATCAAAGTGGTTTACACATTCTAAATATATTTTAAAGAGCTCCAATAAAGATTGGTACTGAAGTGTTTAACAGTGTCAAAACCGACTTTTGCAGGGCCAGAATGCTAGATCATTAATTAAAAAGATAGCAGTGGCAATGCAGTCCAGTGTGGAGGAGGGTGCGCTGTCATATAGAGGGACCTAATTTCAAGTAACAGATCCATAGTCTCCAGAACCCTAAGAAATTACAACTTCATTTCCTAGGCTAGTTGAAATTAGGCATGGGGGAACCTAATTTTCAAAAGTGCTCAGCACCCATATCTCCAGATAAAGTAAATGTGGACTATGGATGCCTAGCACTTTTGAAAGTCAGACCTAGTACCATGTACAGGGGATATGCTGCCAGAAACATCACTCATAATATGCATGCATGCCAATCCATAGGGAATCATATATGCTCAGTGACAGCAAGCAAATGGATAGGAAAGACCTAGTAGGGAAAAATAAAGGGAAAATTGGGCATCAGAGTAAAGGGCAGGTTTTGTCTGCACTTTTATCCCCACTGACAAACAAAAAGAAACAGAGAAAAGTCAAACTATTAAGAAACTGACAAAGCTAATGCCGATTTTTAAAATATTTTTAATGGCTACAGCAGACCTTAAGAGAGATAGCTATTTTGATCTTATTGGAAACAGCTTCAATACTCCAACATAAATGTATGCACATATATATTAATGAAGTAGACATGTTAATCCCCCAATGTCTATATCTGTGAGGCATCTAAGCTCTTATTTCCTTCACCATCAGTCTTGTGTAAGTAACATACTGTGGCAACATATGAATAGTTCATAGCTCCAGGAATAAATGAATGAATGAACAGTGACCTAAACCCTGAGCAGCAATTAAGTTTCTTTACTGATCAGCTATCGCATACCTCACAGCAAACAAGTGTGTTTTTTGACATGCACACTTGCCTGCTAGTAAGTTAAATAAGGGAACTATTTCTGTCAAGAATGTTTGTGATTTTTCCCCCCCTACAAGCCTTGTTTCTTGTTAGGAGTACTGGGTTTTATTCTGATGGAGCTGTTCATGACAAGCCAAAGAAATGGAGGTGGTGATGATAGGGGTTTAAGTAAAGAATACTCTGCAAAAGCACAACGGGACTGCAGTTGTTTCCCCGTGAGTTGGTGAGCTTCAGTTTGACCTTTCTGAAAACTGCAACGAAAAGCTAATGTTGAGTACAGATATTTGATCTTAGTATGCAAGTAAACACTTCTTGCAAACATTGGTACACTAGAAGAGTTCAACAGCAAACAGGTAATTGTCAACATGACCATCTGGTTTTTCATGTTTGGGAATGGAGGAGGAGGAACTAGGTTGACTATTATAGCTCCCCTTTACAGTTTGCATTTGTTTCCTCACACACACATATACATATTATTGTACACACAGTATACTCAGATATTCCAAGATTCATTTTCTTCTGATTCACATCAGTACAATGAAATTCTAACTGCAGAATCTTTATTAGTTATGTCAAAGTCAAAAAGAACAGCAGCTGGACTTTCAGAGGTCAGGTTGAATGTTCACCATTTGCATTTAGAAAACATATCATTGTACTTGTAACCAGAACCCACTATCTCTGGATGTCTTTGAGAACCCTACATGGAATCCCAGAAAGCCATCTCCAGACTCACTTGTCACATGGTAAAAGGTTAAATCTATTTTCCCTGGACCCCTAAAATATATTATCCCATATTCTCACCATTCTTTATTTAAAGCATGATAAGATTGAACTCTGAAAAAAACAAGTTCAAGAAAATAACACCAAAACAGACTGAAGAGGAAACCAACTCCTACACCACCCGAATATTATGTTATCGTATATTAATTTAAAATAAGGAGTACAACAATACCTTAGTCTTTGCAGAAAATGAAGGCAGGCAGGAACAGAAGAAGAAAAGTAAGTTCTGTGATCAGCAGACTTTTCTTCCTACAGTGTGCTTCTCAGAAACAACAGAATAGTTTTCTCCTATTCTCCCTGTTAATCAAAGAACAATGAATTTGGATAATTAGAGGGACAAAGAAGCCAAAGCAAACAATTTGACCCTTTATTCCACAAGATATTATTATAGTCCCTTGGTGAGCTTTGTAATTCTAAAATTGAAATTTGTATGGAATAAATGAATATGTATTGTAACTAATGTTTTACACTTTTTAAACATTATTTTTACTGCATGTACAGTATGCTCCAGCAAAATATCACTACTATCTGAAGTTCAGATTAGCTCTTCCCCTTCCAGCACTAGTTTCTAAATCTGTAGCGTATATACACAACACAAACACTCACAAAACTATCACTTCATTATCTGTGCACATGATGCTGTTTTTTCCTCTAACGCCTCACAATGCTGTTAGTGTAAGTCAGACATTATTCTAGCTTATAATTTAATTCTAGATTTTAACTAGAGAGAAAAGAAGCAAAAATGAAGTACATTGCTACTTTAGTACACTGGCACTTCTACAGGTTAAATGCAGTCTCTCTCTCAACTGAGGCCCCAGGTTTTGTTTTTGGAGGAAAGTGATTAAGAGTTTTTATAAAACTCAACACAAATATTTCCCTGAAATTTAAAAAACATGAAAAAACGTATTTTAAAAAGAATTTCATTTCCTTGGTATTTGAAGCCAAACACTGCAGCCTCCTGCTAATGGAGAGTGAAATGGATTATAAACTGACCATAAGTAACCATAAAAGTGGCATCTATTTTCGTTGGCACTGTCAAATGTAAATCAAGAAGGTAAAAAGGCTAAATGGTAAAAAGCAAATTATCTTATAAAAGTTAGTAACACAGGGAAGGAAATCTAATTTTTAAAACATATCTCACCCCCGTCTAGGTGGTGTGAGAGAAAGGAGCCTGGATTTGATTGGGCTGGCAGGGGACAGGCAACACCTGGAGACACAAGGTGCTGAGCTGAAGGGCCACCCAGTCATCAAGCCCAACCACTTTTTGGCCGGGCTAAGCCCTCGGGGTGCTGCTACCCCGCGCACCAGGTCACAATCCCACTCGCTCAAATTTGTATGGAGATGATGGGTGTAGGGGCTCACAGACAAGAAGGATCAGGCTGCTGGGGGTGGGGTGCCTGAGAGGGGAAGAGGAGGGGAGCAAAACTAAGCACATAAGAACAGCCATATTGGGTCAGACCAAAGGTCCATCTAGCCCAGTATCCTGTCTTCCGACAGTGGCCAATGCCAGGTGACCCAGAGGGAATGAACAGAACAGGTAATCATCAAGTGATTCATCCCCTGTTGCCCATTCCCAGTTTCTGGCAAACAGAGGCTAGGGACACCATCCCTGCCCATCCTAACTAATAGCCATTGATGGACCTATCCTCCATGAATGTGTCTAGTTCTCTTTTGAACCCTGTTATAGTTTTCACCTTCACAACATCCTCTGGCAAGGAGTTCCACAGGTTGACTGTGCGTTGTTTGTTTGTTTTAAACCTGCTGCCTATTATCTTTGCCATCTCTCCCACAAACATACACTTTAAATGGTGCTCCTCAGCACTTGCCTGGAAACCTGAGGTTCAGCTGGTCTGGAGCCTTTCCTATCTGCGCTCATAGAATCATAGAATATTAGGGTTGGAAGAGACCTCAGAAGGTCATCTAGTCCAATCGCCTGCTCAAAGCAGGACCAACACCAACTAAATGATCCCAGCCAAGGCTTTGTCAAGCTGGGCCTTAAAAATCTCTAAGGATGGAGATTCCACCATCTCCCTAGGTAACCCATTCCAGTGCTTCACCACCCTCCTAGTGAAATAGTGTTTCCAAATATCCAACCTAGACCTCCCCCACTGCAGCTTGAGATCATTGCTTCTTGTTCTGTCATCTGCCACCGAGAACAGCCTAGCTCCATCCTCTTTGGAACCCCCCTTCAGGTAATTGAAGGCTGATATCAAATCCCTCCTCATTCTTCTCTTCTGCAGACTAAATAACCCCTTTTATTTTCTGAAATTTTGTGCAGCTATAATCACAACCTTAACATTCCATCAATGGTATTTTATTAATATAATTTTCTATTCGTTTCAATTTTCCTACAGTGCACTTAAACACAATTGTAAATGTAAAATTTCAAAGAAAATCCTCTACTACATGTTTTCTCTCAGGTCCCTCCCCTCCACCCTCACCTCTTCCTTTCAACCATACCAAGGAGTACTGTTTAAAAAAGAAACTTGTACCCGACGTGCCACATTAAGCTTCCAAGTACTAGATTCACATCTACAAAAATTTTTAAAAGCAATGGGAGTTTTTGTGGACAGTTTACATATGGTTATTAATATAGTCAGTTCTGTTATGTCCCAGAGAAAACATCTTATTAGTTCTACAATTAAATGATTCAGCAACCATCCACACTATCTTTGCCTTTTAACAGTTGCAATCAGTAGCAGATCTAGGTGTAATCAACAGCAGCAGGGGGTTTTAGGAAGCAAAACAAAACAAAAACAGTAGGGATCTTTACTAGTATACAGTAATTGATATAAGGAGACATTTTATTCTAAGTTAGCCCAAGATATAAGGAAGTTTACACATGTGTTGCATTCTATTACCTACAATTAGCATTCAATTCATCAGCTCTATGCAATAAGCTATTTTAAAATGGTTTGATATTGTTTAATCTTTTATGGAGTTCTTCTGCCCCTCCTCCTAAAGGATCATCTGTGTCTCTAACATAGCATTTAATGTTCCCCATTTACTTTTTCTGTTACAAGGCCAATGTTGGAGTTACCATAAATTCAGCTGAGACCTGGACAATTCAGAATCCAGAGATGTCACCCCTTGAACTCGTGAGTGGGCTGTTCCTGTGAAATATTCCCTTCCCTGTAAGTCTGCACAGCTCTTTCAGCCCCTGCTATGCATGGTAACAAAACTGTATCTCCCAAAATGACTGAAGAATACCATATACATACAAATATAGACATTTATAGTCTACCTAATTTTTTGTGCTGTTATCTCTTTCCACTAACACTACCCTACATGTAGAAAAATAATGCATTTTTGCTATTCAAGATAAATTGATAGGTGGCACAGTAATTTAAGTGCCCTTTTGCTTTTGAGATCTGAGTTCAATTCCTGGCTGGGACATACATGGTAAATGAGTTTTCTGCCCTCCAGGTATTACAGATATTACTGCCACCCTTCACTGCACTGAAAACCACTGACAGGAAAAAATTAAGTCACAATAAATGGGAACAGTTTAGTTTGCTACTGCTTAATGGTAACTAGGTCCCACCATAGAGGTACATTAGCTAAAATATACAGTGTTTAAAAATCTTAAAAATTCCCTGAAAGAAATGAGATGCAAGGAATTTAATTTTGAATGTAATTAGCTAGCTTTTCTGCTTTATTAAAATCATAACAATATTTAGAGATTAGACATTATTTGTTAAAATCTGATATAGAATCCACTCTAGAGTCTAAATATCTGGGGGGGATTTCCATCCATCCACTGTTGTTGAGAACATACACTAGTAGATACAGTACTGCACTGTACATATGAGGTGGATTTATTAGTTGTGGTAGTGCCTAGGAACTTCAATCAGGATCAAGGCCCCATTGTATTAGGTAATGCACAGGTAGGCCTAGCCTCTGCTCCATGATCTCTGCCCCACAAAACTTAGAGCCTAATTTGATATAACACATGGCAAGTGTGAAGCAAAACAAGGAGACAAAAAGTGAAAATAATGAAAATACCATATAGTCAACAAGGTAGCTATTGTACAACTTAATGGTTCCTTGATGCTTCCAAATCATCTTACTTTTTAATAAATGATAAAATCAGCTAATTCTGACTGTTGTATAAATTAGTCTTCTTGACTGGCTGATTTCTTGTAGGCATCAGAGTAAAAGTGTTTCTTGTGGAGCAGTGTTTGCCCTCATTTATATCTGAGGAGATAACACACATGATATCTCATTCATGTGTGGAGCCTCAATTCACACCCAGCAGGCTGCTGGTCACAGATGCACCAGAGAGTCTCCCACTCTCTTCCCCAACAATAAGGGCTTCCAAACTTCCAAAAGTTCCCCTAACAGGGAAAGAAAACTCTGAGCATTTAAGCAAGAGCATTGTTCTTGTATAAATCTAACTGCACAACTGCTAGAAATATGGGGCCCAGCTTGCAATTTTCTCCTGCTGGAAGACGAAAGGCAGTTTCACAGAGAAAGGGAACTATTTTACCCCACAAGAAAGAGCAAAAAACAGAAGAAAAAGGGAGGAGTCAGACTCATTAAGTTCTGCATCTCTACCAGACTGCCTGCCTAGAAGAATTTTTAGGGATGGATTTAGGGTTCCCAGAATAAGATTTGTAGTTCTATTTAATATATTTAATAAACATTTAATCTAGGGAACACCCAAGAGTAATTGTGAGAAGATTCCACAAGAGGTGTTACCATAATTAGCCAGTCCCTTCAGAAATTTATGCTCAGTTTCTAGCTTCTTTGCCTCTTAGATGCATCCCCCAACAAAACTGAGGATTTTTTTTTAAATTAATTCATCAACTTTCCTGCCCCAGATGGACTTTGTCCCCTAGGAGAACTCAGTTGAGCTGGTCATTGTCAAGATGGTGAAAGGTGGGGCTTTACTGGAAAATAGCATTATCGAGTACATATTCCACATACTGTGAGTTTACCTCAACATTTTGGGTTCCCAGGTAAAGGATGCATTTCTACCACGACTTGTGTGACCCGCTGAGACCTTTAGCACATTGTAGAAGTTAGTAGTTGCAAGGCAAACTGGTCGGCCTTTCACCTACCCATTTTAGACATAACTTATTGTTTATTGGCATTCATGTGACCATTCAGTGCCAGATTTGTTAGCACTCACGAAGTGTCTCATTCTCTTTAGAGCCAGAAAAAACAGACTCCGACAGTACTTTGACCAATCTGGGGGCAGACAGACATCATTACTGGCAAACTGAGGCTTATATAGGAAAAAATGGACTAATTAAGGGAGGTGGATGGAGACATGGGTGTGAGATCCTGGGATTCACCTTTTGCAATAACAAACTCAGTGGTCCCATCTTTCCTGCTCATGACCACAAGGAGGTCAAAAGGAAGAGTCAGGAATGGCAATACAGTAGGCTATCTTTTAGAATGAGAATGGAGTATGCGTCTGCAACTGTATGGCATCAGTCACCTGAACTTCTGCTATATACTCTGACAAGTCAGGGATCTGCATTTCAGTGTTTATAATGTAAGAGCTGCAAGTTTCAAGAGACTCTCTCTAAACTGGTGTGAATTTGGACTCAACACAATATTATTATCCCTTTGAAATTTTTCCAGGTTGTGGGATGAGATAAGATAAAAAGGTTTTGTCTTGGTCTGAGAATCAGACAGCAGCTCACACATCCAAATTCTCATCAAGTTATGCAATTGATATGAGCCTTTGTACTGCCTGCCTCATCTATAGCATATACTACAGGGCTCACCGCATTCCAAGCATTGTTAATAGTATAGCTGACTCGTTTTCAGGAGTACAAGGACATATGAAATGTTATAATGCACTTATTTCCATATAGGGTGCCCAAAAGGCTGAACAATTAAGGTGTTGTCCCCTTCTGTATCTTATAGTTAAGGCTGCGAGTCTGTCACTGAGGTCATGGTCCGTGACTTTCTGGGACCCACCCGAGCAGCTGGCCCTAGGGCCAACCATTCAAGCGGCTGCTGGGGGGACAAGGGGGCAACGGAGGCAGCCGCACCGACTGGTTGCTGGGGCAGACCCAGGGCAGCTGCTCGGGTGGCTGCTGGGGCAGCCCTAGGCAGCTGGCCCTGGAGGCTGCTGGAGCAGCAGCAGTCCCCAAAGTAGCAGCGGTCCCAGGGGCAGCGGTCTCCAGGGGCCTCGAGGAAACAGGTGGAAGGGGGCAGTCAGCCCCCACCACCAGAGCTGGGGCCCCCCAGAGTAGCTGTGTCCCAGAGCCCTAGGAGCTGCTAAGTTTTAGTCGGGGTATTTATAGTAAAAGTTATGGACCGGTCACGGGCCATGAATTTTTGTTTATTGCCGTGACCGGTCCAGGACTTTTACTAAAAATACCCATGACTAAATCTTAGCCTTACTTATAGTAAACCATAACAAAGGGGATCAGGGATTCTCATTTTTTATCTCCAGCTCACATATGACGGCCATCTCTCTCTAACAAACAGTCCATTTACAACTGATCCATTCATGATCTTCACCATCTGAAAAATGAAGGAAGGGATGGGAGAAGGAACCACACATTTCCCCAAGACAGAGATGATCCTAATATCCTATATATCATGAGACCTGTTGACCAAAACATTAGCTCTTCTAAGCTGCCTTCTTTAGGTCATTCAAGTTGAGTGGCAAAGACTCTGGGAGCTTTTTGCCTTCCTCTGCAACATGAGGCATGGGTTACTTGCAGGTTTAAAGTAGTGTAAATGGTGGATTATCTGTAACTTTATGTCTTTAAATTATGATTTGAGAACTGCAGTAACTCAGCCAGAGGTTATGGGTCTGTTACAGAAGTGGGTGGGTGAGGTTCTGTGGCCTGCAATATGGGGGAGGTCAGACTAGATGATCATAATGGTCCCTTCTGACCTTAAAGTCTATGAGTCTAGGAGCTACCAAGAAAGAGCTGTCAGAAAGCATGTACATAAGCATGGGATAGAACCCCTTGGACTCCACCTCTCATAGATGGACCAAAAGAGGAGACAGCTCAGTCATCATAGTATGGGACAATGCCTGGCTGCAGTGGTTGAGGACTACCTTCCCGTGTTCCTCATCAAATATAAATTCCTAGATAGCCTTTGCAGACACTGGACTTTAAAAGGTGTCCCCAGAAGCAATTACTGGATTCATTCCATCTGGGTTTGGAAATGCCCAGTCAGAAACAGGCAGGGCTCACAACAGGGATTAACCAAGCTGCCGCCCAGTATACCTGCAAAAATCTAATAGGCATGAGGGCTCTGTCTCTTGGCACTAGAGCCAGGTTTCACATTGATATACATAAACAATTGGCTAGAGTTGTCTCTGAGGTATGTGAGTCTAGTGCACCGAAGCTGGATTTGAGGTCAAGGAAGAAAGATTTAAGGTCGTGTTTGTTGAATGAAAAGAGCAAACTGAAAAAAGAAAAACCAATAATGTGTTCTTTAACTATATTATTATAATACAGAGCACTCAAAACTGTCCTTGTGTGTTTCTCTACAACTATATGAATAATGCTATAGGAACTCTTCACTAAGCACAAGACAGGAATCCATATGTTTTGTATTAAGAGGTCATATTTTGCTATACAGGTCACTTATGCACCACTGGACCTTGACTAACACCACAATCCACAGCTGCTACAGTATGTGAAGCTTAAAAGTTACAGGAATAACTGAGCAATTATAAACTACTACTCTGGCTTTTATGATGTACCTGTTACATGACTTAGAAATGTAAAATTTACTCAAGGTTTATGTGATTCTATATAACTGAAATGTTTTAACTACTTTCTTCTCCTCCTCTATTTTTCAAAAGTTTGAAGGTGAAAGAATCAAAACTGTTAAACTGAAAACTTTTAATGCATGTCAGCACATTTAGCTTCACTTCCTAGACTAACAAATGAGGATTAAACACTACAGAATGTAAAAGGAGAGACATGCCCCCCCCCCAACACACACACAATACTTACAAAAGATTTCCTCCCATGGCTATACCATTGCTTTGCAGACAACAAGCTAATTTGGGTTCCTATCATGCATCTGATCGGTCATACAGCAATACAAAACAGAAATAAGTAAAGACGACCATCTGCTTGTTAGCTGAAACTATAAAAGTACATCTTTTTAATAAACAATAAAATTAGTTTGACAGGGCAGAGACCACCTGAATAGAAAATCAAATATTTCATGTTATTTAAGGTGTATGTCTGCTGGCTATTAAAATACTCCTCTTTAATTTATTACAGCAACACACACAATACTCATGTCATCCTCATTTTCTAAATCAATAATCAGCACAGCATGCTTCATTAACAGTGACCAATCACGAATGAGCTGGGGATCTCATTTTACAACATGAGCATTCCTAAGACATAAACCATCTGCTACTTGTAGTAACAGAAAAATCAAATTAATCCATTCTTATCATGCATTCAGATTTTAAAGCAATTAAAGATGCTCTTAGTGTAATCGCAGCCACAGAAGTAGTTCTGTAATGAGGAAAGCAAACTCTTCACTGAACTTTCTGTCATTCTCAATACATTTGAAAACTTTACAAGCTTTCTGCACTCCAGTGGGCCATTGTTCTCTGAACACAGATGTTGAAAACAACAAGCAATTTTTATTAAACATTTAATCTTTGCACATTTGAAAATGTTTAAATACTGAACAGTGATCAAAACAGAACATAAACACAAAAAATAATTGTACAATAAAATAATGTTCAGGGTCTAAATCTACAATTCTAGGAAATTCAGAGAAAAAGCTTCTCACTACATCCTTAATTCATAACACTATGCCCACCTTTTGCAGCACATATGGTATGTAAGATCATACGTTATTCTCATACACTTGCAATATGTGAGAACAATGGTGTAAGAAACTAAGTCTGAATTTCCTGGATTTTGGGGGAGTGGGAGTTGGCAGATTCTTATCTTTTTTTTTAATGCCAGTTTAATCTTTAAGAAAGATGTCAGATGTACATCTGCTATCTACAGAGCAGGCAAACCAATGGGCAGTAGCAGCACAAGCTTTTTTCACTGACATAGCAATATATCCTTCAATCTGATATGAGAGGACATTCTAGGGTGAGAAGGTAATTGGGTCTGCAAAGGCAACCCACAAGAGTGCCAGTCATAATGGAGGTTTTGGGATGCTGTATGTTATCCATTAGAAATTAAACTAGAAACTGCATATTTATCTACTATCAGGTATTAGTAACTTTAGCTTACTATTGACTCCTGCTGGATTCAAACCAATTGCCTTATCACAAATGATTTGTATATCCCTGTAAGACCCCAAACTATTCAACCCCCACATTAAAGGTTATCTTCAAATTCAAAAAAGAAAAAAAAAAACACATTATGTACCAACTGTTTTCAAATTAACAGTGCATGACCATCAACTTAACCACTAACTTAAGACACTAATTTCTCTCTTTTAATGCAGCTCCATCATGGATCGGAGTTCCCAGCTGGTGTTATAACTGCAGCTAGTGACATTGCAAACCTCTGAAGAGCCCTGGAAGGTAAGCTACATATGAAGTAATGGTAAATCTATATTTTCTTTCAATACTATGCATTTTTTAATATTTAATATTCTATACCTTATAAGGTATAAAATAAAATTTTAACTTTTGAAATCTGCTTAGTACTAGAGAGAATACAAACTAACTTTATCTGTCGTATAGACCAGGGGTTCCCAAACTTGGTCCACGGCTTGTTCAGGGTAAGCCCCTGGCGGGTCGCGAGAAGCTTTGTTTACCTGAGCGTCCACAAGTATGGCCGCTCGCAGCTCCCAGTGGCCAGGGTTTGCCGTTCCTGGCCAATGGGAGCTGTGGGAAGCTATGCATGTTCTGAACACTCTTCCGCTGTGGAGGTGAAGTCACCAACAAAGTGCATTTTGGGATATTACTTCAGGTAAGAGTAGAACGGGGTCCCCAACGTGGCGCCCACCGGGCCGTCTAAGTGCGCCCGCGTACTAGCTGGCGGACGAGCATCCGCCGAAATGCCGCCGACAAGCATCATCATCCAGAGGCGTCGCTGCCGAAATGCCGCCGATTTTCGGCAGAGACGCCTCTGGATGCTGCTGCTGGTCAGCGGCAACGCCTATTGACGTTGCCGCTTGTCGGCGGCATTTCAGCAGATGCTCGTCCGCCGCCACGGTCCTCCGTGGCTCATTGTCTGGTGCCGCCAGATGAAAAAGGTTGGGGACCACTGGAGTAGAAGATGATTCACTTTTGTTATTCACCATGCAGACCTTCAATACAAGCAGAACAAGAATGAAGACACATTTTAAGTACATCTGAATGGCTTCAAAGGCCATCTTACACTACTTAGGGGTACTCAATATAGTAATGTTTGCACCTTCTCTTTACAGGTCTCAAACACTACAACACATCATTATATCATAACATAATACATATTTAGTAACAATCTGTGTATTTCTGAAAGCGTAAATTAACAGTCTACAGCATGAACTTAATGGTCAACAGAATAAGACTCCCATTCACACATGACTCAAGTCAGTATTGATATGGAAGACCATAACCTCATTCTAGTCTATCAAAATTGGTACCAATGGAAACAGAAGAAACTAGTGAACTGCTGGTATAATCTAACCAGATAAATTGTAACAACTGTCCTAGAAGCAATTTCCAGATAGACTGCAACCTTCTTCATACCCTTAGCCACTTGCTAGTTTTGGTAGGACTACTTGTGGGAGTAACTACTCATCATTGGGTATAAGGAGAGATGTGTATCAAAATCTGGTCCAAAATTATTACCTACTTTTCAGCCTCATAAACAAAGCTTTAACAACTGAGGTTTTAAACAAACATAACTCATTGATGCAAAGCAAAAGAAACAGGTTAACCATTTCCTCATTCTTTATAACATAACTCTTTTTAAGTTCCATCCACTTCTATTAAATAAGGTAAGCTAAATTCTCTCTGACAAAAAATGAAGTCAAACATTATTGTTCAGGCTTTAATATTCAAGTATACTTCTCCACTCCCCTGTACTTATACCATAAAGGAAAATTTCTAATAAATAAGGGGGTTGCTTTTGGATATCAGAATAAATGCTCCTGCCAAAATGTAATTCAACAAGATGAGGTGTTTGATGCGAATTATTTCTTGTTTACTAGGCTAGTTTATTCTTTTATTCACATTGATAAGACTAGCATCCCACATGTAAAATGGACTTGCATGTAACTTATACTGCACTTCTCCCATATATCTCTGATGAAATCAAAAATACATGGTGTTGACTACTTGCTGCACAACCAAACGTTTTCATGAGTCCAAACAGAGCCAACTAAATACAATGGGAAAATGAACATTCATGGATGAAAAAGTCCTGTGGGCAATTTGAAAACTTCCCTGAGGCAACTCTAACTTCTGCTGCAAATAGCTTATATAAAAATTGACCATGACAGTAGCATAAGAATGCAGATCAAAGTGGGTGAGAAAGAGAAAGAACTTTTTCTGATGTGTACCTCCATGTTATGCTACTCATTAATTTAGTACATAAATCTTTTCTGTAGACAAGACGAGAAAATATCTCTGTTAAAGGTTCACGGTATGTTCTTCAGATTCTCTTAGAAACCAATAGATCATATTCCATGCTTGTGAGTTCTCCTTCCTTCAAAATAGTTTTTCTGCACCAGAAATTCCATCTTTTGGTGGCAGATTTATTTTCTTCATTTTGATATTTTAATGTACAGTGTGTGGTCTGTGTGCAATCCTTAGCTCCTGTGGGCACTGGCATTTATTGAAGAAGGAGGCAATCGCTTTTATGACATCACAAGTGGCAGCATCAACACCGAGACTGTGATAATATTAGGGTGGCCCAGTTGTTCCACACAGCACTAGAAACCACATTTCTCACACGTATTGACAAAGGCAGCTTTTTTGATTAATGCCATCTTAAGTGCTCAGATACTTGTTAAGTGTAAATATTTGCTTGGTGGCAGTCTCTTCTGTGGGAAGCCCACTTCCCATATCTGATATCCATATTTACATAAACAATGCATCTCATCCCAACAAAGCCAGCATGTAAAAGTGGAGTGTTCATTTTCCTACTAACAGCATTTATCTTGCCACGTGGACAATCACTGAAAAATGAAAGTAAGTCATCTTAATGCACCCCAGGCTTTAT